>NC_137121.1:24016231-24039865 GCF_949357685.1 Gobio gobio
AAAAGGGAAGCAACACACACACGTATAATATTCCAAACACAGAATTTCCACTTCACATACCAAATCCAAGCAGGTTTTGTAACTCACCTAATGACTTAAAGACATCAGTCCCGGCATACTTTCCATCAAAATAGACTGTGTTGTTCTGAGGGTCGAAGGCACGGCACATTCTGACGAACACCACCTCCAAAGAGCCTACACACAAGCGAGAGAGAAACAAAATTGTGATTTTATATAATCAAAAGCAGACACGCTAGAGAAATATGTGAAGGCAAATGCTGCTAACTTGATTCTCAGCACTACCACATGGTGCGCTAGCAAGCATTAGCGTAAAACAGTTTTCTTCTACAGTAAGTTTTCTTATTCAAGAGTGCGTTTCCCGAAAGCATCATCAGCCAACTATTGTCACAAGTTCCATTGATCTCTGTTGGTAACGACGTGTCCGGAGCAACAATTTGAAAAGAATCTTGCAGAGTAAGTTAGCTACAATTAGCTTAGCTGTTGACATGTTTATAGTTTGCTACCTGAATAACAACACACAATGTTTAATAGTACAGACATTTGACGCTGGGTTTGTTATGTGAGGTTATTTGTATGTTTCTGGCCATAAGCAGTGTCATAAACACAGCTTTATTAAGTCACCAATGGGCCGTGTTTTCGAGCGGTGCTGTGTGTGGCTCAGGTGGAGTGTGTTGCTGTTATTGTTGTGAGTGGGAGCAGTAATTCTACAGCGGGGTGCTTTGGTGAGCACAGGCTTAGAGGATAAAAGCCACGTAATAGAAGCCATTACGGAGCTTTAGAAAGATGCCGGTGGTTTAAAATGTCATGTCAGGAGAGAGCGCTCACTCAGTATTTTGTTAATAATTTTGGTCGGGCCTGGCACAAACAGAAACACTGAAAGCTGTTGGGATCATGACGAGAATGGGGTGTGAGTGTGATGTAGCACTTTGGCCCATTATTTGTGAGGAGATAGTGTGCAGTGGTGGATAACATCTCAATGGTGCCTTATTTTTCAAAGAGATGACAGATTGTCCCGATACAGTTTTCCTGTATACACAAGAGATACTTGTTTGAAGCACGGCACCTCCTGCTGTGTGACATCGGCTGTGTTCAGAATGGAATACTTGCATATTGCTTACTGTGCAGCAGTGGACTATTTTTAAATATTATGCAAAATAGTATGTAGTATGCAACAATAAATACTTTAAAGAGCAGTATGCTACACAGTTGTCCCATGACTGTACTACACTGCATGAAATTGAAGTTGCAATTAGTCTTTTCTTCCCTATTGTGACGTATATCTGAGTGAAACGGCTTCATGAACAAGAAAAATGTAGGGCAGGACTTGATTGGATGGTTGTGCTATTGCTGTGATCTCATGTGTGTGACAGGTTGTCCCGCCCTTACGTCATTAAAAGAGATGAGATGTCGGGGAAGTTATTTTGGTTAAAGATTATGAGATCACACGAATAAAAAAATAAAAAAGATGTGCACAGATAAATCATTTTTGTGGAAGCTCAAATGTGCTGCGTAACACAAACATTAGCCCCATTGGTTCTTGCAGAAGCTCAAACGTGCTGCATAACAGGAGAATGAACCTCATTGGTTCTTGCAGAAGCTCAAACGTGCTGCATAACAGGAGAATGAACCTCATTGGTTCTCGCAGAAGCTCAAATGTGCTGCGTAACACGAGAATGAACCTCATTGGTTCTTGCAGAAGCTCAAACGTGCTGCGTAACACGAGAATGAAGCTAATTGGTTCTTGTAGAAGCTAAAACGTGCTGCGTAACACGAGAATGAAGCTAATTGGTTCTTGTAGAAGCTCAAACGTGCTGCGTAACACGAGAATGAAGCTAATTGGTTCTTGTAGAAGCTCAAACGTGCTGCGTAACACGAGAATGAACCTCATTGGTTCTTGTAGAAGCTCAAACGTGCTGCGTAACACGAGAATGAACCTCATTGGTTCTTGTAGAAGCTCAAACGTGCTGCGTAACACGAGAATGAAGCTAATTGGTTCTTGCAGAAGCTCCAACGTGCTGCGTAACACGAGAATGAAGCTAATTGGTTCTTGTAGAAGCTCAAACGTGCTGCGCAACACGAGAATGAAGCTAATTGGTTCTTGCAGAAGCTCAAACGTGCTGCGTAACACGAGAATGAACCTCATTGGTTCTTGCAGAAGCTCAAACGTGCTGCGTAACACGAGAATGAACCTCATTGGTTCTTGTAGAAGCTCAAACGTGCTGCGCAACATGAGATGAAGCTAATTGGTTCTTGCAGAAGCTCAAACGTGCTGCATAACACAAGAATGAACCTCATTGGTTCTTGTAGAAGCTCAAACGTGCTGCGTAACACGAGAATGAACCTCATTGGTTCTTGTAGAAGCTCAAACATGCTGCGTAACACGAGAATGAACCTCATTGGTTCTTGTAGAAGCTCAATTGTGCTGCGTAACACGAGAATGAACCTCATTGGTTCTTGTAGATGCTCAAACGTGCTGCGTAACACAAGAATGAACCTCATTGGTTCTTGTAGATGCTCAAACGTGCTGTGTAACACGAGAATGAACCTCATTGGTTCTTGTAGATGCTCAAACGTGCTGCGTAACACGAGAATGAACCTCATTGGTTCTTGTAGATGCTCAAACGTGCTGCGTAACACGAGAATGAACCTCATTGGTTCTTGTAGATGCTCAAACGTGCTGTGTAACATGAGAAAGAACCTCATTGGTTCTTGTAGATGCTCAAACGTGCTGCGTAACACGAGAATGAACCTCATTGGTTCTTGTAGATGCTCAAACGTGCTGTGTAACACGAGAATGAACCTCATTGGTTCTTGTAGATGCTCAAACGTGCTGCGTAACACGAGAATGAACCTCATTGGTTCTTGTAGATGCTCAAACGTGCTGTGTAACACGAGAATGAACCTCATTGGTTCTTGTAGATGCTCAAACGTGCTGCGTAACACGAGAATGAATCTCAATGGTTCTCGCACGTCAAGCGAACACGACTGAGCTTCCAGTTACCACAACAGATGTGTGAGTTGATCAATGTTTATATATGAATCAAAGCCTAAATTCAATCTGTTCATCATAAAGCGATCGAGTCGCTTCAGAAAATTTGGACTAAACCGCTCAATTCATATGGATTAGTTTGACAATCTCTTTTTGAATTCTTTATGGTAGCTGCGTAGCTCTCAACGGAGGGACAGAAATCTCTCAGATTTCATTAAAATAATCTTAATTTGTGTTCCAAATATGAAAAAAAGTCTTATGGGTTTGGAAAGGCATGAGGGCGAGTAATAAATGGCAGAATTTTATTTTTTTCATGCATATAAAAAACTGCATACTGTACAGAGTATATAAACTGCTAGTGGTATGCTACTCAGGAGCACTAGCAAAGGATTATTTGTGCTTACGCCCTGTAAACTAAGCCGGGATTGGATGATGGTGATGTGAACGCACACTTTACCTGCTTTGAGAAGCACTATCTGATCATTCTGACAGAGCTCCATGAAGCCGTCGATGCGCTTGGCAAACTCCACCACATACTGAATGGCCTCTGTGATTTTAATGGCACACAACTGCCACATGACTTCCCTGGGCTGAGGGGAAACAAAACAAAACCTTTTACAACAAGCGCTTTCAAGACGCTGTGTTCTCTTGTAGCAGTTTAATTATGTATGATTGAATATGATTATGATTTTTGATCCCTAAAAACATAGTGTCCCTGCAAGTTACAATATTGCTGCTTGAAGCTTCTGAAAAGCTGTGTGTGTGTGTGTGTTTACCTTGTTCTGGTAGCTCTCCACCTCCTCCTGAAGGAACGCCTGCCAGGTCATTTGCTGAAGTTCTTCTCTCAGGTACTGACACGTCTCCATGTGGGACTTGGAAATGTTCTGGGCCAGATGTTCTGAAACACAACGCAACGTACCATACTGTCAAAAAAAACCCTGTTGAGCTTGACTGCACATAACATACAGACATATTGAGCTGTACTATATATATATATATATATATATATATATATATATATATATATGCAAGATGGCATTTGTTTCCCATTAGAGTTATAAAAAGGTTATTCCTAGTGGTGGATTCATTTACGCTTACAGAAATGCTGAGGGAAAAGATCTTTCAAAAGATGCAGAGTTTTATTTGTGTCTCCAACCAGCGGTTCGTGATTTAAAGTCGATTTAGAAGTTTGTTGACCATCTGTGTTTCAGTACAAAAGAAAAATAGGGCAGTACTTTAAGTGAGGTTGTGTAAATTCATGGGAACAAAGGTCATATTTGCTTTGAGCAAGAACGAGAAAATGGAGACGAGAGAAAGAAAGAAAGAAAAAAAAAAAACAGTATAAAAATTCAATCATGTTGAAAACACATCTGTTAAAAGGAGTCCCAGAGCAGGAGGGGAAGCTAAAAAAATGATTTCCCTTGGCGCATGCCCTGCTGGATCCTGATTGGCCCTAATTAATGGAAACTAATTAGAAAAAAAGAGGTTCTTTTAATGAGTCTTTGAGATGAGTCTCCAACCTAATGCTATTTTAAGACACCTTTAGCGATGTTTGCCCCACGGTTGGGTTCTTCCCCCTAGTACCATCCCCTACCCAGAATCCACTTTGCTGTCACTTACCCAACTCAGCCATGGAAACGGTGGGGGACGTCTCCCCGTTGGTGAAGGAACAATAGGGGAAGAAGCCAGAGCCAGGGGTGAAGTCGCAGATGGGCTCCGGCTTGATGCCGTTGATGTCCAGGCCGGATTGATCGGGTGAGGGTTGGATGTCCAGGTAGAAGCTGCTGACGCCTGAGTCAGGCTTGGTGCCGTCGGGTGTGTGGCCGTTCATGTAGCCGCTCAGGTCATCATGAAGCTCGGTCAGGCCATTGGTGGAAAGGCCGTAGGTCGGTGTAAGGGGTTCGGCCTCACCGGGCTGCTGCTGGTGGTCCCGCTGTTGCTGCTGGAGCCGGTGTTTCTGCACTTCCGCATACAGGCTGTCCCGCTGTTTCTTCGACATCCGGCCGAACTTCACCGCTATAAGGGAAAAAGACACTGCATTAAGAACAGAAATCTCAATCAAATTGTGACTGCTTCCCTAAATATAATCAAATACAAGTCTAAACAGGCTGGTTTGCCAACCCAATCTCATGAGAAAATGTAACTGTTTTATAAAGGTGCAGATTTCATATGAATTCGTACAATGTAATTTGTACGTGTAACATGAAGGTCCACCCCGCTAGAAATAACCGCCAGTGGGGCGTAAGCAGATCGTATGAAAATGTATGAATGAGATTCATTCACGTTAGCCACCAATTTGCCACAATGTAAAATAGTCACAAATTTCAATGCACATGTGTTGGGTGTGTCTATTGAATGTGCTTATTACAGGGACAATTCCCATTGGTGCAATCTATGGGTGAGTGCCTTGCTCAAGGGGATGATGGAGGTAGCGCATGGCTCACTGTTTACATTGATCAAACCAGCAATCATCCACCACACACTGTAAACCCGAATAAGTTGGCAAAACTCAAAGAATTTGAGGTGATCAGTTCCATCACATTTTTTAAGTTATGAAATTCAAAGTTTAAGTAAGCAGAACTGGCCGGTTTCAATTGTGTAATGATACATTTGAATTGCTCTTAACCAGGGCTTAAAAACGGAAAAAAATATCAATCGGTTCACTCCGAGCAGAATCGATATTATAGCGTTTCCGTTTTTGCGTTCCTCAATAAACATTACTGTTCCGAAAACGGTTTGATTTGAAAAAATACCGGTTAATAACGTTATTTTAATTAAGCCTATACTTTAAACAAATATGTATAAATAGACTTATTTTCACTCAATAATAATATAACACATGGTAATTAAACTTGAATATTTATTTAATAACATTTTTAAAACCAGAAATACATGCATTAATTACAAGGCATAAACAGCGGACCTGTTTTA
This sequence comes from Gobio gobio, assembly GCF_949357685.1. NCBI lineage: Eukaryota > Metazoa > Chordata > Actinopteri > Cypriniformes > Gobionidae > Gobio > Gobio gobio. Next base: position 24,022,173 of record NC_137121.1, read on the forward strand.
ATGGAGCGTTAGACAATCTAAAGTGGCCTCTAATGCCTAATTATTTTCAGAAGAGTGATAACATTCTTTGTACATAACTTTTTTTCAACACGACTTGTTTTAAAAAATGCATGAATAAAGAATAAATAAACTGGATAACCATTGCTCTTTTAATGCACCGTCAACTGGTAATTTCAAAGCACACACTGCGCAACACAGAATCACATAATCAAATTCAGTCAGCTAATAAAGCTTGATCATTTAATGCAATATAACATACCATTTAATACGAAGCATCAACCATCTATATAGAAAACATTGACCTGTCCTGTATTGGCAATCTGAAAGACTATAGGAAAAATGTTTGATAGATGCTAGTAGCCTACTTGGACAGGCTTAAACAAAATCCATAAACTAAATCAGCCTAAATCAGACTATTTGAGTTTAAAGTCCGTACTGCTTATTTAAACGTTCGAAAAGAATGTCCTCCAATACCTGCACATTCATTGTAGACCTCAGCGGGGAAAGAAATGTACTTGAGGCATGAAAATGCGCGCTCTACACTGACTTGCGTTACCGGTAGATTCATAGATGACTGGTGGTGCGCGGGCATTTCACTCGCGCTTGATTCATCAACGTCACATGCTGTACTACTCATTTCATGATTGGTCACTGCCAAATTAAAATATTAAAGAGAACGATAAAATAACGTTATTAACCGGTTAATGGTCATTTCAAATTAACGTTTCTGTTCAGAACGATTCAAATTGATTTTGATTTCGTTTCCGTTTTTGTTCCTCTTAAAATTTCGTTCGTTTCCGTTTTCGTTTTCGTTCCTTGAACCGGTTCAGAGCCCTGCTCTTAACTAATTTTGATTAAGTTAATTCATACATTTAACATAAAATTATCATGTAATCTCAATTGAAATACTTTTAGAAGTGGAAATTTAGCTAGCTATAACTAGCTAATTCAACAAATACCTGTTCTCAAACCAAGCTCATGCTCCACTCGTCACCATGAAGGTAAACCCCAAAAAAACTTTTGTGAATTAGCATAGCAAAAAATAAACACTACTAAATATAACACTTCATTTTAACATTTATTCTCCCTTTTGAGTGCCATGCCAAAGCATTCTGGGAATTAGCCCAGTTGAAGGTAAATTTAAGTTTGTCTAAATTAAAAGAAACAAGTTCATAGAACTCAAAACAATGAAACAATTCAGATGACTTAAAATGTGTCAGTTTCATGAGCTCAAAAGAAAAAGTTCTAAATACCCATAAAAGTTAATTTGATTGAACTAATGTTCAATTCACTTGTTCAATTTGAGTTACAAATTCATTATTTCGAGCGTTAGGGTTTACAGTGCATCAAAAACCTTGCAGAAGATGACTTCACCCCATAGCCATTGTTACTCAAGAAACAACAATAGGCACAATCTCATTTCCCTGAAGACTCTGGCCTTTGAAGGGAAGCTTAGTGTAGTGGCATGGAGAGTACAACTAACTCCCGGGAGCAGGTTTAAATGTCTCTCAGAGGGTATTAGTAGTGTATTGGGTCAAAAAAGAAAACCTCTTTGGTAATAGCATTAGCTTTTTCCTGCTCTCTACCTGTCAAAATGATCCAAGAACAGAAAACCTGACTAGCATGAACCACCAATTTACAAGCACTCACAAAAAGGAAAGGCCTTCACTCGCAACACCTGGAGGAAAGAGAGACGGTTTAGCTTAGAAAGAAAGAGCAGCTACAGCTTTAGCCTGTCTTTGAACTGGAGGAGTGTTAGAAGAACAGGAAGCTGGGGACGAAATACAGTGCAGCTCAGATATGGAGTGGAGTGGAGTGGAGATCAAATGTTCGTAAAAAGGAAGGGCACCTGGTGAGGACGAGCTGATCTACTGATGGCTTGAAAAGAGATAAATGTACTGGAGAGTTTAGTGGAGAATGAGGGGGATAATGGGGCTTTGACTGTAGGAGACAAGAGGAAGTGAGACAAGACAAAAGAGAAGGACAGGAGAAGAGAAAGAAATTTGCCAGGAAAGAATAGGAGAGGAAAAAAGAGGACATACAAAGGAGAGACAAGAGAAGATCAGAAGAGAGAAAATGAGGCAAGCGGAGAGAAAACAAGGTGGGATGAGACTTGAGGTTGCGAAAAGAGGAGATGAGAGAAAAACAAGAGGACATTTGAGTAGAGGAGACAAGATGTGTGGAGAGGAGACGACATGGCGGGACTGGAGACAAGTTGAGACATGAGGAGAGGAGATAAAATAAGATGAAACCAGACGTGAAGAGGAGATTTCAAGACGGGGAGGAGACGAAACATGAGAAAATGGAGAGAATGGGATTGGGAAAGAAAGCAGGAGATGAGAGGAGTTGAGAAAATAGACAAGAAGAGATGAAGCTAGAGGATTTGAAGAAAGAAGAAGAGATGAGAAAAGAATGAATGAGACAAAATGATATTTGAAGAAAGGAGGACATGAAACAAAATGAGATTTGAGGAGAGGAGACAAGAGGTGAAGAGAATAAAGAGGAGAGAAGATGAGACATGAGAAAATGGAGAAAATGAGATTTGGAAAGAAAGGAGATTTGACAAAATAATAGAGATGTGAGGAGACAAGAAATTAGGTCTGAAGAAAGAAGTGGAGATGAGAAAAGAATAAACGAGACAAAATGAGAATTGATGTGAGAGGAGGAGCTGAGATGAGAGAAAACGAGGCAAGAGGAAAGCAAATGAGATCAAACGCGAGGAGACAAAATGATATTTGAGGAAGGGGGGAAATGAAACAAAATAAGAGCAAAAGATACAAAATGAGACTTGAGGAGAGGAGAAGAGAATAAAGCGGAGAGAAGAGACATGAGAATATGGAGCGAATGAGATTGGAAAGAAAGGAGATTTGACGAAAGAAGTAGAGATGTGAGGAGACGAGAAAAGAAGAAACGAGACATAATGAGAGGAGAGGAGGCAAAAAGGAGATTCGAAGAAAGAATTGGAGATGAGAAAAGAATAAATGAGACAAAGTGAGATTTGAAGAAAGGAGGACATGAAACAAAATGAGATTTGAGGAGAGGAGACAAGAGGTGAAGAGAATAAAGAGGAGAGAAGATGAGACATGAGAAAATGGAGAAAATGAGATTTGGAAAGAAAGGAGATTTGACAAAATAATAGAGATGTGAGGAGACAAGAAATTAGGTCTGAAGAAAGAAGTGGAGATGAGAAAAGAATAAACGAGACAAAATGAGAATTGATGTGAGAGGAGGAGCTGAGATGAGAGAAAACGAGGCAAGAGGAAAGCAAATGAGATCAAACGCGAGGAGACAAAATGATATTTGAGGAAGGGGGGAAATGAAACAAAATAAGAGCAAAAGATACAAAATGAGACTTGAGGAGAGGAGAAGAGAATAAAGCGGAGAGAAGAGACATGAGAATATGGAGCGAATGAGATTGGAAAGAAAGGAGATTTGACGAAAGAAGTAGAGATGTGAGGAGACGAGAAAAGAAGAAACGAGACATAATGAGAGGAGAGGAGGCAAAAAGGAGATTCGAAGAAAGAATTGGAGATGAGAAAAGAATAAATGAGACAAAGTGAGATTTGATGAGAGGGGAGGAGCCGAGATGAGAGAAAACGAGACAAGAGGAAAGCAAGTTAGATTAAACGTGAAGAGACCAAATGATATTTGAAGAAAGGAGGAGATGAAACAAAATGAGACTTGAGGAGAGGAGACAAGAGGAGGAGAGAATAAAGAGGAGAGTAGATGAGACATGAGAAGAGTACAGGAGATGAGACAAGACATGCTCGGAGGAGACATGAGGACACGAGTGAGGTGTTTAGAAGGGGTCAGCTCTGAATTTGAGGCGTATGAATGAGAATGATGTCGTCGCAGACGTGTGTGTGTCTGGGTACGCTATGCGTCTCTGTCCCCGTGTAAGGAAGGCAGATGGGGACTGGTGAGCTTCAGTCGGAGTGAAGTCAGAAGTCACCTTGCCTGTCCTGGTTGTGTGTGAGAGAGCAGCCCGCTAGACTCGGAAGACCTGGCCTGATTTCATCCTCCTGTCACGGGCCGTAGTCACACAGCCCAGCCGGAGGCCCAGCAGGGGGCCTCCACACACACACACGCACACGCACACACACACACACACACACACACACACACACACACACACACACACACACACACACACACACACACACACACACACACACACACACACACACACACACACACACACACACACACACACACACACACACACACACACACACACACACACACACAAACATACTCTCACCTGTGCACACGGTAATGCTGCTCACCTGCATTGGCTTTAATGAGCCTGCTTTAATGATGCTCATTTAATAAAAGCTACTTGCTGTCAGATTCTCCACCCTGACTGAGCATGCCCCGCAGTCCAGAGCCACAACTGCCTCTTAAATTCATCTTGTCACAAGATTGGTAAAAAATTAATGAGTAAAGGGCGCTGACTACAGAACAGGTACTCTACTTAAATGACATGGCAAGACCGGGGACAAAGGTAAGGATTGAATAAAAGTAGTAAAGGACTAAACATATTCTATTACACTACAAGTCCTCAATGTACTTTCAATGTATCGTAAAAATTTAGCCGTCGCATTTTCCCTTTTTCCTGACCATTAAAAAAAAGACAGTTTTTGTTCATGCACCTCATGTATTTCTATATTTAAATGACTTTGGTTATGATTGTCTCATCTCTTTGGATGTGAAATGAGCGTTGAATAGGCTGTCTATATATAAACGTGAGCTGCTGAGGCAAATCCTGTTATTTTGGTATGTCAAAAATTAAGATTCACTTGTGAACAACTTTTCCCTCGGATTCACAGACAAGGCTTAAATCTAGTCCCAGACTAAAATGCATGTTTGAGCTGTTATAACTGAAAGAAACTTACATAACTTACATAATCTTGACATATCTTAAAATACGTCAGTGCCATTGTTTTATCTCAAGATTCACACCAGTAATGTTTTTTTTTCTAAGGCCTAATCCTGGTTTAATCAAAGTCTCGCGGTGAAACCAGGCCTACAATTATATGGAATTTCCAATTAAGATGAAATTTAAAATTTTTGGATGAAAAAAAATGTATATATATATAATTAGCAAATTTTTTCAGTTTAACGTGTTAAAAATATTTAACGCAGCATCCGTTTTTATATCCATTTTTGCCTAGCGTTACATTATATGATCACGCTCTTATTCATGTAAATGCTTTTAAATCATCTAAGCACGACAAGACAAAAAAGAACGCGCTCTATGTCCATTTCCCGTCTGTGTGGGTGTGTCTCAATCAGCTCCTAGTTCAGTAGTCAGGGCACTGATCAGGGAGTCATCCACATTCATGTACACAATATACTGATTCACCACCTAGGAAGCTAGGAAGCTGATTGAGACCCTGACACACACACACACACACACACGCGCTCGACACACAGAAAGACTTGCGCCAGTCTCGTGCACACATCGAGTTCTCTTTCAATCTTGAACAAACAATAACAACAACACAGAGAATGTTGCCAAAATGCCAGTTTTGTCGAGTACTCCCATAATAGGAGTCTTAAATGAGTCAAATAACGTCTTAAATGAACTTGCGCATGACAGCGCGTTAGATCCACGTCATGTTCAGCAGCGGCAGATCTTAAAGTGACAGGAGCACTGATGATGTCTGTCATTAATGTTCATCAAAGAACAAAAGGTAATAGAGAAAAGTGTATCTTTAATTATGATTAATCTATAATTCATTTATTATTTATGCAGTTAAGAAAGGTGTTTGTTAATATATTTTTGTATAGGCTATGTCCAACAGGGAAGGCCACGGGTAAATATGACATTTATTATAATGGGTTTATGTGAAGATTGTTTTAAGTTCACTTAAATTAAAAGTTGTTATTTTTTAAAGCCTAATAGATATTGAAATTGGTAGCTTTAAGTTATACTGTAATGTTGAATGTCTATTATTAATGTTTAAAAAAATCACTTTCATTGAGACATCAGCCTTCATTCATAAAAAGAGGCCATTACAACAAATATTTAAAATATGCTGTCTTTAAATTGTTTCTACATTAATTTGGAGTAACTCAAATTATTACAATGTCAAAATATTAAAAACTCTAATGTTTTTAAATCGCGATTAAGCATGATTACAGAATTTATTTTATTAATTTGTTAATGTATTACATTAAAATTTACACTAAACACTACTAAACACTAAATTTTTCAAAATTTTTCAACTAAATATCCAAATAAATCTAATTATTAAACTAAATTAACCATATAAACTAAATTACTGATCTAATTACTGATCTAAAGCCCACACTGTCACTGTATGATAATTGAAATGAACTGATGACATAACCGTTTTCTCCAGAATGGCTAGACGGCTGAATAAAATTATGCTGCATTATTTTCCTGTTTAACACTGTAAAGCTGCTTTAAAACAATCTGCATTGTTAAAAGTGCTATATAAATAAAGTTGAAAGTTGAATGTTTTTAATCAATTCACAGATTCTTAATTTCCATCAAAGAATGCTATTAAACATAACACATCATTTGAAATGGAAATGCCACTGTCGTGGAAATGACTTTTATAATAATACAACATTTCATTAAAATAATAATAATGAAAATACATCAGATAAATAAATCACAGATGAATCCTGTGACGCATGTATGTAACTGTTGGAAACCGTTAAAAGGTTTTCCATTATTTTGTTGCAATCAAGTTTGTATTCTCAAACTGTAACTAAAAACACTGTCAGGTTGCAGGTTCACTTTACACTCTGCTCTGTTTGGTATTTTGCATGCATTTGATGTTCTGTATCTGTGGAGACTCTGCTCTCCCTCTGGTGCCTGCTGTACTGGACACGGACTTACCGTCACGTGACATGCCCACGGCCAGACACTTCTGCAGCCTGCAGTGCTGGCAGCGGTTCCGGCTGGTGCGGTCAATCAGGCAGTTCTTCTGACGCGGGCATGAGTACGCAGCATTGCTCTGCTGACTCCTCCTGAAGAAACCCTACAGGCCCGAGAGACGGACGGAGAGAGAGAGAGAGAGGGTTGGTTAACCCATGCAGGGCTCAAAAGTAACCCTTAAATGCATGAATGTTTCGCCAATCATTCTTACATATGTGGGTCTTTAGCGACCCGTATCTATATCTAACGCATGGATCTCTACCTGTTGCAATAATATAAAACTCTCCTGATATTAGAATAACAATTACAGAAGAATAAAATAAAGCCTATTTTGTCACCTTTCGGATCTTAAAAAAGGGTTCAGTTTGAGCAGATGTTTTATACCATCATCACTGTCCTAGCAGAGCTCATTTCCCAGTACATTCAGCATCTGGCTCATATTCACAATCTCAAACATGGTCTCAAAACTAACATCTTCAAAATCCATATTTTGATCGCAGACAGCTTCTTCACCAGATCCACCATCAAGTGACAGTGACAGCAATATTTGATTGTGTTCAGTTGCTCTGCTGTAAATCGCTCAGCCATTGCAAGTTTTGCTGATGATACTTCATCTTCTTTTGTTTTCTGCCTGCGGTAACTATGAGTGAAACGTCACTTCATCATTGTGTATCAGACATATTCAGTCATCAAAGATTCAATTGGTGTTGTGCAGAAAAAAATATACATACGCTCTTACACACCTCGGGTCATTAGTGACCCTATACAATTTTTACCCAAAATTGTATTATGGGAAAACAGGCATCCTTTTATAATTTTTTTACTTGTTATATTGTTTATAATGATTTGATTGAGGAATACTAAGAAGGTTGATGTCTAAAAAATGAGTGAGAAGGAGGGTAGTGAATGAAGTCCCAGGTCACTAAAGACCCGGGGTATGCGCTTAACACGCAACGCGATAAGATTCCAGCGACAAGCAACTTTTCTGTCCACACCAGTCGCGACGCGACTACAAGATGCGACAAATCAATCAAAAACCACAGCCAATCAGAACAGCGTGTGGGCGGGCTCTCGCGGCAAGTGCACGGCACCAGAGATTAATCTTGACGGCACTCGCAAGGAAATTTATAAGAAGCTTAAAAAATAAAATTCACAAATATTGCGGCATTTAAACATTACTAAAAATACATACTGAGTTACTAAAACAATCTTTGTCACAGAATATACTTGTTTGTTCACAGTTTGAACGTTCTTGTTTCCATTTGTTTAATATTTCAAGATCTGAGGCAAATTATCCTTTGTTGCTTTTAGTACGACTACGTTACAAAGATGGGAGCACTAAATGATATTCAAAGTCACATTACACGCTTTTAACATTAAATAAAGCACGTAAACATTACCTGAGATTATCATTACCATGTTTTGTGTTGTTAATCCAGCCGCGACGTCGCAGAAAAATCGAAATTTGCACGTCGCCAATGATTCTGGTTAGGACAAAAACTCTAATTAAAATGGAAAATATGCCTTTTATCGCGCGTCGCATGTAGTTAGGAATAACTATTATATAATAAAAAATTGTATATCATTATTTATATAAAAATATATCTATTAAGAAAGACATTCTTATTTATGCCTCTAATTATTCTTGCAATTTTCAACCTCCTTTATCTTCGCCATGTATTTATTTTAGCTAATCAACTGAATTGACCTCAAACTGTCGGCGGACACGCATCTTTACTTCACAACCACATGAAGCCCTCATAAAAACAATATTTATGTGGCAAACGCTGAACAGATGGTGGCGGTGATCATATAGATGTGTTTCTCTTTAGTTAAGACACATCTGAGCAACGCGGTATCTATAAAAAGCCGTTTGGAACGAGTATTTTTCCTCATTAACAATTGGCACGGCTAGTTCAGAGACGGGTGAGAAAGGTAGTAAATAATGGCGAGTTTGTGCGAGGTTATTAATGTTGAATAACAGAGCCCGAACCTGGTGGTTGGCTCGAGGGGGGAAGGAGTGGGCGCCCACGTTGAGTTGATTTCTCATCCTTTTGACTTAATGAATTGATTCCAGCTCGTCATTAACACACCCCACTCCACAGCTCCATACACATATGTCTTAATTAGTTGCTCATTGGCTGTTTAATTACTAGAAAACAGCTGACAGCTGCCAAGTTGCTTTCTAATGGCAGCCATTATGAAAGCGGGGTAGGACTGCCGGTGACAAGCAGCGCTCCTTAATAATGCTATGATTTATGGGCCGGAGCGTTGTGCTCGCACATATCATTAAATGTCTCTGTGCCTCGAGTAATTAGTAACCATTAAAGATACATTTCAGCAGTTTATTCTTCAGGCTTGCGCGTTCCTGCCGCCGAGTGAGTGACGGAGTGAGATGCTGAGCAGAGAGTCTTGTCTGTTGTGCGGGAAAACCAAAAAAAACACTGCGTTCAGGAGCCGCGTCCGCACGTTCGTTTCTGCCGAGCCTGCTCGCGGAATGCTAACGAGTCGCTCCGGTGACAGGCAGCAAACAGGAATACACAATAAGCACAAAATTCCTCTTTGCTGAGTGGACGGCGTGTTTGAAAAATGCACAAAAAGAGGAGCTTCGGTGGGAAAGAACGAGGGGGGGACGTGGTTGCAAAACTGCTAACGACGTGCTGTGATCCAAAGCGCTTCCTGGTTTGACGGTTTTATATATAAAAAAAAAAAGTCAAGTGCAGCAAAGATGGTAAAGAAAAACAAGACAATGGGATTATATTGTTGTCGTATTGTAATTGTGAACATTTCAAACTGACTACGCGAGTTAATAAGACTCGGGCGTGTGAAGAATTGTCCTGTAACCACAATAGTAGTTGTTTCTTCTTTAGATAGACAAATAATCTGAAAGCAACTTCTCCAGAATGTCTCATTTGTTGGCTTTTCCCGCTTTTTCTTTGTCACACACGCACGCTGACAGGGTTGTTTGGCTTCTTACCTTGCAGCCCTCGCACGTTATCACGCCATAATGGATGCCTGATGATTTGTCTCCACAGATCTTGCAGGGAATTATTTCGATTTGAGCTGTGGAGAAAAGAAAAGAGAGAAGATACTGTCAGGATTTTTCACTGTCACCAGTCACCACGCAACACCTCCTCCACGGCTGCATGTTGCGACATGAAACGGCGCCGAGCTTCAAACGCCTCACGTCGCTGCCACCCTCGGTTGCGGCGTATTTGGAGGAGGCCATTCTGACTTTAAACAGAAAACCCTCAAAAGGCACGGCAATCGTGATGTCAACCCGTGCCTTAGAAACAAATGGAATCGTAATAAATCACCACTGTTTGCCCGCAGAGCCTTTGGGCAGTAATATCGGGAGAAACCCGACTCTTTACCACATGACTGGACCTTTTCCGCCACTGGAATATTGGTTTAAAGCTGCCTGTTCGATTTAAAAACCGCCAAGCAGTTTTACCACCTCTGAGATGCAGTTGAGTCCAAGAGGCCTAGCGTTGATACAAAGAAAATTTGACAAGGCGGCTTGAGTATTGGAGGAAAAATCTCTGCGCTATAAGGTTTAGATGAAGAAGCTTTTTCCCCCCACTACATTTATAGAGATAACATTTTGTCATCATTTACTCACCCTCATGTCCTTCCAAACCCATATGACCAATTTTCTCATGGAACACAAAAAGAGATATTTAGCAGAATGTTCACGTTGCTCTTTTCCATTCATTCAAAGCACAAGGTGAGCAAGAGCTGTCAAGCTCCAAAAACAACAAAAAAGCAAACTAAAAATACCTCAGGCTCTGTTTACACCTGGTATTAAGATGCGTTTTGGTCGACTGGATCTCAAATAGATGTTTTAATCTGCCTCTTTTGTCCACTTTCAACCACTTCTGTCCTGATTTCTTAGAGGTATGGGCGGGTAAATGTATGTATTTTTTTCAGATTGTTCGTTCTAATGGACAAAATAAGCTCGCGCAAGACGACGCTGAACACTGAGTGTGTGTTAGAAATCAGAAATGGTGAGAACTTGCTTGGTACGTTTTTTGTTTACAAACCAATCTTGGGTCTTCAGTCGACAAAGTTTAAATTCCGTCTGGCTAGCGTGCTTCTGATAATGTTTACGCATTAGGTCAGTAGGTGGAGAGTAGGCGGTCTTTTGTGGCGGTCGAACGCATTCGACCACACGAGTGTCTACACTATGAAAGCAATCGGGTCGAATGTGACCACGACTACCTCTGGAAGTGGTCAAAAGCAGACAAGCTCAAAACGTTTTAGACCCCGTTTACACCTGTTTTTAGCATCGTCCACTTGTGATCCATCTTAATACCAGGTGTAAACAGGGACTAAAGGTAGTATAATAGCTATCTTCTGAAATATGAAAGATTTTTGTTATCATATCATATTTAAGATTATGTTTATGCATTTATCCAAAGTGACGTACCACACAAGTTATTTACTGAAACTGTTATTAATGTAATTCAAATATGCGCATATTGAAACTTGGCAGTCATGACTGGTTTTGAGACCGTTTGAAATCTCAAACCTAGCTTTGGGCAATACTTGAATATATACGTGAATGTTAATAGGATTTGAGAGCCGCAGCAGATTGAGTACATTTCAATTGATTCCTACAAACTTATATAAGTTGTGATTTTTAGGAGCTCGACAGCCCCTAGTCCCCATTCACTTTCATTCTATGGAAATGAGCAGCTTGAACATTCTTCCAAACATCTCCTTTTGTCTTCCACGACAGAAAGAGTCACGCCAGTTTGGAATGACATAAAAGATGACGTCAATGAGTGAACTATTCCATCACAGAAGTACACTTGTGAACTTGATATCGATCCCGACAGATAAAACCTGCCACGAGTTGCTTAAAAGAGTCAGGCATCTCAAAGTAAAGGCCACGGCAATGTAATCACATCAAAGGACCCGGACCAAACCTCTGGCCATTGCAAAATAGACCTTACCACGCAAGAGCTTCACTCTATATTTAGCCGGATTACAGCTGAACAGTCACTGTTTAATGTAGCCTAAGCATTTTATTTCTACTTGACAGAAATTGCTCCCTCTAGTTCTCTTAGATCCCGAGCCAAAGTTCCCCGCAGCTACTTGCCTACCTCCAGCCAAAATACTGTGGCTCGATAATATTTTAGTGAACCTTATAAATCCAATCATACGGAATTAATTTGCACGCATCAACTTGCCACCACTGAGCGATGCATCCGCGGCGGCCCATTTCATCATCTGCCTTCCAGCTACCTTTGTGTCATCTGGATAATGTCAACGTCCCAACGGCGCGGCCAAGGGTCTCTCTATCTCTCTCTTGTTCTCTTTCAGCTTTGCGCTGCTGATCCACTACCTGGTACGCTCACAGCCGTTACACCGTCCGTTCGGTCAACATGCCTGTAAACAGCACATTAGCCCGCATGTTGTGGCGATCGCTGATATAAACCGTTGTTCTCCTCAGGAGAGTATCTTTATGGGAATCGGCAGATCTGCTAATTCAATATCTAATGATCATATTCATTTATAATTAGGAAACCATAATCATTTCTTTTTTTGTTGCATTTAGAAAAAAAGAATCACGGCCAGTGCACTCTGTTGTTTGTTTTTGTGTTCTCTCGGCATGAGCATTAGCGCGCCAGTGTGTTCCTACTCCTTTAGCATTTTCAGCCTCATTACTTACATAATTTGTTCTGACATGCACTCACAACAACTGAAGCATGCTGTAATTAAGGCTGGCTGTGGTTGAGGTCCAGGAGAGTAGCTGCAGTACCAGGCCCCTGCCAGTAGGTGGCAGTCTAGGGCTGTGAGTACCGTCTTTCCCAGGCTCATAATCCCAGCTTCCACGTTCTGCCCTACAGGCTGAAGCGGCTTGCGCCTCCACACTGCTGGCATCACAGACTAGCAGGCTGCAGGTTCGAGCCTGCGGGGCCAGCCGCCGCACTCCTATCTGACTCGCTCCCTAGGCGCTGCTCAGAGGGCCCTTGGTTTTAGCCGGAGAGAGAGGCAGGTACACTTGCTGACGAAGCTTGTGCCACATCAGTCAAAGGCGCAGGAAGTGAAGAGAGCATAACGCTGCACTGGGCACTCAGGTTCGGGTCCGCCTGGCGCAAATTCTCGCTCTGCTCTCCCTTTCGCCAGGCCTCCACATGAAACACTCACAAAGCTCTTTGTCTCCTGCCTGGCTCACGCTGCGGGTTGCTGTGCTGGATCGGAGCTTCCTTTGTCTACGGAGAGCGCTAAACCAAAATTGTTCTGCTGAAAAAATCCTCACAGCAAGATTAGGATGGGGAGTAATTCATCCAGCTCCAGTACAAACACACTCGCCTAATAACACACACTGCGAGATATTCAGTTGCTCGAGCAGTTCCACATGTTTACAGGGTGGTATTTGCCAACACTGGATAACTGAAGAACTTTTAGGGGGAAAAAATTATATGGTATTTCTGTATTTTTTGGACATGCTACCATGGTGCTACCAAAATCATAGTACCATGTAAATGCCACAGATTTTTTCATATAAATACATTGTTAACCCTTTAGAAAGCATACACTGACTTAATAATAATAATTATTATTACAATTATTATTCAAATAGTATGCACAATATGCTTTATAAAGATCCCAATGTATTTGCTAAAAATTTCATTAGTAATAATAATAATAATAATAATAATAAGTCATTAATAATAATATTAATAATAATACGTGCTATGCTTTCTAAAGAATTCATAATAATAATAATAATAATAATAATAATAATAGTAGTATACTACACATTGTTAGTCCTTTAGATGGCATACTATCTTAATAATAATATTTAAAATCACAATATGTTTTTTAAAGAGCTCATATATTAATATATTGTTGTTATTATTAGTAGTATACAATTTTCTTATATAAATACATTGTTAGTACTTTAGAAAGCATACTATCTTAATAATAATAATAATGAATAAAATCACAATATGCTCTCTTAAGAGCTCATATATTATTATTACTATTATTATATGAAGTCATATTGTGATTTTTATTATTATTATATTAGTATTTATTAATATTAGTAACTATTATTTTTAAATATTATATTACTATAAGTACACAAACACATTGTTAATCCTAGAAAGCATACCGCGACTTAATAATAATAATAATAATGAAAATAATTAAATAATTTAAAATCACAGTATGCTTTCTAGAAAGTTCATAATATATTTTTTTGCAAAAAATTACGTCACAATAATTGTTATTAGACAATTTTCTCATATAAACACATTAACCCTTAAGAAAGTATACTGTGACTAATGATAATAATTGTTATTATTAAAATAACAGTATGCTTAATAAAGAGTTCATATTATTATTAGATAACAAATACACCACATAGATGATAAATCCAGATGTTTATCACACCACAGATAAGAAATGGACTGATACTGCGTATCAGACAGCGTTCATGCCATATACCGTGGCTGGTCGAGATGGTCTCAGCCTACGGCCAACATCCAACACGCCACAGACACACAACACACACACAGAGAGTTACGCAAATGAAATCGCACAGTAAAAGGGCACAGGGCCATGGTAATGTTAAAGATCAAACCCTTGCACTAAATGACTCCCATTGCGCCTACATTGAAATGTGTGGCAGCAAAGAGCAAATCTGATGCAGCTTGTTAGTTGGGTCCGCTCTGTTGTGACTTCCTGGAGCCCACTTCAAGGTCACTGAGTCAGAGCTGACAGCGAGACAGAGCCCTGAGGAGGAGTGACGTGTCACTTTGCTGTCCCCTCTCTCTGCTAATGCTATCTTTCTCACCGTCTATCGCCCTCCATCCCTCTCTCTCATTCTACGTCCCAATCGCAATCAGGCCCCGTCTCTGCCATGCCCTTTAAAGCCCTCAAATCAGACCTCATGGGAGACAAGCCCCTGCTCTTGCTAACAGAAGCCCCTCAGTTTCTGCTAACATCAAACACACTTGTCACTTGCTCACCAAATGGCCATTTTAATTGGTACGGCACATAGTTCATGCACATAAATTCAGACAGAGGCCATATTTCATAGCACACCATCAGCCGTGACAGTCCGGCTCTCTGAGACTGCTTAGCCATGCTGCGCCACAACTGCAAAACACAGCAATAATCTGTCTCACGTTTAAGGACGCATATGATCGTCTGATATTTAAGGGGGAAAGAGCTGTATTCTGTATAAAATCAATTCAGGATGTAGCTTGTCCCACATTTTAGCTTCTGTATTTAGGCTACTGCATTTGAATCAGTTTAACATATAACAAGTATTGTTAGTAGAATGTAAAAGGAAAAAATATGAATGTGAAAGACACTTTTCACTTTTCAGCTAATAGCTCTTTGCTAGGTCACAGGCTAGGCTAATGTGCTAGGCTCGGTATCAACAATGTAATTTGTGTGAAACTTCAGTATAACACTAATTGTTTTTTAAAAGTCACATGCTAGTAGACCAAATTGTGAATGAATTTTCGCAGTTAGCAAATGAAGAGATTCCTTTATTTTGCTAATTGAAACTGTGACTGTCCCTTATTTTCATCTGCTGACGTCGGAACACATTCACACTTTAATCCAAGTCTTTCTTGACAAAGATGCAAAGGAATGAAAACCTAAGTAAAAGGTTGCTCATCAAAAAGTAGAGACAATAATAATTTCACCATAATGCGTGCTAACGCCTCAGCGCTAACTGTCACAGTCGCTGTATTCTTTAGCGCATTAGCGCTGACATCAGCATCACAAAGGCGCTCATTCTCCATGCTGAGCACTTCTTAAAAGTGCTCTCTCCTCATTTGTACCTGAGGAGCTTCGTTCGGAGTGAGGCGAAAAGTGTAATGTTGACACAATATATTGAAGGCGTGTGAAATATTCAGGAATGTTCACTCGCTAATGGAGGATTCCAGGAGCTGGCTAGTGGGGGAGGGTTGATCGCTAACTTCACCAGAGTGCTCCTTCCTGTCTGCGCATACAAAATGATACGGCTTTTTTTCTGTTCAGCAGTATTAAAACATCCTAGTCTCCATTTCTGCTCACAGACGTCAGTGATATTGTTTGTCTGGCGTGCTGAAAATCAAGCTACGTGACTAGTGATAGGCCAAAGCGCTAACAACGCATTTGTGGCACATTTCCTCCTGCATGCAAATAAGCACAAAATGCCTCTAGTTATTCCCACTCTGGGCTAAAATCTCGCTGAATTGTTGGATTGTTGACATAACCTGGTGGGATTAGGATTATCCGCTTACGCTTTAAGGACACATATTCATAAAGCTAAGAGTTTAACCCATTACACTAGTACACCAAACATGGCAAACACTGGTTTTCAGCAAATCTATTAGCGTTTCCACTTTCAAACAGATTCAAAATTCTTCACTAATGAACAAAATATGTACCATGAAAGCTCAAAGCAGTGTTCACAGTGACTACCAGTTATTAGAACTCATTCATTTTCATTGCAAGTTGTCGATTTCTGGCCAGAGCAACCCCTTGAGGTGCAACTGAAGCCCAAAATATACTTCAAAATAGACATATTAGATAGGATAGCATGCATGAATACTCAACACGTGTGTACTTTTGGCTGTGTAAATTTTCATCTAGTTTAGCGGCATCTACCCCTCCCTTTCGAAGCACATAGAGAAACTATGGTGGCCAACACAGGACAAAGATGTCGTCATCTGAGACAGCAGAGAGTAGCTAGCGTTCTGTAGAGAAGTTTGTCCGTTTAGGGCTACTGTAGAAACATGGCGGTGCAAAATGGCGACTTCACGGTAAGGGGACCTGCGATGTATGTAGATAGAAATGGCTCATTCTAAGGTAATACAAACGTAACGGTTCATTTTGTAAGGTATTTATACACCACTGAAAACATAGTTATGTATATTATATTGCATTTCTCGTAATATGTCCTCATAAATACCACACACTGCACCTTTAAATTAAACAGCAATAAACTGTATGCAAATGAGCAGTGATGTGACTTCCAATGAGAGTGCAGAAAGTGATCCACTGTGATGATGTGTGTGTGAAGGGCCATTAAAAATACGCTAGGTTTTTCTTAAAGCTACAGCGTTTAATTTTAACACCATTAGCAGAAAACGGATTTGCTTGATTGATCTGACTTTATAACAACATTTGGCTCAACCAAAGGCATGAGTTTGGGATGCAGCTACTTGTATGAACAGTCAAACTTGACTAAAAACAGTCATTCCGTGTGGTATCTTTAGTGGCGCAAAAATTGCACGCTGCGCCTTTAAATGCGGCAATTCCATGGGCCTGCACTGTGTGTGTGTGTGTGTGTAGGAGGTTGCTAATGTGCTTGTGTGTTGACAGCTGTCAGTGACCAAATGACGCAAGCCAGTGGGCTCATGGCAGGGGATTATGTAAGTGATTGGACAGCCATGCTGGAATTGCGCAAAGTGCCACATTACAGCCAGATTAACAACGGTCCTTCAGGCCAGAGAACACGGACAAACGGCAGTTTAATCAAATTCCTCTGAAATGTTTCACTGCTGTTCCGGATTCTTTCTGTAAATAACGTAGCCCGTGTACATTATCCAAGCGTCCTCTGTGGTACGACACAAACCTCTTGTGCTATTCGGGTGGGTTAAGTATAGGTGTAAGAAAATATGACAGCGGAATATCGGCTAGCTTCTGTTTGACTAGCTTGTTTTGTTGCTATCTCACTGATTTTTGTGATTTGGCCAAGTAGTAACAACAACAAAAAAAAGTTTCAGCAGAAAGAAGGGAAGGTTATTTGAATGTCAGGTTCACC
>NC_137121.1:24040065-24075065 GCF_949357685.1 Gobio gobio
TGATGAGAAAGCATTATACCACCTCTCTCTCTCTCTCTCTCTCAATCACACTCTCTTCCCTCCCTCCAGCTACCTGAGAGTGCTGCTCTCTTGTCAGTGAAGGAAAAGAGCAGCCAAGGACAGGCTAGATGAATGACATCAATGGCTTCACCAAGGCACTTGCAAGGATGTGTGACTGAGACAAATGGTCCTTGTTACATTAGAAGGCGATACCGAATCCTGCCATTCTCTGATGGAGCCCTGATAGAGCTGTAACCAGACGCACCCAACCTTTCCACAGATCCGCTGCGTCATGGGACCTCCGAAAGGCAGCTTTCTCAGGCATTCAGCTGGGGCGCCTGCTATCTCTGTGTCTCTCTCTTTCTCCTTCCCTATTATTCTGTCGTTAGCTGCTGTCTCCGCAATACCGGTTTGCTCAATCCAGTAGTTTCCTGTCCTTTTAAGAGGATAATGGAAGACATTTTAGGACCAATAATTTTTTTTTAATATTATTTCCATGGCAATTAAGATTTCCTTCCCACCAATTCTTATTATCATAATGCAATCGTTCAATCAATTGTTCAATAGCTCAATCAATCAATCGCTCAACAGGGTTTTTCCTGGGTCAAAAATGGTCTGCGGTGGTGGCTGACAGACATGGTCATCCATACACACACGCACGCACAGTAAAAAAGTACCCTACCCACGTGATCTGCAAGCGCAATACTCATATACAAATACTATATGCAATACATTTTAAATAAATTCAAAGAAAGTTTGTAACTTTTGCTTATCTTATTTTGATCCCACATGAAAAAATACTATAGTATATTATAGTAAAATTACTCTAGTAAATACTATAGTGTTTTTGAACCGTACTATAGTAAATATACTACGTTAAATTAACAAAGTGTAGTAAATACTATAATATACTACAATTTACTGTAGTATCTTTACTATAGTATGGTTCAAAAACACTATAGTAATTTTACTATAATATACTATAATATACTATAGTATTTTTCCATGTGGGATACCTTGAGGTTTGTTTTTGTTCCTCATTTTTACACTATTTACTGATAATTGTTTTGGTATATAATCATATAAATATTAAAAAGTAGTATTAAAAAAATGAACAAATAGCCTAATTTTCTGCCATATACAATTTCATAAAATTATCAGCTAGCTAACAACAACTTTGTTCTGGGTTCACCTCACTCCAGTCTAAACTAAGTGATTTATTTATTTTACTACACATTATGAACATAAATAATCTGAAAGACTGTGGATAATTAAAACTAACTCTTACACCCACTCTTGCTAAATTGGGTAAGCACACTTGTATTCTCATTTCAGATTGTTCTGAGTAAATTAATAAACTGATTCGTGAGTTCAGTGTTGGACACTGACAGATCAGTTGTTCTAACCAGTCGTTGAAATGATTCGGTTCAAAGGAGTCATTAGGTGGCGAATCGGACATTAGCAGACGTGTTGTGTGCGAATCCCGTCTGTTAGAACATCGCGAAAGATTTGTAAACACACAGAAAACACTTCATAACCGGATAGGATTTGTTTCCCGTTTATTGAAAGTATGGTTTATGTCAGCTGGTTAGAGAATCAGTCAATGTTTTTTGAGCGCATTTCACACCCAGCGGTAATTAAAGGAAAACATTGTCTGATAGCGCCACGTGCAACATGGATTCGGTCTTCCGACCTTTTGATTTTGATTAAAGTAATATGTGAAATATTAGAATGTGAAATATTAGAAAGCTAAGAATGCTTATTTTGAAGACCGAGAGCGTGCGAGCGGGGGAGGATCTCTCTGATCGTTCTCTCTGACACTCGGTTACAAGCGCAGCATCTATTTGATGCTTTGGCGGGACAAAAATTTGTTTTGGCGGCCGCCAAAAAAATTTTTATGTAGGAAAAACCCTGCTCAATCAATAAATCATTAAATCGCTCAAATGTTCAATCAATCACTCAATCAATCGCTCAATCAATCAATCGTTCAATCAATCAATCAATCAGTTCAAATGTTCAATCAATCGTTAAATCAATCAATCAAACGTTCAAATGTTCAATCAATCGTTAAATCAATCAATCAACCAATCAATCAATCGTTCAAATGCTCAATCAATCGTTCAATCAATTGTTCATTCAATCGCTCAATCAATCGCTCAATCAATCAATCGTTCAATCAATCAATCGTTCAATCAATTGTTCATTCAATCGCTCAATCAATCGCTCAATCAATCAATCGTTCAATCAATTGTTCAATCAATCAATCGTTCAATCAATCGTTTAATCAATCAATCGTTCAAACGCTCAATCGTTCAATCAATCAATCATTCAAATGCTCAATCAATCATTCAATTAATTGTTCATTCCATTGCTCAATTAATTGTTCATTCAATCGCTCAATAATAATTTTCAATCGCTCAATCAATCAATCAATCAATCAATCAATCAATCAATCAATCAATCAATCAATTGTTCAATCAATCGCTCAATCAATCGTTCAATCAATCAATCAATCAATCAATCAATCAATCAATCAATCGTTCAAACGCTCAATCAATCGTTCAATCAATCAATCGTTTAAATGCTCAATCAATCGTTCAATCAATCGTTCAATCAATCAATCGTTCAAACGCTCAATCAATCGTTCAATCAATCGCTCAATCAATCGTTCAATCAATCAATCAATCAATCAATCAATCGTTCAAACGCTCAATCAATCGTTCAATCAATCAATCGTTTAAATGCTCAATCAATCGTTCAATCGCTCAATAATTATTCAATCGCTCAATCAAATGTTCAATCAATCGCTTAATCAATCGTTCAATCGCTCTAGCAATCAATCGTTCATTTGCTAAATCAATCAACCATTCAAATCGCTCAATAAATCAAATGTTCAATCAATCGCTCAATCAATAGTTCAATCAATCGTTCAATCAATAAATTGTTCTATCAATCAATCAATCGTTCAATTGCTAAATCAATCGTTTAATTGCTAAATCACTCAATTGTTCAAATCGCTCAATCAATCGTTCAATCCTTAAATTAATCAATAGTTCAATCGCTAAATCAATCAAACGTTAAATCAATTGCTCATCCAATCATTAAATGATTGTAGTAGAGCTGAAGGTAATTTCTGTGCCACAAACAGTCTTTTTTATTATTAGGTTTTATCTTGGGGTTAAAATTGACCATGTTTTTGACAGGCTTTGTGAGAGTCACTCAACAAATTTGGAGATGAAATGTGTCTCTGCCAGGTATGACTGTTGCTACGGCCCTGATGGATGGAGGGGGGGTGGCGCTGGGAGACTGATAGAGATGAGTCTTTATTCAGAGGCAGTGAAACATCTTTGTGTAGCCTACTATAAAAGGTATGCTCAAATGGTGCCGTTCTTCAAGATGAAAAGCTACTGAAGCATTTACTGTGAGCTTGTACAAACAGAATCACTGCTAATGCAGACCAATCCGATTCAGATAGTAATGTCAATATTTACCTCTTAAAACATAAACAGCCTGGCGACTTACATTTATGGGCACTAAACGCTTAGATAATTCACTCGGATTTGCAACGCAAATGGACAACTTCTATAAAAACGTGTGAAAAAATGAAAGATACACAAATTATACACCAAATGTTAAATGTAATGACACCAAATTACTGGTCCACTGGGCAACTCCAAAACTCACACATATCCTTATCATTGATCCCTGATGTGTTACACTTACGACCTGAGCTGACAAAAATTCCTTGATCCTACTTGATCCAAATGTGGCCTCACACTCTATCCTGTCAAACTGAGTTCAGAGGTGCCTTACGTCCCTCAAAACAAATATTTTCACAGCCCTGGCCTTGTTCCATTCTGCACGCTGGTATTATACAACCAGGTGAAATGCATTCTGTAGCAGTAAACGAAGCTGGTGTCAAGCCTAGGTTTGTGTTGATGCGAGTGTGCACTACCTTTATGTGAACCTACCTGCCGCCCAACGCAGGGAATTCTAATCCCGGCCAATGAAAAGACATGGCCAGATTAATGATTGCATAAATACATCACAAATCCTGTGGAATTATACGGAACCACAGAGCCACATTCAGCAACGAGGGAAAAAGGATATTAGAGTCAGCTGATTTGCTGCAAATCCCAAAGACCCGGAAGCCTTCTTGGGTTTTCCTTTACTAGCCTCATTAATACTTGGATAGAGAGTCATTTAAGGATATGGGATGCTTTGCGTTGAGGTGTTAAAGGGATAGTTCACCCAAAAATGAAAATTTGGTCATTTGCTCACCCCATGTTGTTTCAAACCTGTATTTTTTCCTACTAAGGAAACTGTTTGATTACCAACATTCTTTAAAATATCTTCTTTTGTGTACAACAGAAAAAATAAAGTCAAACAGGTTTGGAACAACTTGAGAGTAAGTGATGACAAAATTTTCATTTTTGGGTGAACTATCCCTTTAAGGATCACTTCAGGAAGCACCATTAAAAAAAATCAATGTACAGTAGGGCTGCAGAATGTGACTGTCAAAACGTGCAAGTTGTGATTTAATAAAATACATATATGCTACCAGTTTCAGAGTGAAACGCAACATTTGCACATTTGATATAACAAGCTGCATGCGTGTAAATTAACACATTGTCAAGCTTCACTCTGAAACCGGCAGAGCATATTTTTTTATTTTCGAACCTGTCAAAATAAAAGCTTGCAAAATGGTTGACTAAAAATAAAAAAATTGAGATGTAAGGATTGGTATTGTAATTTGACAGTACAATTATTATTTTTATTGTATTACTTGATGTGACAGTGCAATATATTTAATTTATGTATTTTTTAATAATAAATTACAATAAAATCAATTTATTTAAAATAAATAAATAAATATTATAAATAATACAATAAATATTCTTATTATTATTATTTTATAGTGGGAATGTGAAAAAGCCAGTAAAACTCAAGTATAGAGAGATATATATAAAAATAATAATAATAATTTCAACAATAGAAGAAATGTGGTGCAGGATTTACTTTAAAACAATTTTTCACTTAGAAATTTAAAACAATTTACATTTCACAAATAATTACAAAGAAACAATGCAAGTAACGCATTGAATTACACGTGAAATTAGAATGAATAGAATTTTCTAGTACCTCCAATAATAAATCGTTCAGCCCTGAAAGGGTTTTGAAATTTAAAATGTCTTAAAGGGTTAGTTCACCCAAAAATGAAAATTCTGTCATTAATTACTCACCCTCATGTCGTTAGACACCCGTAAGACCTCCGTTCATATTCGGAACACAAATGAAGATATTTTAGTTGAAAGCTGATGGCTGAGAAAGGCTTCACACAGGCCTCCATTGGCATTCAGTACATTTACACTTCCAAGATCCATGAAAGGCACTTAAAACGTCGTTACAAAGTCTATCTCACCACAGTGGCTCTACAATAACTTTACGATGCGACGACAATAGTTTTTGTGCGCAAAAAAAATTCAAAATAACACCTTTAACCAACTTGTTCTCGACTTCCGTGAGTGCCTCCACGACGCATGCGCGAGAACATGACGCAGATCCGGCGTTCGGACATATGACCCAGAAGCGATTTGTTTACGAGCAGAGGAAGACGCGAGTGTCTAAGCTGTTGGATTCTACATTGATCGTGCTTTAGGTCTCGGCGTAGTTCTCAAAATGGGGTTAAAGTGTGTATTTCATGGATTCCCGAACGCCGGCGCTACGTCATTGTAGTACAACGTTGTTTGTACGGGAAGAAGGAGGCGGGAACCGGCGAACAATAAACAAACTTTTAATTAAACAAACACAAACTAAAATGGCGGCGACAGCCCCTCGCGGACGACTGTCGCCTACAAACAAATAAACACAAAATGAAAATAAAGGCTGCAGCCCCTCACGGACGACTGCAGCGGATAACAAAACTAAAATAAAACATAACACAAAATCCAGGCCTGGTCCTCTCTCGTCCCTCACTGTCGTCGCTCCTCCTTTATACTCCCTCACTCCTCCGCAAGTGTCAGGAGTGGAAGTGTCAATGTACTGAATGCCAATGGAGGCCTGTCTGAAGCCTTTCTCAGCCATCAGCTTTCAACTAAAATATCTTCAAATTTGTGTTCCGAATATGAACGGAGGTCTTACGGGTGTCCAACGACATGAGGGTGAGTTATTAATGACAGAATTTTCATTTTTGGGTGAACTAACCCTTTAAGAGTAAAAAGTAATTTTTCATCTTTAAAAAAAAAAATGTTTTATGCAAATGCACTCCCCAACAAAATCACCCCAATCATTCTAGATATAGCTATTCAAGTCATCAGATGAAAATGTCTGTATTTCTCTAATATCGCAATATATAAATAGCACAAAAAAAAAAAAAAATATTGCAATTGTTTCCAATAATGTGCAGCCCTAACGTACAGGATAAAATCCTCACCACAAATTAAAATCAAACCATTATATAGTGTCAAGAAAGATTCTACGAGACAGCTCAGCTCAAGCCGGAGAAATGGGAGGGACGTCTCCCCCTCCCCGCTCCAGGAGGCTGTTCTTCAGAACATGTACAGAACGTAACCCCCTGGCTAATGAGGGGTGACATGGGCCCCCTCTGAGGGAACCCTGCAGGCGGGACCCCTCCAGGCACATTCATTAAGAGATGAAACGGCGTGTCCTGGGGCAGTGCAACTATCCGCCTGGATACGGACATGTTTAATCTGGGGTCCTGAGAGGGACGGCGTGATTGGCCACAGCTCGGCTGGCAGAGCAGAGGGAGCCAATGAGAAATTCAAGGCGGCTGCCTACACAGAAAAAAACCCTAATAAGATCAAAAGTGCACATTAATCAGTCGCAATCGTCATATTTGTGCTGCGTGCTTGCCATTTTCTTCATAATATCCCTTCATTATTGGGAAAAATGGGGGAAGAAAGGAATCATTTGAATTCAATTATACAGAAAAAAGACCAAGGGCCATTGGAACTCTGCTAATTAGCATGTAGGCTTTGTATCATGTACACCGCATATCCTTTTATCCAATTGTATTTTAATATATTATTGCGGAATCTCGGTAATGATGGTGAATGTTGTACGTGGCCTACCACAAATGTTTCTACATGGGCCGCAGTGAACTCCAATACAATGTGCTCATATCGTAGCCGTTCATCAGTAGCTTCATAAAGTCTAAAGTCTTGTATTTATTACCAATGTCTCATTGTGCTCGTTAGATATGTAGAATCCGTTTCCTGTAATTAGTAACTCCTAACCTTTGGAGCTTCTAATCCCAGCTGAATTGCGGATTTGTACATCAAAGCTCACTTTTCCATATAGCCGGGTCCTCGAAATTTGAGAACTCGCAATTATTTGTATAGCGCGGATACAAACAGCACTTCTCCCTTTTCCTCATTCAGCCAGAATCCCGTGGGTTTGCAGTAAAGACTTCCTAATCCACTCCAGTGAAATCCAAATATAGAGTTAACACTGCATCCCAAAAACTCTAATGCCGCGCCAAGAGACGAGCTGCGCACGTAAAGTGGAAATGGCTTTTCCCTCTTTTTTTTTTTTGTATTATTCACATTGTAGATTAGATTTCTTTGGTGGCTTAACACACGCTGTAAGGCGCTAACATGCTCAACCAGTGTGAGCGTGACTGCTCTTCGCCGTCCGTTCCCTCAGCCATTAATTGAGAGTTAATTAAACAATCGATGTTCTCTGGCCTGGCCGTCTAATGTCACAGCTTGTCCAGTGCCTCTGATAATGGGCTCTTGATGTTGATTGCTGTTGAGGTTTGAGAAGAATACAGTGTGTAATGAATGTAAGCCTGTTTCCACCTTAGAGTAAATGTCGAGATAATGTTTAAAATAAGATCTCATTGTGAGTTATAGTTGCAAATGTGACAAACAATTATGAGAAACAGACACAATTGCAATATGTCACGTTGAAATTCCAAAAAATAAAGTCGCAATAAAGTCATCGGGTCTCATTCACTGATAATTGCGTGGATTCTTTCGTATTTGTACGCACAGGAGAACTTCTCACGGAAAATCTCCACCTGATTCACGAAACGTTCGTACGCACATGAATTTGTTCTTAACCTCGTTCTGATGTTAGTGAATTTTGGAGTATTCTAAATGAGCGTGCGCGAGGTTAGTCATTTGCATAAAACACGCCCAAACCATCTCCTTATAAGGGCTTTCCGCACGCGCTTTCCTTACAGCTTTTCGTCACTCTTGTCAAAATTGACGCTGTTCGCAAACGCGCTCTCGGCCGGATCTTCGAGCAATGCCAAGTGTGCCATCATCACCAGTTCTCACAACAAACACCCTCTATAAAATCCCAGATTACAGAGCTCGCGTATATCTGGGTTATTCAGAGAAACCTCGCAGCTGAATGTCAAGTAAGCTTGTCTTACTCTTTAACTGTATATGATCGAATGTATTTAAGATTAAATTAAATTGTATTATTTTGTCATTTCATTATATAATTTTGTATGGATTATATAATACAATTAATGCAATATACTTCAATGTAATTAGTCATGTTAGGATGAAATACTTCTATATAATAATGCAACTATAGTAACTTCTTAACATGATTATAAAGCCATACAGAGTAAGTTCTTTTTGCATATTAGAAGATATTTGCAATTACAAGATACAAATTTAAAATTACAACAAATTATAAGAAAGTCACAAGTGAGTTTGAAGTCACAGTTGTTAAAAAAATTCACATCATGACATTTAAATAGTCACAATTATGAGAAATAGTCACAATTATGAATAAGTTGCTGCCTTCAATTTTTAAGTACAATCAACTTGGATATTTAAGTCATTTCAACTTAAATTACATTAAACTGACTTAAAAATTAGATGAATCTGGTATAACATAACAAAAAGTTGAAAATTTTGTAACTTATTTATATTATAATATTTTATGAGTTAAAGCAACGTAAAAACATGCGCTGTCATACCTTATTGATCATATCATTTTTTACAGTGTGTGAGATACAGTTTCAATTATCTGTAATGCAACATTTTACGAGAATTGCGAGAGAATCACAATTACAAGATACACTTTTTTTTTTTAAAGTACCCATTATTAGTCACAAGTATGAGTTTGAAGTCACGGATGTTAAAGACAAATTCACATCATGACATCAGTCAAAATTGTGAGATATAAAGTTAAAGTTTTCAATTAAAAGAAAGTCAGATTGAGAGATTGAGTCACAGTTACAAGAAACAAAGATGCAATTCTGAGAAATAGTTACCATTATGAGATGCAAGCTGCAATTATGATACACATTTTGAAAGAATTAAATAAGAAAGGTATGAGAAATAAGAAAGATATAAAGGGGCATTTTGAGATATATTGAAATTGTGAGATATAAAGTCATAATTATGAGTAAAAGTCACAAATACCTTTTAATTTGTATTGTTTTACTTTGAGGTGAAAACAGGTTTCTTAAAAGATGACTATACATAGGGAATGATGCAGAAAAAGTTTCCACACACTAAAAGAAAGGGCACTAGTGCAGTGTGAGTCTGGACCATTAATTGGCTGTAATGAGGAAATAACATATGCAAAACTGTGATACTGTGACACAGAATATGACACATAACCACGCGTAACACATTCCTGATGAGATTTTTTGAACACTTTTTCAAACCCACCCACGAGTATGCTCTAACCAACAAGTCATGTGTGAATCTGTGGAGAACTTGATGATTGGGCACAATTTTAGGCTTTTTGTGTGAAGAAAATGTGAGTGGTGCTTGTCCACTTACTCGCCATCACAATAGCTAGAGTATTCTGGATGCATGCAATGTTTCATTGCCCATCAGTCCAGTCGCTTAGAAAAATAACAGCACAACTCTTCTCAACAAGCTCCACAATTTGAGGTATCAATCATGTCTGTAGCACCAACGACAGCACTCCTAAAAATAAAAGTTTTTTTATTGACATTGATGGTCCCATGAAGAACCTTTAACATCCAATGAACCTTTCCATTCCACAAAAGGTTCTTTGTAGTGGAAAATGGTTCTTTAGATTATTAAAATGTTCTTCACACTAAGAAAAGAATGGTCATTTTAAGGACACTTCACTGAAAGGAAACCAAAAATGGTTCTTATATGGCATCGCTGTGAAACCCCCTGGTTTAGGTTTTTTTTCCCGTTTTTTTCTGAGCAATACTAAAACTAATGCCTACACTGTAAAATAAAGATTGTTGTAGTACGTTTTGCAAGAAAATACTAGTTCCAGTCATTGTTCATCAAAATTTTGAGTAAAATCTTTTCCCAATGGTCCACTTTACACACTCTACTAACTATAAGGAACTAGAAGTAACATATCAACTAACTCTCATTAGAGAATTAGTAGACTGTTAGGATTAGGTGTAAGAGTTTTGGTTAGTAGAATATATTGACATATAGTTGCAAAGTTACTTATAGTGGGTGAAAAAAAAAAGTGCGATTCTATCTTCTGCCGATTCGCATCGATTGACAAATTTCAAAATTTGATATTCTAAAGTGTTACATTTCTTAAACTTCACAGTAGTACTTAAGACATATTATAGTGTTATTATTTATAACAAGCCACACTCAAATTTCTGAGTGAATAAAAAATAGCCTACTACTAATTACGTGTACATGATACTCCTATGTAGAGGTGAACATGGTGTTGCTTCGCCATCCCGCTGTGGTTTTACATTCCCAGTGCGTTAAAGAAACATAGAATGACTTAAATCTTAAAACACGTTTCCTGTTTACAGACACCATGTTCGTGGGAGCTGTTCTTTTGTTGTCCCACTGGCAAATGATTAGCTTGAGATAAATAAACAATGACGGAGAGGGGTATTTAAGGGTAAACAGATCCTCTGCTAGAAACACAACTCAAGAGTGGACGATCTCCTTCCTTAATACAGTATACTGAAAAAAGAGACGCCTCACGCAGACTTCAGTTACCATGCTAGTAACCGAATACTCGCTAGCGCTAGTCAGGTACGGCCGCTTCAGATGCGACTCAATGTCATGGAAAATCGCTATCTGTGACAGCACCAATGGAGATTCATAGCCCTGTCAGGCCTATGTCTTCATATATAGCGAGATTACAGCAAGGGCGAGCGCGTCTTCTCGAGTCCTCGCCGCACATGTCAGATTTATTGTTCGATAGAAATATAACATATGAAAAACTCCGAACATGGCTTTGAGCGATAGCAATAACCTTGCACATAGCCGAGCCATGATTAATGGTCGCACGCGCGGACGGCTCGTCGGGGGTGGAACGCTCTGCAGCGGCTCGTTTGCCGAGCTCGGCGCCGCGGCGGAGACTGAGAAAATATCCTCGCACTGTAACAAATTGCATTGTCTGTTTATTCCAGTCAGAGTTTATGAAAGAGACAGACAAACAGGAGGTTGATGTATTGGCCTCATGTCACGGTATGGCAAGCACATTCACACATACATTCATCTCTCCGTTTAGAAGCCAAATGATACGTCTAATTTGCTGCGAGCCCGGTTATTTTTAACTTCTCCAGCTGTCAGATAATGGAGCTTGACTGTCAGCGCCGGTGTGTGTGTTAAAAAGGTTGCACTCTTTTTCAATTTACCGTTCTGTTTGAGTGAATTAGAAAATCCACATTCCATTAGTGGGGATGACTGACGTGTCTTTTTTTTCCTTATCAAAACCACAGGCAGATGTTAAAAAGAGAGAAAGAGCGTTAGAAACAGAAGAGAACCCGAAAGGGGAGACAGTTGATTGGGGTTGGGAACGCATCTTTTCCCAACAGCTATCTGAACTGTTTTGACATTCCCTCCCCAATAATTACAATGCTGTGAATTTGCCTCAAAAATGCTTCTGAAATCACTTGAAAGAGTCTTTTTTCTCTCACGCTTATTAATTAGATGGAACTATGTCTGTTCTGGATTGGGTTGAATCGCTAGCTTTCTAAATAAGCCATGAAAGCTTTCTATTCATTGTCTTAAAATCTGTCTCATGATGTTTTAATGTGGATCTCCACAGCACTGCGTGCAACGTTACAAAAGCCCAAGGCTTGGAAACACTCAATGTTATTCTCATTTCATCTGGACAAAAAAAAAAAAAAAAAAAGTTAGTAGAAAAAGGGGTTATTGATTGTCAGCGTTAATGAAGATGAAATGGAAAAACAGTTCTGAATAAATTAGAAAAACTAATACTGCAATATATTAATGTGCTTAGAATTTTTTAGAAGACAAATGTAGAAAGAAATGATACAAGGTTATATTTACATGTTATATTATATATGCACAACATGAAATAGTTTTTTAAATATATATTTGGTTAAAGTCTGTTACAGTTTAACCCGCTTTTTAAACACTGTATGTTAAATTATCACCAGCTACCTCACGATAGAAAACACATCACAATACACATCTCACAATTAAATAAATCACAAAAAAATACAATATCATAGTTGGGTTATGACAAAGACAGGTGGAAGAAAAAGCAAGGCATCAAAGACGTAAGACAAATTCAACATTTCTTCAACAGAAAGAATGAATCTACTGGTTCAGTTTCAATTGCTCTTACGCTTCAAAAAGAGACACATAAAAAAATAAAAGCACACTGAGAATAGCAGGTCTCTCGTTTTTTTTGTGCTTATGAACACAATAAAAAATGATCACACAGAAATCAACTTATTTTCAGAGCAAAACTGACTAATCAATTATGACTAAAACACTGGCCACAATGCACTTTTCCTTCACCCCTGGAGGCCTGAATAAGTGTTAGGATTCCCAAAGACAGTGTCTCTCACTTTATCTTTCTCACCCAAACACAAACATACACACGCATGTACAATCTTACATAACAGCTGGGGCAAACGGACTGGCTTGTATTCTCGAGCATTGGTGTTGAAGACGACTCGGAATGCCTGCTGTAATGAGAGCTCTCATAATGGATCCTGTGGCATCCTCATTTCATTCGATAGCAGTGTAAATCATACTGACTATGTGGCCTCAGCACTGAGGAGGGTTCGACAAAATGTTACCAATGAAGCTAATATTACCATCACTGAAAAGACTAGCATAGGTCGTACTGGTCTACTAGCCAGGGTTCTTAACATAGAAAGATTACCTTTCTAATAAGTGAAATAAGTTTAGCTGGTCAACAGGATGGTCCACCAGATGCTAGGCTGGCAACAAACCAATGCTAATCATAAACTGACCTGTATCTATGCTAGTCTAATTCGGTCTTATAACAGCTAAGAAAGCTATGTTTTTTTCAGAAAACAACAGATAAAAACAATTTAAAAATGTCAAATAAGAAGATGGTACAAGAAGCGAGTTTATGCTAATGCAGACTAACGATGAAAAACATATCCGTCTCCTGTGAACTATTTACTGACAGGAAAACTTTTGCTAATATCGATCTCATGGAAGTGGTCTATATCAAATACTGCTCTGTTTTCAACTCCTAACAGAAATATATGAGAAAAACTATGATTTATGGGTAAAAAGAAAGAAGTTCGATCTTAGATCATCTACAACCTATTGCTAACGCTAATGCCGACTACTGCATTCAACCATTCTCAATGTCTCTCCTGCCCACGTTTGAAACTCCAAATCAGATAAAGATGGAAAAAGAAAAATAAGAGAAAAACAGTAGCAACTGGAAGAGAGACAGTCTGGAAATTTCTGGAAAGATGCTAAGCGTGCTCAGGTCTTGAAATACCATAGCAGGGATTAAATCTAAACTAGGCTTACAGGCAGGCTAAATGTAGTCAAGTTTCCTGCTCAGGTGCTGACCTGACTCCAGAGCTTAGGTTTGACCTCTTAACCACTTACCAGCACTAGTGAGAGTCTCTGTAATGCTTATGATGCAATCGGGACAGCGTTTACCATTACTATTTACCTCAGAAG
The DNA here is from genome assembly GCF_949357685.1 of Gobio gobio. NCBI lineage: Eukaryota > Metazoa > Chordata > Actinopteri > Cypriniformes > Gobionidae > Gobio > Gobio gobio. Next base: position 24,053,949 of record NC_137121.1, read on the forward strand.
TGGGAAACCCAAATATCGTAATGGCAAATGACATAATTATTTCATGCTCTCTCGCCAAATACACTTTAGGTTTCACAATTACTCTCTGACCTCTACAAAACCAAAAAAAAAAAAACCTGACATCATGTCGTGGTTCAGATGGCATGACCTCACGGCGGTGGAATATGCAAAAGTACATGTCCTTGATTACATGTCTTTATTTCAGTGCCACTAATCGAAATCAGATGGCATTTCCTTAAAGTACACCAAGGAAAACTTCTACGTTCATATTTTCCTGAGAGCTGGAACATTTTATTGACTCCAAATCCGCCTCTGTGCTTGGTTTGTCAATACGGAAATCTCAAATATCTAATAGCTAATTTGTTTCTCAGAAGAGCTGGCCAATAAGGAAACGTATATCCCTTTGGTGTTACGTAAAAACTTATGTAAAAACTCCATAACAATTATATTAAGTGTACGTTGTCAAATTATATTAGTCTGTATACTTTACCAATTTAACTCCATTTATACACAGCATGATGCTAACAGCTGCCTCAGGCTTTTTCTTTAAAGGAAATATGAGCAATGGACGTTTAGTATGGATTTAGTTCCTTACAACATTCCACTTTTACTGTTTGGCCCGCCATTTCCCAGAATGCAACTCCTGGGCCCCACGATGCAACAGAATAGCATTTTCAGTTCTAAGCTCTCAGCCTACTACACAGATTACATTGCTCTCTTCTTCACAATCCCAGCACACAAATTGCATTCGGCTTGTTTGCAGGAATAAATAAATGACTGGCAACTCTGTCGTAGACGATCATGTATCACTTTGGGTGATTTTTTGCAGAATGAGCCATTGTGGAGCTGCTCTGCGCTAGTTAAATTACAGAGAGGGCTGTAGCGGGGGACTCCTTCTGTCGCAATTCTCTCGGCGTGTTTGTCAACAGCGTAGCCTGTCTATAATTGGCGTAATTGCCAGGTTAAAGCGGGAAAAAACAAAAGTGGGCTCATTTTGGCACGACCAGGACTATGTCATTAACCAGGACCGGGGATTTGGGACTTTCTTGTAAAGATTGGGAGAGAGAAGGGGGGGGGGGGGGGGGATAAAAATGGCTGCCTCTTATCTCTGCTATGCATATGAAAGGCTTATGCTGTCTCCATGACAGACTCTACGCCTCGTCAGTGTGGGATTCACTGAGGTAGAGTACAGCAAAGGACAGATACAGGGAGATGAAATAACGTAAGGAAGGTAGGCATAATTTTATATGTTTATGTACATGTGTAGGTGTGCGTTTGTATTTATGCATCCACATGTGTGGCTGTGCATTCATGTGGGGGTGTTAAGCGAGAGATAAAAAGAACAGAGTTGTTGTTGTTTTTTTGGGGGGGGGTATGAGAAAGAAAGAGTCAAGATTACAAGCCACCCTCTGAAAACACATAGTCACCCGCTTGAGAGATAAAAAATCTTGCATCTTGGCTGAGGTTCAGCCTTTTCAAGTATGTTGTCAAAACAGAGAAGTGTGGATTTCTACAACAAGCTCAAACCCGCCCCTTAATCTGTAATGAATACTTAATCCGAGGCGTAATATAACACCTATAATTACTATAATGAGGAACGGTATTTGAAGAGCCAATCATTTTCATTTCTAAGCACTGCTGTAGTGGTTATTCATCTTATTAAATCAACATTCTCTGAGCCTCTTCTTCTTTTGTTTCTTCGGTTGTGCAGCGTTCCCAAAATAAACAACGTGTCTCTTTGAGCTACTGCTGTATAATTTGTAGGCGCAGCGAAGGCATTTATCTATAAATTTAATTTTAATCTGAGGCGTGCTGGTGTAATGAAAGCCGAATCAAAAATGAAGACAGGATTATTTTAATAAACAGCCGCCTTCCTGGCAGGGTGTGGGAAGGTGGGTCAAATCATTTTAAAGTTCAAGACAAAGGGCTACAAATGTGATATGCCGGTTCAATTTCCCTATTGCAATTTCTTATATTTTAAAGCTGCCTGTAAGGGATACTCATAGGCAGGTAATTTCTGTAGGGAGTGGGTGCCATATTTGCCCAAGCTTTGTGAAAATATCAAATTATATTTGAATATTGGTGAATATTGTAAAGACAATTTCCAGTTTGTTATTCCACCAGTTAAAATAGGAGCTACTCCTATTGCTCAAAGGGAATGCTGGGCTCACTTGCATGAGCAAGGTCATGCTCTGTTGAGAATTGAATTGAGAATCCTTTTTGAATTCCAATTCAATTCCTGAATTTGAATTGAGGTAGCAAACAGGATGCAGAATTGCAAATTAACTTGAATGTTGCTAACTTTTGACTAAAACAGACAAAATCCAGGTCTGACAAAAGTTTATATAGCCTAAGCCTTGACATTCTTATGGATAGAATGATAAATAAAGATAGAACAGACAGACAGACAGACAGACAGACAGACAGACAGACAGACAGACAGACAGACAGACAGACAGACAGACAGACAGACAGATAGATAGATAGATAGATAGATAGATAGATAGATAGATAGATAGATAGATAGATAGATAGATAGATAGATAGGACAATAAAAGTAGAGATATAGCTCGTACACCCTTTAGTTCAACAAAAGGATGGAGACGGACATAACAAAGTTTGCGATTTAATCTTTGAAGACTCCCTTTCTTTGCTCTTGATGCTAGGTATCTCTCAAAAAAGACTTTAGTTCAACATCATTCCCCTGACAGACTTCAGTTATGTGAAATCTCTTTCTTTAAACCCTGAAATCAGAGGACGGTCCATCAAGGGCACTTGGTTCTATCCTGTATTAAAGGTGCTCCCATCATTGGCCATGCTCCCCATGGATCTGCTACAAGAGCCACTGATGGGGCTTAGAGACATAGTCTTCAAATCCCGACTTAAACTGACGCCTCTGATCAACCAACCAGTCATTTCAGTTCTAATTAAAGAAGGCCACTGAAGTGAATCCTCTTCTGGCTGTAAACAAGTCCCCTAAAGATACCGGTCTAGGTATCTAGGCTTACTCTTTTAAAGTAGTGTTATGAGGTGGGCTTATTTCTTTCAATCCAATAGCTTTTCTGGAAGAGAAATAGAGTGGTATGGGTGCAGACCAAGTGCACTCAATTCTAGTCATCGAGGTCCACCATCCTGTCTAAAATACAGCCATGTCTAAATGGTAACTCTTTCTCTAGGCATGACCAGCGTTTACCTGGCTGTAAACTCAACGACTGGTTAGCTAGTTCAGTTGTGTTTAGTTATTACTTTAACAAACATTAGCAGTAGTGGACCTCCAAGAGTTAGCTGAAAATCTAACCTACCTTGCACCCTTCTGATGGGATATCATTCAAAGCTGCTTTGAAACAATCTACATTGTTAAAAGCGCTATATAAATAAAGTTGACTTGACTTGACTTGACTAAGAGGGGAAGTTAAACCACTTCAAATAAGACCTGGGATAAATCCGAAATCGCCCCCTATACACACAAATAGGACATTATTTGTGGGGACAGCCATTTGTAGTGGTGTCCAAAACCATAGTGGACGTTATCGAGTGCACTCATTCTATCCCACACTGCACCGCAATAACGTGTGTACAGCCGCCTAATGTAGGGAATAGTTTAAGGGGCGATTTCGGATTCAGCCCTGGATTTTTCTTCATTGCTCAATGGGCTTTTAACATCCACTATCAGCAGCAGGCTAGATTTTAGAGACTGCCATTGGTGATCACTAATGGTGATCATTAGTGTCTTTATCAAGTGTGCGCTCATATTAACATGCACTGCATGTGGACAAAATTGAACACAAAGGACAGCATGCCAGCCAGGCCTGAGAGGAATGAGGCTTCCTCCATCTACTATCACTCCCACACATAAACGTTCTGTACATTGTTCCCCCAGAATTCCTGCCAACTCTTCTCTCCAAAAACAGAGAATCCCCTATTCACCCGTTGCATGCTTTGTTTAACACGTTCGTTCTTGGTGACAGCTGGATAAAGGCAGTGCGACTTGTGGCGAAAACATCAAGGCAAGGCAGCTGTCCATCAGGGATGCGAGACGGTTGACGGGATAGGAAAATGTGCAGTATGCGATAAATATTTAATGCAAACTAATGCAACGCATGACTCTTCCCCACTGGCCAGAGGGAGGGGAAATGAGAGCAGGTAATTATCCCAGTGCCCGAAGGCCAAAAATGATGGAGATTGCAGAAAGCAGGGATATTTAGCCCAGCTAATGAAGGCTTGCGTTCTCCTGGTAGGCAGTGGGAGGTGAGTGCGCATCTCTATGTGTGTGTCTGTGAGGCAAAGAGGAAGATAGAGCTAGCGAGAGAGTCCTGTGTGTTTCTGCCCATGCAGGCGGTGGGTCTTGATAAGGCATGATTACATAATGCACTATCCAGCGTACTGTGTGCTAACATTGGGAGCCCCATCCCTTTCTCTCTCTGCAGGACCTGTCCAAACCAAGCCATCACACGCACACTGGCCCCAATAGAGAGCAAAGCCTGAGGCAGCAGCCAGTGTGGATTACTGAAAGGAATCCTCGCCTTGCGGTTTAAGATCTCTTTCTCCTGAACCTCCTCTAGGATCAAGAGTGTTTTCAGTATCGGCATTAGCCAGGTTCACCTTTGCTGGACTGAAACTGAGATTTGAACCCGAACTCAATCTCATTCTACGCCCACCATTTGCAAAAAAACATGGTCTAATGTAGCGCTATTCTGAGGAGAAAGCCCCTGCTAAAGATTATATCATAGTTGTGGATCCAAGTAGTACAAATCATCATGTGAGGTCAGGGCATTTCATTACCACCTGCTTTGAACCCGTCAAACAAAATGTTCTTCCTTAAGCCTGGCTTGTTTAACCCCGCTGTGTCATCTCCCCTTCCCTTCTCTGTAGCTCTTCAGCGTAGGCAAATTGAAAGAGAGCACTGAGTTTGTGCAGCTCTCCGCAATTCTTATGAAAATTTAACCATGCTATTTGGATTCACATGCTCTCCTAGCTAGGGCACCCACACACTGGCATTGAAATTCTTCATTTTGCTCATCCCAGTCGGTGGAGGAATTGAGCGGTAACAGGATTCTGATTTGCACGATAACCTTCCACCTCTGAACCTGTCCAGTCAGGGCCCTCTTTATCAGGTTAATCTGAGAACGTGTGCGGTGTGTATGCTAAGCAGGAACACCGCCTATCCGTACTCCGAGTCAACTGACTTTGTACGCCGAAATGTCAATTCCAATGCAGATCAATTACAGATTAAGTAACAGTGTAGAGGTTAACATAGAGTGTAATGTAAACAAAAGTAACTAAAGTAACCAGGAACGGCTTTGTATGACACTGCAGCTCTCAGGTTTGCTTTACAGTACTGAATTCTAACATTTCAGGTTATGTAAAACACAAATGCTACAGTTTATTTGAGACCGTTTAAGCTCTAGTAAAGCAGCAGGGAGAAAAATATAGTGAAACAAAGAAAGAGACACTGTAAGACGCATGAGTTGTGGGTTTATAGGGCTAGGCCTCCTGCTATTAGAGGCAGAGTGGTGCAGATTTGTTGTTTGGAGAGTTTGCACAGAGAAGAGCGCATCTCTCTCTCTCTCTCTCCTGTCACCATCACCGCATGAGCACATGTACACACACACACACCTTTACTACACAAACTTGTCTGTTTGCTAGCCTGCTGTGCGCTGGATACCACACACAGTTACGATCATTTCACCTTACCCCTCAACAAGCTAACAAACACAGGTACAAATGCACACACAAGCACTCCAACACTCCACACACACATGCAAATTCCCGTTTTACATAATTAAATGCATCATTTAAAATCAGGCTTTGATGGTTCCTCTAGTAGCACCTTGTCATGTGGTTGCAGCAAGCGTCTGGGACTGTGATAATTGCATCCCTGTAGTAGAGCTGCTGGGCTGTGCAGCAAACAGGGAATTACCCGCCGGGTCCAGCGCTCGTGTCCTCACCACACTCGCAGAGAGCCTGGTAGACAACCGTAGCTTGTTGGGATGTAGACAATGTACGCTCACGTATTGCCTGTTCACACCTGTTCTTCAAACGTGAAAGAACGGGATCTTCTAACGCTTTCAATGCCTTTTTTACGAACTCTCCGCTAATGTGGGTTCGCATCACGGCATCCATTGGGAGGAACGGAAGTGGTTGCAGTTGGCGGGGCCATGCCAGATGGGGGTGGAGACAGATGTGGTAGATGCACAGCGTTATTAATGGAGCGCTACCATCCCAAACGACCTTGAGCCGAGTAAGCAACCCAACGCAAGAGCGAGGGCGCATCCAAACTGCATTTAGACAACAAACAGCCGGCACCGAGGGGGGGATCGGGGGGTGAACACGGTGAGCAATCAATGCCACAATTCTACCTCTAATCCCGTCTCAAAGACTCAATGGCTGTTCCGCCAACACTCCGGGAACGATCCCGCAACCAATCATACTTTATACCGCAATGCTCTGTGCACCAAAAATAGATCTCGATTCATGCCGCATACGCACTAATTCCATAAATCTCAATTTGTTTCCTGCATAATGGGAGCTCTGGGCTGAAATTAATCTTTTTTGGACAGGTTAAAAAGTAAACCCCTCATCTTTGCATGATTTACTCAATGTATTTGTTTGGGGGGATGTGCTGTTATGATATCAAAATCAATGAGGCAGTCTTACAAACATAATCGTCATATAATCTCAGTGGAAAATATGATACGCTATTAAAAGCAACCAGCCAAAATGTAATCGAATACCAGCAGCCTGAATATAAAAACCTTAATGAGACCAAATAACAATGTTAAAAGTGTACATTAATTGCATAAATAAGTGTGGCTATGGTGTAAAATCTGTTATAATTTATAATCCAGTAATGCCAAATGTTCTTCCCAGTTCAGTTCTGTGAGCAGATAAAATAAATAGGGATCCTTGTCATATTTTATTTACCATAACTATAGCGAATAAACTGTGAGAATGTGAGAAAATGTTGAAGGTGTCTGAATAAATTTTGGTTTGACTGTATATAATATAGTACATGCAACAGTTTGTTGTGTCCCTCCCATCAGACTCTAATGTACTCTAATAATAGAACCCTAGAGTTATATATACACACATATTTGTCAAAATATATAATTTTTTTACAAATAATGTCTATCTAATATCACAACGTTCCAGTCATAATTTCCGTTTTGGGGTGGTATAAATATTCTTTTAAAACAAACTAGCTGTTTCAGCTAAATATTCAGGCTGATTCAGAGTCCTACCCTGCGGCCCACAAAAGAACTATGCTTCATTGGGTTCACTGTGTGAGTTTCACTGCTAACCTGCCTTTCAAGGACACAGCGATGACATTTTTATATTCCGCCGCTTAAAAAAACGAGAGTAAAACTGTCCCGAGAAGTGTTTAAGAATTCATCGCTCTCGCACAGTCCCTCTGTCCTTAGATTTAGAAGATGTGCAGGACTCGATTGATTTCAGCTGGAATTGATCAATAATGCAGAGCCGGCTCGCAGTCTGTCTGTGTATGAGAGGATAGAAGGAAGAGAATATTTTTACTATCGGCTCGATAATTACCGCAGGGCTCGCTAATGAGAGGCACGGCGTAAACGAACACAATAGCATGCGCTGTTTACTTAAGGTTGCTCAAGCTTGGGAAAAGAGCGAAAACAAAAACACACACGTAGGCATACACACACGTAAATCCCTTTTGTATAAATTATGAAACTCCCTAAACCTCTAAACCAAGCAACAACGTATCCCACAGCAGATCAAAGGCTCGGCCTAATCAATGCCTACGAAATATGTCAAAGATCAAAAAAAACGAGACTCCTCGACCGGGCCGGGCGCCCATTATTGTGCTAACGTCTCCCAGAGCATTTTCACACTCCTCTCATCAACAGCTTTGTTTACAATTTTGAGCTCATAATTAAAGCTAGCTGGAGTCTGGTGCTAGAGTAGCCATGAGATTCGATCGCAGCGGCGAAGAGAGAACATACAGCAGCTGATGTTAAGGACGCTCAGCCGCTGATCTGGTTTAATCTCGGGGATGTTTGTAACACATCACTGTAATGAGCTTCAATGAGCTCCTGTTTTCCTCTCGCATGCGTTAAAACCGGTTTAGACACCGGACGCTGGGAGAAAATGCTTTCTATAACAAAGACATTTGTGCGTATGCAGAATTTGGTGTCTGTTTCCTTTTGCCTTTAACTTGTAACGCAAACTGTTAAAAGCACAAAACGTGCTGTTGAGATGAGATCAAGCAAACAAACCCACCCACAAACACACACACACACACACACGCATACGAAGTGCACAAATGTTTAATTTCTTTACCCTTTTCTGCCTTTCTTTGTGGTCTCCATACAGAAACACGCACACACAAACCGCATGCCAGCCACCACCTACACAAAAGCAACTACACACATCTTCCTCTCAACGTCTCTCGTGCATCTCGCGACAAATCTCTTTGCGTCTCTGCTGTGCGTGTGCGTGTGTCTCAGACAGCGTGGTTGCACTGTCTCACGTAAAGGCCATGTTTTGTCTCTCATCCTCACAGCGGCCTATCTGTTTTTACATTTCATAACTTTTTTTAATGTGCGAAATCAAGATCACAGCTTCATTGTCGCAGAGAGACAGCGTTTGCTGGAATACAGGGGAGACTGGGGTAAACTGTACACCACCATGAAGAATCGTGACAAAACGTGAGTCACCGTTTTTTCTTAAAGCCCACATAATGCACCCAGTCTTTGTTTGGAAAGAGATTTCACTCTTTGCTAAGACAAGACGCATAATTCGCAGCTGCCCACATTGTGTGACTGGTAACAGAGTGATGGTATTCTAGAGTGACACTCGAAGACGAGTGCTGGTCTGAGAGGCTGTGATAGTGATTCAGAAGGCTCTCTGCGGACGAGCGTGTTGTGTCCTTCAGTCGACATATGAGACGAATTAATGCTGCTATCATCACCATTCCAGTCCCTTGAAACTATTGACCAAAACAAAACAAAGAACAGAGTAAGGAGTGCAGACAACTGCTGCTGTGTAAATGACCAGTCGTTGCATGGAAATGAAGGTCGTGGTTGTGATCTCGTAGCCACAGATCAATTAAACAGGGAAAAAAAGGGAAAGTGAGGGAGTGAGAAACAACGATTTTTAGGCTGATTCTTGTTTATGTGGTTTTTAAGGTATAAGCGGCAGAAAATCCGGTGCCTAATCAGGATTTCCAGCATGTTTCCTATCAAACAACAACAACGTACATTTACCTGACAAGCAAAATTGCCAGGATTTCAAAATAGGAGTCCTTAAAACATTAAACATATAAAATATAAGACTTAAAAGGGATAGTTCACCCCAAAATTTTACTCACCCTCATGCCGATTCCAAACCCATAAGACTTTGATGCACACAAGAGCTTCCGTGAATATATGTGAATAAAAGCCTAAATTAAATCTGTTCATCTTATGAAGCATCTCTTTTCTATTGTTGGGAATCGTAAGAAATTTTCCAATTCCAGTTCCGATTCTGACGAATGATTCCGATTCCAGTTCCGATTCCATTTTTTTAAATAAAAGGAAATATAATGCACAATACTTTAAAAAGTAATATTACTGTGAAATTATTTTAACAGAACCATAACATCAACAAATTCGAAACATTTAAAAAATATATTATCTGGTGATGATTGTGACGTACAAGGTACAGTAGTGTTGTTTGTTTTAATTGTTATGGATTCCGTTATGGATTTAGGATTTAATAAAAAATTTAAAATAGTCCATTTAATTCATAAATGTTTAAGAACGTAAATCAATCTTTCCAAAAGCGTCGCTCACATTAAAACAAATAACAACAAAACATTGCAACATATTTTCGAGTTAATCTTTTAACTTTTATTTTGGCGGGTTGTAGTGAAGAGTTTCGCTTTGTATCTGACGTGCTGTGTTTTATCAACTTAAACACTGAAATGCTAGTGAAGTGGCTCTCAGAGCAGATACGGAAAAGTTAATGTATCCCGCGATTTCATCCGTTTTTTTCTAAAGGAACGTTTTCAGAAAAGAAAGTTATGAATTTCAACCCTAATCTCTTCACAAGACTTGGATTAAACCGCTTGATTCATATGGACTTATTTATTTTATGACGCCTTATTTTGGAATCCTTAAAAAACAGGGCGACATCAACCTCTCAGGTTTCCTTTAAAGTCCCTGTAAAGGCAATTCTGAGATTTGTTTCTAAACACATTATAAATGTTAGAAATGTATTGCTGAAACACATTACAAAGACTGTGAACTATGAAGTACTGAATTCAGAAGTTAGACCGTTAAACAGTTTTTCACCGTTGCTGTGTTCAGGATTTTCTGGGCGGGGCTAAAACGGTGGCTCGATGACGCACTGGAGCCACCGAGCCTGGCTCCTCCCCTAACACGATCATAACTAGAGCACATTCGCATCAGTTCGATCGCGAGTTACTGTCAGTACTGTTAGTTACTATTAGTCAACAACTTACATAACAGCTTACAAAACAAAAACGATGAAGAGGTGGATTAATTTTGTGAACAGCAACCTTGATGGAGAGCTGAGGATCATCACCGACACCTAACGTTACCTCTGCAGTGACTTTACACCGGATCGTTTTACAAACTTTCACCGGAGACAACTGGGATTCACTGATAATCCGCTGCAGAACCGACTATCCCCCGCCCAGGCCTTCATCCTCCCGTCCCGCCGACATCTTGTGCGTCGTGATCATAGACGCTCGTGATCAGTGAGTGTTGTCTTGTGTGCTACTGCCGCTTTCCCGCGAGTGGGCGTGGTTTCGGCGCCGACAGCGGACACACCCCCAGCGTTTGAGAGCGTTTTATGTACTTCCCGGATTTTTTTATGATTCAAATTTGGCTGGGTGGTTAATAACACATTTATCTGTGGTGTGAGGAACTCAGAACACATGTTTAGTTTTGTCTTTACAGGGACTTTAAAAATAACTTAGCGTTTTGTAGGTTAATGGGTTTGGAACAACATGAGGGAGAGTAAATATATCAAATATTCAAATTATTATAAAATGTTAAAATATGGTACATTATTAAGCATTTTAAAAGACCATTTTAGAATACCACAATTAAGCTTTTAGTCCAAATTTTTTAGTTTATATATTTACTACTTTGGTTTGAGTTAAAAAGTTAGGTACAGGTTAACAGGCTAATGTTATTGATGAAAGGGCTAGTAAGAACATTGAGCTTTAATATATTTGGGGTCCCTGGGTTTCCTGAGAGTCTGTGTGTGTGATTTCTGGGTCTGTAAAGAGTGAAACATTGAAAAAATCAGAGAATGTGTCCTGCCTGATTATATTAGTGTCCTCGTGCACTTGTGTAAAACCTAAACCTTACTAAATTACTTACTAAATGTTATCCCTCATTGTCATTTTTTGCTGTGTATTAAGATGTCAAATTTTTTTGGGGATTGGGCCAATAAGAAAGACAGAAATGTGGACTCTGTGTTCACTGCTGATGCGGCTCTTGTTCAGGATGGACGGCTTCACGGTGTACTTCCAGACAGAGGAAAAGACAGAAAAAGGGAGGGAGAGAGAGAGGAAGGAAGAACAGACAAGAACCTGTGCTCAGCAGAGGGAGAGCTCTCATCCAGAAACAAGGAGCCCAGGGGAACAACAAAAAGAAGAGAGATGGGGTAAGAGAGAAAAAAAACCTTCAAAACAACAACAAAACACTACTGGCTCTCCAGAGTGGACTCTGGGTGAATGCCAGCACTCAATGTAATCTCGGATAGTGACAAATAAATAAATAAAAGGATGGATGGACGGACCAGTTTCTTTAGAAGATTGTCAAAAAGGAACATACAGCAAGAGAACAAAAGACAGAGACAGTCAGTCCAGGCTTCATCGTCTTTGGCATTTCATTCTTAATCAGTGCAGTGTTGGGTAGAATGGATGCTGACATGCAAACTGCTCCGCACTACAGGGAATGAGCTCCTAATCAGTAATCAGACTGTCTGTTTAAACGGTAGGGGCTCTTGGTTTCACTCTAGTGCAGGTCAAGGGCCTCTCCACAGTCCCTCTTCCCTACTGCGGTACACCCATGCTTGCTACAGAGCAAACAGAAACCCCTACCCATCACCCAACGGGACTCTAACGGGCAAACAATTCCTGTCATCTCCACTGTCAGCGTTCTGTTCTGACAAGCAAATCTATTGCGTCTAATTGATTTTGTTGCGAAACGTTATTCCGAAGGAATGAATGTGGAAAGAGTTATGAATACGGTTGAGGACATGCTGATAATTATGCTATTTGCTTGGGTTTCAAAACTTTTTTAGAACGTCAGAAAAGCTCTGGTGATTTTATTGTATGCTTCAAATAAACAAATAACAGATACAAATCCTTTCATCTTCATCATTAAAATCGCAGACATGACTTAATTTATAATAAATATATGTGCATATATAACACGTTTCAGAGGTCGGTGGGGCCGAGAATGGTTGGCTTTGTTGTTGTGAAGAATTAAATTCATGCCATGTGGTTTGTTTAGAACACAGCAGGCCTAATCAAAGTAACCTTGAGATGCAATTTCACGCTTAGACTGCATTTAGAAGACGACATGCCAATGTTTCTTGTGATGTAACTACAGTTGTGTTCATGTTTCTATAGGAAAACATGACAGCAGTTAAAGGTAGGATGGGCGATGTTTTTCATAAACACTTTTTGTTATACTGGTTGAAACTCTCTTCACATGATAGCAATCAATAACAGAAGTGGTCTAAATATTAAAACATGTACATATATCTTCTATTCGGTCCGAATGCAACGATTGGATGTCCTCCCTGCCTATCAGCGTGTATTTGCATACCTCCGTGCACCTGCTCGCGCAGACATCACGCGTCATCAGCGCATTTCATGAGGCAATGCAGAGTTGTAGACAAGACAGCCACCTTTTACATTTCCTCCTGAACCAAAACAACAATCTTACGCTGCGTTCATGCCATAACTATCGTGACTAAGAGATGGCAACCCGTGACGTTCACAGATCACGTCGGATTTATGCATTTCTATGAAAACACTATCAACGCCGATATTAATCTGCAGCAGTCAGGTGGTACAAGTCAGAGCTCTTCAAGTTGTTAACGTTCATTATTATTGTCATGTTGTGTGCTTTGAGACATGAGGTAATTTAACGGCGACTCTCGTGACGCTTTGCAGACTCTGCTTTGGTCTGGTGGTGTGCGTTCATGTGTTTAGGAGGAGGTGTGGCTTTGGAAAGTGCTCTGAGGGGAAGGGGTGGGATCTTATGATTTCAATGCTAGCTTGCTATAGGCCTTTATCACACTTCTATTTCTGGTAAGTGAAGCAGCGCACCACTACTTCTGGTCCCATTGTGAAGCAATCAAAACTATAATGTCTGAACCTTCTTGCAGGTGTTGCTGCAGCGATCCGGTGCTCTAATACTAAATAATGACATCCTTACCTCAGATTTTACCATTTCCTGACACTAAAAGCATGGGTGAGACTGATATGGCAGGATGAAGGTCCTTCTTTTAAAATAATACGCGGGAGTGTGTTTGTGTGTTATAGGCCTATGCATTTCCAAACTGAGGATGTTTACGTCTCATATCGTCAGCCTGCTGAAATGTTCCCATCCAAATGTGCATTCTGAATAATAAATATATTTCTAACCTGCCGCAGTCCAGTGCTCATCTTCTCATTAATAGTGTTTTTCTTACTAATCATATTTCATACCTTTTGTTACATTTTTTTATTAATTTGACTGATAAAACACCCTTACGAAAGTTAACCATGGTTTTATTATAGTAAGAATGTAGTTACAATGTTTTATTGTTTGTTTTTTTCGTGGATTGACTACCATTTGTATTAGTTTTACAACAAATACCATGATTAAACTAAAATAACTATGTTTATTTTATTTGTAATAAAACCATGGTTAATTTTTCATGACAGTATTAAATAGATGAATGAATGTGCGGTAACTTCCTTAAAGAAAGTTAACCATGTTAAACATTTAATTAATCTTAAACAGTAATACGTTAACAGCGTGACAGAATTTTGGCCTAAATGTGTGAATTACATATACTGTAGGCTACAGTGAAATGATTGTCAATGAAAAATGACAGAATAATGAGTAAAATATTTAATACAAATAAATATGTTCATTCAGATCTTTTTCGTCAGGTCTCACACACACTTCATCGCGGTCACTATTTAGACGAGCACTGACACCGTGTGGTTAAATAATCGCGTATGTTTACGACCCTCGCCTTATGTTGGATTAAAAAACTACACCTTCAGCAGAGTTTGGAAATTCCTGTACACAGTAATGATCAGTTTCTCTCTTCTCCGGTCTCTGAAAATGTCCGGATTTTTAAATTATCCTCCAGATGCTTATTTTAAGTGTTGTTTGTTCAGCTAGGTGTTAACAGCACATTGAAAACATTCATAACCGGAAGAATCAGCGCACTGCTTCGACGCGCACTTCCGGTATTCAATTCCTCTGTGATAAAGCCTCTCCGAAATTGCCTTCCCTACCTTTAAACGGCGAGTCTTTGTTGATAGTAGATGTTTATACTCAACTGTACAAGCATCGACTTCAACGGTCATGCCAAATCCCTCGTCATCATAAATAATGCCTGGGCACTTTGACTATGCAAATCGCTTCCAGCCTGAATGTGGATTTGTGTATTTAACATCTTTCACAATGCCACCTAGTGTTCTGGAGAGCCATTTATATTTCAATTATTTTTATTTTTGAGTGAGTACAGGTGCTTGATCAGGGGGAACATACTGGATAAGAAATGGAACAGCGGGACCCTCGATGGCCCCGGCAGGAACCCCTCTAAATCAACTCAATGTTGCTCATCTCCCTTCCGCAATCAAGCCTCCCACTTGAAGCTGCTTCTATTGTTCTGCCCTTCCTCCCGCTCTTTCTCCATCTCTCTCTCTTTCAGTCCTTTTCCCTAATCTCATAAAAATTCAGAAGGATACTCCCACATTTTGCTCCTCTCTCTCCTGCCATTCTTGAGAACATTAAAGCTGATCTCCATGGTGAAGAAGGGAGGATGAACTCTCTGGCCTCTCAAGTATGCACTCTGTGGCACCCTGCTTTTCCTGTGAACTAAAAGCGAGGCCTCCTTTTTGATATGTCATACCTTTCTGGTGCGTTTCAAGTTTCAAAATACACCTTAATATGACTTTAGGACTCATACCTGAATTCAAAACCCTACAATTATGTCCACAATTACTTGGAAGACTGCTTGATGTACGTATAAAAGAAGATATTCATACATTTAAAGTTGTACTGATCGTCATTGCAATGTGAAAGAATCTCTAAGAATAGGCCTGCGTTAGCACTCGTGGAACCTTTGTACCCAAGCTGTGCGTAAAACTTGCAGTATAATCAACACATTGTATAACATGACGTTAATACAATACAGATTAAGTCTCGCGCATACAAGTGTAATCCAATTCATAGCTCTGACAAACTTTTTTCACTGATCTAGGATCGGTATCAAAACCTCAACTTTTGGAAAAACAAGATCGAGATCAAAACTCCTGGTTTAGGCTCTGTGGGTTAGGAAGGACTTGAGACAAGCCCCAGGGGTCTCTGCTCATGTCACAGTGGGGTCACCGAAGAGTGAGGAGAAAAGGAGACAATCAGATCTCATCTACCTCCCATGGGTCACCCTCTTTCTCTCAATCGTTCACTCTCTCCAAACACAAACAACTACACTCCTTCATGCATGCCTGCAGTGCAGATTTGATTACTGGCAAACCCTCGGCAACCCCTTTCCGACTCTTGTCAGAGAAAGCGGGTCAAGTCTGTGAGCTCACAGGAAAGATGATACCGGTTCGATGGACGGGGATAAGAGATCTGACATCTTCAGGGTAAAAAGAGCAGGTTTGTCTGTCGAAAAGGATTTGATTTACCCAGGGATTAATAGCACAAAAGCACAGGTTTGGGGTGTAGGGATCCTGGGAACTACAGGAAGCAGGGTGGCGTAGTCACCACCGGGGGTTTCTCGTTTACCTGTTTAGGGGCATAGAACCGGGAGAGAGTCCAAGACCCTGGTCCTGTACATCAGAGTTTCTATTTCACGCATCTCCATTCTTTTATATTTGAGTCTGACAAAACGCAAAATCGATAATGCTTTTCCCCCATTTCCTCTTTGATGCAACTTCAAAAGGTTAGTGGACAGCTCTCAGAGGAGTGTTCAAAAGGAGCAAGGAGGGGCAAAAAAGAAGATAAGGAGAAAGAGACACTCCCCGAAGAAAAAAAAAAACTGAAGGGGCAAAACAACGTGCTCGGAATTGAAGTTGTGCAAGAAAAGCCCGGTGCGACTAGGTGCAACTAGGTGCTCCTTCAATCAGCACTGTGGTTTGCCGCATTCAGCCAGTGTGAATGAGAGTAAAGAGCAAAGCGGTCTCACACAATCTCATCGGCACCTACACCTGCAGGAGTGCATGACGGACACCATGTGTACATAGACCTGTGTAATTACAGCTGCGTGTATCTGTATCCGCGCAGTTAATAAGTTACGCCCAACGTACACCTAACTAACCTTGGCTTGGAGTAATAGATACAAGCCTCATTTGAATCTCAAAAGATTCTGTGAACCCTGAACTGGGGAACCAGGCACACTTTGAAGACAAATGTGGCGGTGTGTTTAACCTCTCACAACGATTTGTCCGGGGACCCCTACACTTGTTCTTGTGCAGTCCATCTACTCACTTCCTCATTCTCACTGTCTTCAAATGAAAACAACCTCATACTCTTTTGCAACTGCATTTCAGTGTGAGAATAATCACCTTTCACCCTACTCTGTGTTTGAGATGGAAGAGCATTTGTGCATGCGTGTGCTTCATGTGAGCACTCTCGGTGTGTGTGTGTGTGTGCGTGTGTGTAGGTGCAGCTGGACCTGTGGTGAATGTGTTATCAGTGAAGTACTGTGAGAAGGAGAATTCTGGCAGGCCTGAAATACATTCTGACAGCCTGAGACATCAAAGGATTCCTTACGAATGTGCTTTTAAAGTGGAGTCAATGTAGGAAATTACTCCGAAGGCGTGAGACTATCCTTCTGAACAGTCAAATCTCTCAAACATAAGAAGAAAAAAATACAATTCCTGATGCCTCACGGGAATCTACAGCAAACGGTCAATAATGAGTAGACCTTTTTACCTAGCTTGACGTGTTTAGTCAACAAGAAAAAAAACATTTGCAACCTAATTTGTTTCGTAATGCAACATTTCCGTGTGAAATGGGATATTCAAAAAGACCAAAATAAAGGGGGGGGACTTGAGTCATCTGACAGAGATTGATTGGATCACTGGCACCTGCTAGTTGAAACTTTGGGTAAAAGGAATATTCGGAGTTCATTACATATCAACAGCAGCATAATTTTGATTCATTATTTTTTGTTTGCAGTTAGGCACTTACAATGAAGTGAACAGGGCCAATCCATAAATGTTCAAATAACTCACCGGTTCAATAGTATGGTCACAAGACGACCCCTGAGATGACCATAACTTTGACGAGAACCGCTTTTTAGCTTAAATAACACAAACGTTTTAACAGAAAAACTGCTTTTCATCATATCCGAAGCGTACATTTCTCCAAAAAACGTTCCCATTTACTTGTAAATGCCTCATAGTAACAGTTTTTTAAGGGATGAAAACCAGGGATAAATATTGTATTGAACCTGGAATATTCCTTCAAGAGGCCTTAGTGACATCAGCTGAAAAGGAAAGTGGAAAAAGAAACATTTTGTTCCGCAATAACGTGATAAGTAGATTGGTTTGATAATTGTTTCATGTTGACAGAGTCTAACAGGATAAAATTAGCGCAGGTTTGATTGAGCGGAGACAGAAGCATCTGATGTAACAAGGATCTTTTTTCTTTAGAGTGGAGATTGTCTTGCCTGCCAAGAGGGTGAGTCGAGACTGGCACATGGGACTCATGCCAAACTGTCCGAGGCGCCAGGGCTCAGATGTAGCGTGAGGATGGGTGTGTCCGTGCATGGCATGGTTAACCAGGAGAAGTGCCAGAATATAATTCTTCAGAGAAGCTCTCTCTCTCTCTCTCTCTCAATTTCGTCTCGATTTCACTCATTCATCCCCTCCACTTTCTCTCCCTCACCATCTTCAGACTGCCCGGATGCTTTGTCAAACACACACGCACACACACCACTGGAGCTAAATCAAAAATCTATGCTCTCAATGGCCAGTCAATATCTCATTAAGCAGTCACCGTGCCCAAGCTGGCAGGTAATGCATTTCATAGTTCTGACACACACTCATACACACTCCGACAGCCTCTCTCTCACATGCCACACACTGTAATAACCTGTGGAAATGTGGCACTCTTCCACAAGTTGTGGTGGAATATAGTCACATAACCTCCAAGGAGAAACGATGTTGTGTGTGTGTGTGTGTGTGTGTGTGTGTGTGTGTGTGTGTGTGTGTGGGTGTATATGCTCTTATCAATCCAAAACCCCACTTCCACATGCCAGGATTGATCCCTTGGTTTGATCCAGTCATGTCTTTTGGCAGGTCTAGACTGGACTAGATTAAACTCGATTACAAAGCATTCAGACATATGCCTATCATTTAAAATGCTGAAATGCCATAAAAGTAACTTCACTGAAGCCAAATTCGGACATGGTATACTCTGCAAATGTATAGGCAAACATGGAAATTCATGTTCTCGCATTGCTCTGGCATTTACAAACCTCAGTATTCAAAGCTTTGACAGAGTTCATTTATGTTAAAGGGTTAGTTCACCCAAAAATGAAAGTCGAATCAGCAGTTTGGATCGCCAAATTTCAGCAGTTTGACACGCGATCCGAATCATGATTCGACTCACTGATTCATAACGCTTCGAAGCTTCATGATGCCTTGTTTTGAAATCGTCATCACTATAAGTCGTTATTTAGGGTTTTTTTGCGCACAAAAACTATTCTCGCCGATTCATAAAGTTGTTTTAGAACCACTGTAGTGAGATGGACTTTGTAACGACGTCTTTAGTACCTTTTAAGGGTCTTGAGAGTGAACCGTGCATTGTGCCAATGGAGGCCTTTCAGAGCCATCAGATTTCAACTAAAATATCTTCATTTCTGTTCCGAAGATGAACACAGGTCTTACGGGTGTCGAACGACATGAGGGTAAGTAATTAATGACAGAATTTTCATTTTTGGGTGAACTAACCCTTTAAACAATGACCTGCATGAACGTGACCAAAGAAGAAGAGGAATTATGCAATAGACGGCTATAGCGCCACCCCTGGCTACCGTAAGAATGCAACACATTGGAAATGGCTTTCTAACAAATATCAGAATACAAGATGTCAAAGTTCAAGTATGTTTCAGTGCCCATCAGAAGTCCCCCCTCCATTTTTACATTTTGAAACGGCAAAAATGCTTAATGTTTAATGCAGAAAGATTAACACCATACCACGTGGCACATAAATATCCATAAAAGCGACTCCTTACCGCACTCCATTTCAAAATTCGAAGCCGCTGCAGAAATAGTCCACTTAACACTCCTTGCCGGCTCTTTATTTTTAACCCTAGCTTGTGGGCTATATCTTTACTTCACCTTAATCTGATTTTGCCTGCCCTCTTTCTGTCCTTTGTGGCTAACTGGATTACAGCCAATCTTGTTAACCTCTGCTGTGTTACCGAAGTGCCCAGAGAATCGCACCAGTCAACAGCCCTCCTCTAGTCTAGTGACTAAAGAGGGAAAGAGCAAACCACTAACGTTCACTTCAGCATGCAAATGTTATTTGCTTTGACTTTGTTTGTAACGTCTACATGCGTACACATTCATTCTAGTCTGGAACTTTTCAGAACACGTGCAGCAAAAAAACACACATCTCAAACAGCTCTTTTCAAACATATTTTATAGCTTAATAAAGGGTTAATTACCACACAGATGAAACAGGCCTGTTTTTTTTTTTCGGTCTTTGGCACATCAAACAACTTTCTTTAATTATGTAATTAATATTTGGAGTTTTCATCTTAATTGTGTGGAGCAGGCTAGCTCATTTGCATAGGGTAATGAGAGGGATGTTTCCATTACAGGTAATTAGGTACTTGAGAGTGGCTAGAAGGCTGGGATAGAGGAAAGGAAAAAGGAGGGATGTGGGTACGATCGGAAAAAAAGACAGATAACCGTATCATATTACCGAACAAGGAGGCGTTAGCGTCTGAAATGACATGCCTGTCAAGTGACTTGCAAAGCAAAATACTTAGTAATTGCCTGACGTGAACGAAATGTGGTTTCACAGCCAAATCTGTGTCAAAATCAGTCGACTGCTCTGATAATGATGCTGAAATTATTCATAATTCTAATATGACATTAAATTATATAACTCCATTTACAACATAAATAAATAGAGGGTCATTATTGGTGATTTTTAACTTTCAGCAATGTATAAATAGACGTTTAATAATACACAATCGTATCAAAATACTGTAACCGAGTCACTGCAAATGGTATCAATGTCTGTAAGACACTAGGAAATCTTTTATTAAACAGTTAGACACACTGTAGATGTGGTTTGGTTGTAAGATTATGGATTCCTCCAGTCTCCAAGAGCTCTATTTTCAGTTTGTAAGCCTCTTCAGAACAACCCACACATGAGACCCCGGGGTCAGAGGCTATCTCATACACCTGCTCCAGCTCCACAACACACTCTCGCACGATCTTACCCACAATCACAAACACACACACACACACCTACTTTTTAACGGCCACATGCATGCAAAAAGCTAAACCCACATGCACACGCTCAGATACTGGTGAAGGTATGAACAAGCTAAACACTCAAAGCACAGAAGAAGAAGTAAAATAGTTCATAAAACATCAAGTTGGAAAATTTGCATACATATTTCATTATGCAAAAGACACATAAATATGGCTTAGCGGTGCATTTTGATGCAGCACAAAAACTCATTAATACTAACGTATGCTATTTAACTGAGCTTCAACATACAGAGAGCAGAATTACGAGGCGGTTCGATGTTGTGGTAATGCAATAACTGCGAGTGCAGTGGAGGTGAACTGTCGAAAAGCTTTCAGAGGGAGAGTCACCGAGAGGGTGCGAAGGAGAAGAGTGGTGTTGCCGCGGCTCAACACCA
>NC_137121.1:24077565-24390065 GCF_949357685.1 Gobio gobio
ATGCGACGTTTATTTTATCATAAAGCTGTTGAACAAAACAGGAGGGGTAGAAAAAGGCAAGAGTCAGAAAAATGTCATGTTTTTCTTTTGTCTTGGTGCTGTGGCGGCAGTCTCTCGCTTCCTGTGTGCTAATATTAGACGGGCAGATGAGGCTGCAAGCAACTCCAGATGTTTTCAGAGAGAGAGCGCATGTTACTGGCCGTTACTCTGACCTCCCTCCAGGAGCCTGGTTTCATCTTTTCCTCTCTCGCTGCTCGGTGTCCTGCCTGCTGAGAGAGGCGCTCACACGGGCTGCCCTGGCAGCTGAGCTCCAGAAGATAGCAGGAGAGAGAAGAAGAGAGAGAGACTCGTACTGATCCTTCCACCACACAGTGACTGTCTGATGAGTTTCACTATCTCACCATCCTTTTCATTTTCTCTCTCCATCGCTCCGTCGGAGACCCCCTCCCCCTCGTGAACTCTCTCTCTCTCTCTCTCTAATAATCTGCTCAGGCTTCTTAGCAGCTGGCTGCTCATGATTCTGGTCTTAGAGAGAGCTGGCTCCGGCCACAAACCAAACCCAGCTCCATTTTGAGCCCCTGCTCTTCTCATCTCCACCCTGGACTAATGCGAATCTGAGATAGCAATATTTCAGTGCATTAAAAAAAGAGGGGGGATCCTATTATTAACACATCTTCTATAATATACCATTGAACGATTTTTTTTTTTACTGATGCTATTGTCGATGTACTGTATATAATAATCTTAATTAATTAATATGCCCTCTAATAAAAAACTACTATTGAACATTCTACTAAAATGTTTTTTTAAAAACAGGGTTTATTCCCCATGTAATTTTAATTTAAATAATTTAGTGCTGGGCAATCGATTAATCGCGATTAATCGCAAACAAAATAAAGGTTTGTGTTTACATAATATATGTGTGTGTGCTGTGTATAATTATTATGTTTATATATATAAACACACACACATGCACATGTATATATTTAAGAATTTTTTAATATTTATTTATAAAATATTTATATATAAGATAAATTATATAAATATATATACAGTATATACATGCAAATATTTCTTAAATATATACATGCAAGTGTGTGTTTTATTTATATATACATAATAATCATAAACATACACATATATTGCATAAATAAAAACTTTTATTTTGGATGCGATTAATCGTGATTAATCGCGAATAACCATTTGCCCAGCACTAATTTAATTATAATTTAAATAACGAACTCATGAATAATCAAATCACACACATGTTGGATTTCCATTTTTTTACGGGGATTTTCTATAGACGTAATGATTGTATACTATACAAACTAACCCCAACTCTACCCCTAAACCTACCCATCATAGAACACTTTAAATTTTGTATGATTTATAAGCTGTTTTCCTTATGGGGACCAAAAAATGTGGGGATATTTTGTGCTAATTACATAGGGTATACCTGTGTTTTACTAATAAGCTGTCATAGCAGTGATATATTAATAAAATCTATTGGTAGCAAAGTACATTTTTGTTTAGAGTTATAAACATTTCTGTATATGCGATAGGCTAAGGGTAAAATCAGCGTTTACCTGAACGGCTGTGGTTGCCATGCTAATTTAACACCAAATGAGCAGGAATAACTGTGCTGTGAATCCCCTGAATAATAAAAAAAAAATGCAAATACACACTCCACACCTGATGCCATAAATCTGCGAAATTACCGTCTGATCACGACCTCTTGTGTGATCCATTAGAGGCAGCGAAAATAAATTAACTCATGTTATGTCAACACTAATCCGTCAACGGTCTCCGCTTAATAAGCAAAATATAATTTCCCCTCCATGATTATCAAATGAGGTGTATCATAGCTGAAAATTAGCCACGTCGAAGCAGCCGCAAAGTTGCATTAGCCGCCGTGGAGGTAGTTTAGCTCGTGTCACGCTGTGTTGTTAGCATTAGTGTTAGCGGTGGGCTGTTTTGCCTCTATTAAGCTATACTGTGTTTTTGACCGTGTGCTCTTTGGATGAGTCAGTCCAACTGAAGCTTGTGGTAAGGTTAAACTGCTTTGCTCTGTTGAGATACTTGTGGTTGGTAGGTAAGCAACAGTACTGTGGTTAGAGCAGACTGCTGAGAGAAAGGGTTTCAGAACAGCGAAACTCTGGGCAGTGCAGTTCAGGTGCACAAGTGTGTACGTGGAGTGGAAAAAAGGCTACAAATGCACTCGCGTGCAAAAAAACTAACACAGCACGTTTTCTTCTTCCTAGCCCTTTAGATCTCGGTGCGATAACCCAAGGTTAGACTTAAAATATGTTATCAGTAATGGTGAAAAAAAAGTCTGTGGCTTTGAGAGTTGCAGATGAAAAGGAAAGTGGAACATTTGTCATGTGCGCGATTGTTTGCAGCCATGATTGTTTGCAACCTTAGCTCAAACAACTTCGCAACTTTGGATATAAATTATATACATACACATGATGATCACTACACCACTCGAGTAGGGGTGTGACGAGGCACTTAGTTCACGAGACGAGGTTTTTGCACAGCATTTTTAAGAAATCCTCAATGACAAAATTCATGACTGGAAAAACAGTCTGCAGGTGCATTTTGAAAACTTTTAACTAATCATCGTGTAATGAATGTCATTTCAGTTCTACTTTCTAAATATGAATTATCATACGCATTGCTATGTTTTTCCACAAACTCAACTGACGGCTTCTCTCCTGTATGATTTCACATGAGTCTCTTCAGACCTTCCTGTACATGAATTACGAGCTTCCAGAACTTCTGACCGAGGCTGTGTGTGACCTCCGAATTCAACTCCTTTCCACAAATTGAACAGTATTTTCTGTCTTATTAAGTGCAACCATAATCAAAGTACTTTCTCAATATTCAAAGTGCAAACTGAGACCAAAACAGAGACCAGGGTTAAGATGCATTCTACAAGATAAGATATTTATCAGACGTTGCGCAACGAATCCTCCGGCATGGTCTTGTCAGTCACCTTGCCTTACTATGTCACATAATCAGTGAACTGTGATTCCTGCTGCATTGTGTGCGACATTGAGACGCTTACAATAGTTTATACTTCAAGCGACCGTTATCCAACTGAATGTTTTTTTATTGCTATAAAACAGCAAAACGATAGAGGATGTAATGTAAACGTAGCAGTGGCATATTCTATGCTAATTTCACCCTCACGCCCCGTCATGGCAATAACGCGAGACAGCTTTTCACTCGACGAGGCGCAAGATCTCATCACACCCCTACCAATGAGTATCAGACAATAAAACTGATATACAAAAGCATTACTCTCTACAAAATACTAGGCATTTAGACCAGCGAGGCATGTCAAATCACACTGTAATTTGCTAGTATGTCCCCAACCAGTCACTGGAGACGTCGGCATCTACAAGGTGTCAAAAATCAAACTGTGAAGAACTGCAACAATCGACGGAGGAATTAAGTGGTGTTAATGACAACAGCTGCCACCAGACAGGCCTCGTCTTCTCCGCTCAATGCCCTGGAATGCGTCTCTCAAACTTGGCTTTCCCAAACTCAGAACCAAGGGCTGTGGAGTTTGCTGGCAATCTCAGAAGACGCCACCTATTTTCAGGCAATGAATCGATTAAATTGGTTTGTTCAATCACATCACTAGCCTAACCCAGTGACCGTGAATTGCCAAGTAGGACACGTTCCTGGATCAGCATCCTTAATGGTCCTGGTACAACCTTCTAATCAACTGATACGATTATCGGGATAGGGATAAGGGTTAGGGCTCAAGGGCTTGAACAATGTTCTTCTAAATAAGGCAGTTTCCTTCAGATTTAGAGCTGATATTTGGGATAGGGTTAGGAAAGATACTTTCAAGAGGAACTTTGTTCTAGAACCAACACAAGTTGTTGATCCAGAAACATGTTTTACTTTGCAAAATCACGGTGACCAATGAATCTAACCCTAATACCGGTCGTCTTGATTTCGCCAAGTAAGATATATATACAAACATGTTTTGTTGATCCTGGAACAACATTCCTGTCCAAAAACATAGTCCCACTCCTAAACTTAACCTAAACCACCACTTACACCTAAAATCAAAGGGAAGCGATTGGTGAATAAGAATGGTGTACAAGCCCCTAACCCTAAACTTGACATCTACAGCTAACTTATCCCTCAAATCTGATTGGCTGTTTGGAATGTTGTTCCAGGATAATGTACTGCTTGGTGAAATCAATCACCCCATTGAACAAGAGGACAGAGATCGGTTGACAAGAACATTGTTCCAGGAACAACAGCAGATGTTGATCCAGGAACATTTTGTAAATCTCATGAAACATAATATGAGGTGAATGAGCTCGGGAAAGTGTACAACCATTGTTTACACCACGTTTCATGTGCCATTTTGCCTCCAGCGTAGATACAATCCAATCTGGTTCTTCATAAAACATAAGTAAAGAACCCTAACCCAACAAGGCGATTTTCTAACCAACTTATATCAAATATTGGCCCAGCGTGGGTGTATCCCTGCCACAGTAGCGAGGGCCAAAGGTGGGCTCTGTCAATCTTTCCCCGTCTCTCTCCATAAATACAACAGCCCTAGTCAAGTGTCTGGCTCTCCACCTCCTGATTAATTCAAGCAAATGTATTTATTGTAAACAACCCCTGTGGGATGGAATTCAATTGAGAGGGGACGCAGAGCATCCACTGGTGCCCCCGAGGAGCCAGGCGGAGGACTGCAGCCGATAATGGGCTCATTAGCAGTCTGTCAGTAGCATCCCACGCACGGGCAGAACAGCAGCTGATCCTCTATCCTCTTTAACTCTTGCCTCTCCTAAACACTGAAACCACAGCTCCATTGAGGGAAGGAGTTTGCTTTAATGGAACACAGCAGGTCTAAAGGGCCCTCAAATAAGTGTGAACGATTCAATAAGTACATTCTTTGAAAGAAAAAAGTTCGTTTTTATAATGTTTCAAAATGTAGCTGTGTGATTCTATATTAGGATATTGATTTGGCATTTCAAAAAGTTAAGGAAAAAAACTGTTGACTAGTTACTTCCTTTTTTTACTTTTATAAAAAAAAAAACGATTTCTTTATAGTATTGTTTGAAAAGAAATAACATTGGTAACAGAGTTTGACGGTAACAGAATTGACAAAAAATCAACTTGCTGACATAAATGCTTGATTAAAAGACTTTTAAACAACCCACTGTGTGATCAGTGATAAATTCTATTTTCCTTTTGATATTGTGGTAATAATTTTGACGTTTTACAAACTAACTAATTAAAATATTTTCTCAGAGAGAGCACACATACCTTTCATTGCTTCAGATCTTATCAGTGAGAGAGATCATTTCCTGTATCTTACATATTTAGTGGGAGATAATTTCACCAATTTAAAGGCAAAGTATTGTACGGTAACAGAATTTACAGATTTATGGACACAATGTTTTATATTTTTTATTGAAATAAAAGTTATTTATAAACAATGTAAGGTGGTAGAATTAGGAAAATAATTACTACATAAAATAAATGAAATATTCAAATAAATAGATGAAATATTACCAAAAGAAAAGTCATATAAAATATTTTGATTACACAATGATACATGATGGAAAAAATACTAAATCTACTAAAAATGATTTTCAGCTATATAAGACTTTTTACAGAAAATATTACATTGTTATGGCCTGTTACATCTTGTGATCCATGACAATGAGTAAAACATTATTAAAATAATACAAAATAAATAAAACCATTTGAAAAAAAAAAGCAGAAATAAATAATGAGTTTGGACACCAAATGTACTACCTGCTATAGAATAACTTTCTCCAAATCTGAAACTACTTTTTTCCCTAACAAAAGAGGCATTATAACTGGAGAAGATTGACTATTTATATATAAACTAGAGAAATCATTACGCTACATACAATGTTACAACAATGTAGATGGTGCTGTGAACGTGGAGGGTTTTAGCATGCTAACAGTAGCATGCTAACAGTAACTGTTAACAGCGACTGTCAACAAACTAAGTCACTCTCATTGAAGCTCATCCACTGTAAGGCACTGCTGCTAAAAAAAAGCTAAAGCTCAACAAGCTCAAGCTCAAAAAACAACTGGTTTTAGGACAACTGACACTGATCCTAAATATTTCACACTGAATATTCTGTTTTATTCTGAAGTAAAATGTGTTACAAATGCTGTTCCAAGCCATATCTTACTGCACTCAGACTAGCCACAGCTGTAGCTAGGCCTATAACTTATAATGTGTTATGTTTCTCAGCACCCAAAACCACATCCTTACATAATATACACAGTAGTCTGTGCGCTACAGTCACCTACTCTTTGTTTCAAGGTTTAATAAACGTTCCTCTAAACCCAGAGGGAAAGTGAAAAGGATGACGGTCTCAATAAGACAGATGCCACATACGTGACAAGAGATTCCTTCTAGAGCTCACAGGAAGGAACTAATATCAGTCTATCAACAGCATACATCCAACAACATGATCTCCAGATAGAGGCCAAAGCTACTGCTTTATCTGGATTAAGCCAAGAGTTTCTGTTACAGACCATCCTGACGGGAGTAACAACAGATATATCACAGAAGTGCCACTTTCTCGCAGCAAGTGGCACGGCAGCCAGTTTAGACCATTACTGAATTAACAAGTCACCCCTAAATACACACCAACAACCTCAATATGGATCAGTTTAATATATATATGCCGAAGAGTGCGAGAGCACAATATCAAACCGTAAGCGCACGAGCCCATATAAAACAATCATAAACCAATTTAGAGCCATTCCAGGCAATTTCCTGTGGCTTCCATCTGAGAAGAGGACTTCAATAAATCACTCCGACAACAAGGGGAATATCTATTTCCAGGATAAATAGACAAGACTATTGGGCTTCTTTTCGTTGAAAGAGAGGGAGACGTTACAGAGGGAGTTCAAACACACACACACACAAAACACAGGGAAAGGATTTAGAGAATTAGTATGTTGTTGTTTTTTTCTTTTGAGATCATTTTCCAAAATTTTAGCACTGATTTAATAATCCAGAAATGTAGGTTGGGGATATCTAATTGAGATGTTTGATCAGAGACATGCTTAACCACCACAACAAATGTTCTCACATCATCATTAAAAACGAATCTCTGAAATCGACATTGGAGTGGTCGATTTCTGAAGACCACTTTCTTACTCCAAATGTCACGTTTGAATCAGAAGACGAAGAAAGAGGGTTATATACGACCACAATGAATCCCCTCGTCAAGATCCAGACAAAAAGTGCTCCCAGTAGCATTGAACAAAACCAAAAAAATGGGCCAATTTCTTCGTTAGGGTGCGATATAATGACACTATGCTCCAAAGAATGACTCAGCCTCAGTTTGGGAAGCAATTATTGAAAATGGGCCAATGTGATTGGTTTCATTGCATATTTTGGATACCACTTTGGGGAGATGGCTTAAAATAAAATATTGCCAAATACCCACTTTTTACTGGAACATGTATGAAATATTGAACTTTAAAAGGTTAGTTCATCCAAAAATGAAAATTCTGGCACTAATTACCCTCATGTTGTTCCAAACCCGTAAGACCTTTGTTCAACTTCGTTACACGAATTAAGATATTTTTTGATGAAACCCAAGAAGTTTCTAAACCACACATAAGGGGCTTTCGCACCGGGTAGTTCTAAGAACTTCTAGGTGGTTCCTCAAGAACTAAACGTTCCCCTAGGAACATTTTCCTGGTTGCATTCGCACCACCAGTAGGAACTCTGAAGTGATGTAAGCCGCACTTGTTGTTGTGACTTTTTAACGGCAAAGTGTACCTTAATTTTGACGGCACTGAGAACGCTCTCACATTCTCTGTCTTCATTAGTTTACGGTCTGTTTAACAGTCCTGTCTAATATGTTATTAGATAGAACTGTTATACAAAGAAAGTAGATATTTTATGAAAAAGTATTAGCGTTTGCCAATTGGTTGATGTCCAATGTCGTTAGCTTAGCAGAAAACCATAATCATGTTTTGCTTGGTCCCCTCAAAATTGCGCTGGATTTTCTCTTTTGTGTAAAGGTTGAGAGGTCCATCTATCACTATATTCCATGTTCGTTCGTTTCTAGAGTAAATATATAGGCTATAATCTTTGTTTGTAGACAGATTTTTTTTTAAATGGCGGTTGCTGGTGTTTCGCTTGTGTTTAGCCAATCAGCGTACACTTTCGTCACTGGTAGTTCAAATTCTGCTGGGTTAGACCCTACTCTGAAGTAGGAGCTAAATTAGGACCTCCGCAAAGGAGTTCCTAGAACTAAAATCGTTCCTAGTTCCTGCGGTGTGAACACGGCAAAACCGGGTACTTCCGCCAATCTATCAAGGCCGAGAAAGGTAGTAAAGAAATAGTCCACGTAACTACAGTGGTTCAGCCTTAATGTTATGAAGTGACGAGAACAATTTTTTTGCACGAAAACCCCCCCAAAATAACAACTCCATTCAACAATCTTGTCATTTAACGTCATTCACGCCGGCTCATGATTGGCCAGCTCCTACATCATAAGAGATTGTTGAATAAAGCCATTATTTTTAGGGTGTTTTACGCTCAAAAAGTATTCTCATCGCTTCATAAAATTGAAGTTGAACCACTGTAGTCACATGGACTATTTTAACAATGTCTTTAATACCTTTCTGGGCCTTGAAAGTGTTAATTACGTCGCTGTCAATGGAGGGGTCAGAAACCTCTCGGATTTTAATCAAAAATATCTTAATTTGTGTTCCGAAGATGAATGAAGGTCTTACGGGTTTGAAATGACATGAGGGTGAGTAATTAATGACAGAATGACAGAAAATGATATTTAAAAACTGCAGGCCTTTGTTGAAACTCTTTAAAGCTTTTATTTTCTGACTAAGAAACGTTTCTTCTTCCAAAACCATTTACAAAATCATCAAAATGTAATTGTGCTGTAAGCAAAGATTAATAATCAACAAAATAAAAGGAGCCAAGTCACCAGACGAAACGTCTAGAGCAAATACAAACAGACTTGCCAAGAACAAAGCGCGGAGACCAGAGACAGAAAGCTCTGTTTGACATGTTACTCAAACAAATCTCCAATCCTCCTCTACACTGAGCGTGTTTACTTCAAATTAAATTTGAACCCTTCCAGGTATTAATAATATGGAGACGTTTGGCAGTAAACAATTTGATAAGCATTAAACTCCCCTTGTGCTCAGTCTAATTGAAAACATCAGATGGCCCCAAGCGGCTGTTTGCTTGCTGTTGCCGTCGATGTTGTCGCTGCTCGGTTAGTTTTAATAGAGCAGAGATGTCAAACCAATTTCTTTGTCTTTGGGCATTTTCTCGTGTTGCCGACGTGGCTGAAAGAGACAAACAAATAAATGTGTTTATGAGATTAATTTGAGAGCGGTAGAGAGAGGCAGTCAAGGTGAGCTGCGAATCGCTAATAGCAAGGACAAAAAAATAAGAAAGAAAAAAATGCTCAGAGGACGAGGTGAAAATACTTCCAAAATGAGAATAAGTGCCTCAGGTGTGGGATCCTATTTAAGATCATATCAACCGATAGATTTAACTGACTGAAGGATTTGTGCTTCACTACGGTAAATGTGTATCGCCTTGAGAAAGGACAATACTGTCTTAAAAAATATGCGAAGATCTCATCCAAGTCTTTGGAAAGAGAGTTTGAGAGAAGGAGACGAGGAGGAGGAGGAGGGGACATAACACCATGTACCGGGGTCTGAACCGGGGCCAGGAAGAGACGTTCAGCATCCTAATGATCTCTTTCTTCCTCCCCGTGAAGCTGCACGAAACTCCCTCTCCCCGAAAAAAAGGAAGCGGAGGTGATTGGGAGGGGAACCTCGCCTGCGTCTCTACAGGAAGTAGGGCAGGTGATTTTGGGTGTGATAATTACGGTCATAACTAGGCATGAGGGATAGGTAATGGCCCTTCTTATCCTTCATGTGGAGCATTGGCGGTCGCGGCGACTGTCGTGGGCAAAAGGCATGATTATGTGTTTCTTCGCGCGCTACTATGACTGCCGTACGAGCCCCGAAGACTGCTGAAAAGGGCAGCGGGGGAGCGTGGCCTTTGAGGGGGAAGTTAACGAATGAACTTCATTATTGAGGAGCATACCAGGGAGACCCCCTGGAGCGGGTGATGTATTACCCCGTGTCAAGGAAACACGCAACGCCCTCCCCCAACACACACTACATCCTCAATGCCAAACGACTACATCAAATCTGAATGAAGGGATAGGTGGGCAGAAAGTTTACTTAAGATTGCGTGAAAAATAAACAGAGTAACAGAAGATAAAGGCATTCAAACACAACTGAAAATATGGATGTAAAAATAAGTTTACTTAAGATTTTGTGAGGAAAAATAAGAAGAAATTGGCAGCTGTACATTATAATAAAAAAAAAACTGAAAAAAAGAGATGAGTAAACTTATAAACCAAAATAAGTTTACTTTAATGGAAATGAAAAATAAGACTAACCCATTGTGAAAAGTGCACAAATTAAAAAATAATAAACAACTTTGAAAAATGGGGTTGAGTAAAGAAAATGGTTACTTTTTGAGGCCACGTGAAAAATAATAACGCAAGAAAATGGCAGGCAAAAAAAAAAAAAAAGGAAATACAAAAACTATTTTTTAAAAGAAGAGATGAGTAAACAAACAAAATTGTATTTAAATGACGCACCCCCCAATTTTTACTTGAGATGCAGCATAAAAAATAAAACAGTAACAAGAAAATTCCAGCTGTACTTAATGAAAATAAATAATAATAAATAAATAAATACATACAAAAACAATTTTGAAAGTAGAAAGGAGTTAAAATATAAGTAATGCAAAAAAGAACAACAATACATAATAAAAATAAATGAAAATAAAAAATGACAAAAACATCTGAAAAAAAGAGATGAGTAAACAATGTCAAATTAAAAATGCAACACGTTAAAAAGTGCTGTACATAATGAAAAAACAACTCTGAAAGAGATGAGCAAACAAAAATATTTACCTCAAATGGCCTGTGAAAAAAAAGACTAACGCGGGTAAATGGCAGCTTAGCATACTGGGAAAACCAGGCCAAAAAAGTAATGAGTAAATATTAATATTACCTAAGATAAAAACAGTTCCATAGAAAAATACACAAAAAATTAAACAAAATTAGAGAAAAACAAAAGCAACTTAATTTGAATTTTGTTGTTGTGGCTACCAGTTCTTTGATGTATGAAAGTACTTTCCAAGTTATAAGGTCAAATTGACATTCAACCACAACTGTGACGCAATAACTCTTCTCAATAATTGTAAAGTCGGAGGTGTGTCATTTTACCACATCGCTCTACTATAGAGGAGCAGACCGCAGAGACTCAGAAGAACTCAGAGCACATATTCATCTCATTTATTAGGATTTACATTGTCCTGCAGCTTTCCCTCCAACTAAAACATCATTATATTCCTCCAAGATACCGTAGCTGTGGGAGATTGTGGGAAGATTGAAGGAGTTCTTGAGGCTACGATACTCCTTGAATTTAGTCCTTTCAGTAGGCCCAAAACAACAGTCTTTTTCGTTCTCCCCTTCCATTTTTGAGCTCCTGGTCAGAGGGCTCTCAGCTTTTCTCTTTTACTCTTGACTTATGAGTTAGCCAGGGATGTTTGGGAGCTATTTATCATGGGCCTGGCTCGTCCTGCACCCTCACACATTAGTAATGTTCTCCACCGAGGAGTCGGCCTGTCACAGCTCTCTTCCCCCGGAACCTTTGAACAAGGTAGGTCACGGCGAGGCCTCGTGCATGCCCCACTTTTAGTCTTTCACGGCACCTTTAAATTCGCCCAGGCCCGGTGCGGACAGAGACGGCCTAGGGGCATCGTGGGTATGGAGTGATGCTCTTGAGACTTGAAACGGAAGAAGCGACAGATCTTTTCTTCCATATTGTGACGTACAATCGAGTGTAACGGATTATTGAAAAAAGGATGTGGACGAGAGAGCTTGAAGGGGCAGGGTTTAACCACACTAAATTATTGGAGAAGTCCTGCATTTCACTAGAAAGAATATGTTATATAAGGTTCAGTAATGACATTTTGATTAAACATTACTAGGTCAAAAACTTTGAAGTAGTTAACAATAGTTAATGCATTAGCTAACAATGAGCAATACATTTTGTACAGTATTTATTAATCTTTGTTAACATTAGCTGATACAATTACAACTGTTCATTGTTAGGTCATGTTATCTCAGGTCCATGGTCCTGTCTCTGGAGGAGCTCCTCAAATTGTCCCACAGACACTCGAAAGTAAGTGCGGATCTGGCCATGATAGAGTTTTAGCTCCTGTACAAGATTAGCATACTCCCCTTCAGACTCTCTGTTCTTTAAGACTGGGTGCTCCCAAAACCTTCTTTTCGGTCTTTTAAAGAAAATGAAAAGCTTGTCTTCACTGGATGATGAAGTGTCCGTGTTTTCTCAGCTGTCGCCGAGAATGTTTTGGAATGTTGGAGCTCTGAAACGTCACAAATCCGTGCCGCGGCTGATGTGAATGGTTTTGACGTGAACTTTTCGCACACGAAATATTCGCCTTTCCGGTTTGCTTTTTCGTTACACGACCGGTGTGAAAGGGCCTTTAATCCTACCCAATACCTAAATTAACAACTTTACTAACTATTAATAAGCAGTAATTAGTAGTTTATTGAGGCAAAAGTCTTAGTTAATAGTTAATAGTGAGAATTGGACCATAATCTAAAGTGTGACCATACTAATAATATCCAATTTTTTTATAATGAATTAGTAAATGGAGAAATTAGGATGAATACAATCATGAATAAGATCAATAAAGGTTACACTATTTCAATAGTGCACTTTAGACATACTTCTTACTTACGTAGTGTAACTTTGCAACTACACTAGAGTATTAGTAGTCTTAATAGTAGAGTATTAGTGTGTGCTTTATTTTGATGGTTCCCCAACAGACATTCTACTCACTATAAATATCTTTGCAAGTACATGTTAACATATTCTACTAACCCTATAACCAACCTAACAGTCTTCTAATACTCCAATGAGAGTTAGTTGCAAAGTTAGTACGTCTAGACTGTAGAAATGTAACTTAAAAAATTCCTTTAGAAGTTTTTTTTTTCTTTGATAGAATTATGGGTTAAATAGTGTAAAAAGTGTCCAAACTCTGTAAACACCAACGCTTTAAATAATTGATTGGTTTGAGTAGAGCCAACTCAAATTAAACAAATGAGTTCCATCAAATTAACTTTCATGAGAATTTAGTCTTTTTCTTTTGAGTTCACAAAACTTACACATTTTAAGTAATCTGAATTGTTTAATTGTTTTGAGTTTGTTTGTTTGTTTGAGTCTTGTTTCTTTTAATTTAGACTAACTTAAATTTAACTGAAACTGGGCTGGGTTTTCTATTTCCCAGCATGCTTTCCCACGACACTCAAAAGGGAGAGTAAATGATAAAATTAAGTGTTATATAATGTTTTTGTACAAGATTAATGTTAAGGTGGAGATTTAGAGTGTAATGTTTTGCTACGTTAGTTTAGAAGAGTTTCTGGGGTTTTTTGGGGGCGGGTGGGGGGGTGGGGGGTCCCATCATGGTTATAAGTGCAGCGTGAGCTTAGTTTGAGAACAGACATTCAGTATGTTAAATGTTCAATATTGCTGTACTCATTCAGCAAGTACAAATTTGCTCTTTTTTTTGTTTTGCCAATTTATTTGGGTTTACAGTGTAATAAAATCGATAACATGCATTTAGAAAATAGATAGAGTAGAATTTTCATTTCATGCTGACGTCAAAGCGCATTCAAGCAATGTATTTCAGTATGTGCGTTACCTGGGAATCAAACCTGAAATCTTGCGCAATCCTCTACCAGCACTGAAAAGATGCCTCCTATAATCAGCAAATAAAGCAGCAACCTCATTGGTGGAATAAAAAATAAAAAAAATCCCCCAACCTTAAGACCACTTCTTATGTCTCTTCCTGTTTTCAGATCTGCCATTTTATTTTCTGTTTGGATGACAAAATGCTATTTGAAACCAAAACACGGGATTAAGGGATAAAGTTGCTGTGCGTCGACCTTGATTCGATAATCCAGTACATTATTGGGTAAATGTACATTTGTCTCAAGAACACAACTCCTAGAGTAGTGTAATCTCTCTCCGTTACGACAGCTTCTTAACGCAACACAAAATGTGATGAGCGCTTCTTTCTGCAAATCAATCTAACTTAAAATTCCTCCTGAGCTATTTGTAATCTCTGAGGCTAAGGAATGTAATATTAAAGGCCCTGTTCACCCAAAAATGAAACACTGCCTTCTTGTCTTTCTTTTGTGAAACACAAAAGCAGATGTTTAGCAGAACGTCCTGGCTACTCTTTTCCATACAAGGAAAGTAGATGGGCATGGATGCTGTTGAGCTCCAAAAATCACGTAAGAACCACTATAATAACAGTCTAAATTACGTGTATGCTATTTTTCAAGGTGTCTGAATTCATGGCGAATAGATTTATGTGAGAAACAGACCAAAATGTAAGTGATTAAAAGCATATACAGGGCTCCAGAGTGCGACTAAATGGTCGCATTTTGCGACTAAAATTTGAGAGTGTGCGACTGAATTTTACATCCAGTCGCACATGTGCGACCAGTAAATTTGCCTGCTGTCGGTACTGGAGAAATTAAGAAAATACACTTACTAATTATAATTGATAGACGTTATGTTTGGCAAATTCTATCTTTGCCAGCCGTTTCTTTATGAGATAATATTAAACCATTTGTCCGTGATGCATTTTTGCCATTCGCAATCCAGAAGAGAGAGAGCGAGCGAGCTCTGTCACGTGAAGCTCCAGCGAACACAACACCACCGTCAGCTTTAATGAGTGAGGATGCGATGGCCAAGAGAACTACACAAAAGTTTAGTCTTCTTAAACTTTAGGGATGTGCTGTGATATTAATCTAATTTTATTTTCGATTTTGGCTTTCAAGAATTATAAAAAGATGATATGAGGTAAAACTATTCCTATAGCCGTGTTCCGTCGAGCTCATCCTTCCCTTCTCAGCTGCGCTGTCATTTCTCCTTAAACCTAAACTAAACGTCAGATTCAGTGATTGTTGTAAACTGCAGTCTCTACTATTGCTAAACTGCGGGATGTGTTTGATCATAAAGAGCTATTAAATGCACAATAATCCGCGCAAGAGACGCTGTTTCCAACTTCAAGGCGGCTTATGTGTGTGTGCTGCGAAATTGACCGATTTGCACATTATTGTAGGCTTCGTGTGCGCGTCTAAACCATCAAATAAACAACAAATAGCCGGTGTCAAAATGACCGGATTGGAGAGTAGTTATTTTAACAGTTTATATCTTAAATGGGCGTAAATAGTTTGGAGAAATAGGAGAATATGATATTATTAGTTCTACATTCGATCGGTCTTAAAGGGGCAGCGTCTAATAAACCTGCTGACGATTGAGCCATTAATTCGAATCGAACAAAAGGCAAATAGAAAATATTCACATCTCTTGAATTAATAACTTTAGCTTTTATAAGCATTAATCTATCAATTTATACAGTGAAAACTATGCAGTGTTATTTTACATTTCATTGCTTTATTAGATTTCTTTGTAGGTTTGATCTTTCTAAGTAATATTAATGTTAGCAGACCTTCCGAATGCCTGCACACTGGTCCATTTACAAATAGATGTTTTATATTTTTGTTCAAACTTTGCGGTTTCTTTTGCTATAGATATTTTACTTTTCAGATTATAAAGCCATGTTAATTATGTTCTTAATTATGTTTTTTTTATTTTTTATAAAAAAAATATATAAAGTATAATAAAAAGAACCGGTAAGAATACTGTTAAAGTACCGGATCGATAAGCAGTATCGGTAAAAGTAGTAATACCATTAAAACCTTAACGATACCGATCCCTATTAGTAATACAGTGGACATTAGTAGATTTGGTTAGCATGTTGATTTACGGTGTGCGCCCCTAAAATTTCTGGTTGTGCCCCTAAAATTTTCAGTTGGGGGCCACTGTGCTCCTAGTGAAAAAAGTTAGTCTGGAGCCCTGATATAGATGAGATTTGAAAGCTACAGTGGAGAGGAAGATTTTTAGTCAATAATAACTCAAATATAAACCCTAATGCTTGAAATATTTAATTGGTTTGAGTAAGGCAAACTCAAATTAAACAAATTAGTTCAACCAAATTAACTTTTATGAGAATTTGTAAATATATTTTTCTGAGTTCACAAAACGGACACATTTTAAGTTTTCTGAGTTGTTTCGCTGGTTTGAGTTCTATGAACTTGTTTCTTTTCATTTAGATAAACTTAAATTTACCTTAAACTGGGCTATTTCCCAGCATGCTTTGCCATGGCACGCGAAAGGGAGAGTAACAGCTAAAATTATATGTTATATAATGTTTTTTGTGCAAAAAACTAGTTAGCTAGTATTAGCTAGTATTAGCTAGCCAAATTTCCACTTCTAAAAATATTTAAATTGAGATTACATGATCATTTTAAGTTAAATGTATGAATTAACTTACTCAAAATGTTTTAATTAAAATGTATGAATACAAAATTTCTTACTTAAACTGAATTTAAAAAATGTGATGTAACCTTAAATTTTTTCTTACTCAGGTTTACAGTGTAGTCTATTTCTTAAAACAGCTTTCAGAAGATGTTGAATATAATGCATGAGTTGGGTAGACTTTAATGGTGCTTTGTTCTTAGTTTTTGAGATCAACAGCATCCTTCCCCATTCACTTGCATTACATGGAAAAATCTCCAAGGACAATATTCTAAACTTCTTTTGTGTTCCCTGGGAGAAAGAAAAACACATTTGAATGATAGAATTTAAATTTTTGCTCAAAATATCCCTGTAATATTCCTTTAAAACAATAATTACAATTAATTTTCAAGAACTATGCACTTCAAAGGGTTCTTGAATTAAAAATGTGTACACTTTTTCTGTGTTCGTCTGCAGTGTATATGGCAGGGTGCGACCGATTTGAATTATGCAAGCAAAAATTAAAGAGGCGAGTTCTTTAATGACCATGTGGTGAAAAATGAAGTTGATCTTTGGAGCGAGTCCACCACATCATTAAAGAGTCTGCCACTTAATCAGAATGGATACAAAGCCGGCAAGGTGCTAAGTGCGCAGGTGGAGTCGCGCTGACAACCGCTGATACATTAAAACGCTGTGAGAAAGAGGGAATATGGTACAGGTAGAGGAGGAAACAAGACCTGAAAAGGACAAAAAAACAAGATGTATGGCCAATGTTTTCCTCCTTCTGTATTAAAAAGATGGTTCACCCAAAAATGAAAATTCTGTCGTTGTTGCAAAGCTGAATGTATGGAAGCTTGCTTCTGCCACATAATAAAAAATTTAAAGAGATAATTGCGACTTTTTATCTCACAATTCAGACTTTTTTCCCACAATGACTCAGAATTGCGTGATATAAAGTCTCGCAAATCTGACTTTTTTTCTCACAATTCCGAGTTTATGACACAATTCTGACTTTATAACACGCAATTGATAAATATAGAGTCAGAATTGTGAGATATAAGCTCGCAATTCTGAGAAAAAGTCAGACTTTTTCCTCTCAGAAATGGACTTTATAACTCGAAATTTTTACTCTATGGGCCCTATCTTGCACCCAGCGCAATTGACTTTGTACACCGACGCATGTGTCATTCCTATTTTGCACCCGCGCAAAGCGTGCTTTTCCCTCTACAGAAGCACATCGCTAAACTAGTGAATGAACTTGCGCTACCTGGGCGGTTCAGCGCAAAAAAGGAGGCCTGTTCCGGCGCAAACAATCCCTGGTGCTATTTTGCTGTTCCATTAAACAATTGCGCCACTGACCAGAAAAAACCTAGTCTAAAGTCAGTGGCGCGTTGCGCGTTGTTCATTATGCTATTTTAAGGGCGCATGCTTGACCATAATGTATAGCGTGCACAACGTGCATACACTTTGCTCATGTAATCTACAGTTATTTTTGCAA
Organism: Gobio gobio; assembly: GCF_949357685.1. Classification (NCBI taxonomy): domain Eukaryota; kingdom Metazoa; phylum Chordata; class Actinopteri; order Cypriniformes; family Gobionidae; genus Gobio; species Gobio gobio. The sequence goes on from NC_137121.1 coordinate 24,095,564, forward strand.
ATCATAAATTGTTACACTAAAAAAATATTAACACATGAGATGACGGAAATCATTGTGGTGTGCCACGAAGATGTGAAAAAAATAGGCATAAATCTAGCTTACAAATGATTCAGGCTAATTGTAATAATTAAGGATAAGACCTGTTTGCCCAATAGTGGCAAGACATATATGTATATAAGGACATCTGACAAATTGGTTTGTCCGTCAAGAACCAGGAAAAAAAATCGACTGAAAAACTGAAAAAACTGAAAGACTGAAAAAAAAAAGACTGTGAAATCACCTTTACCATAATGTACAACATTACAACTTCACTTCTCTGTCTTTCACTGCTCTTACAAGCACATCAGTCTCCTCGGCTGTGAACCGCTCCTGGCGTGCGCCTGGTAAATACGCCATAATAATAGCAATCCATAATGGAACTTGCGCACCTGCTTTTAAAGGGAATGTTGGATGACGCTCGGATTGGTTTATTCACGTTACGCCCAAACCACACCTATGAATAATGAAGCTACTTCAGACCAACCCATTTTAGATTTGCGCCGGGCGCAAGAGCCATTTATCCCGCCGCGAAAATAGCAACAGCGCCGAGACCCGCCCACAAAGTTACTTGCGCTTCACGCTTTGACACTTGCGTTTCAGATCGTTAAAATAGGGCCCTATATCTCACAATTCTGACTTAAAAACTCCTGACTTTATATATCGCAATTCTGAATTTATAACTTGCAATTCTGACTTTATATCTCGCAATTCTGACTTTATATCTCGTAATTCTGACTTAATAACTCCTGACTTTATATATCGCAATTCTGAATTTATAACTTGCAATTCTGACTTTATATCTCGCAATTCTGACTTTATATCTCGTAATTCTGACTTAATAACTCGCAATTCTGACTTTATATCTCGCAATTCTGACTTTATATCTCGCAATTCTGACTTTATAACTCGCAATGGCGACCTTATATCTTGCAATTCTGACTTTATAACTCGCAATTCTGACTTTATAACTTCTGACTTTATAACTCGCAATTCTGACTTTATATCTCGCAATTCTGACTTTATAACTCCTGACTTTATAACTCGCAATTCTGACTTTATATCTCGCAATTCTGACTTTATATCTAGCAATTCTGACTTTATATCTCGCAATTCTGACTTTATATCTCGCAATTCTGACTTAATAACTCGCAATTGTGACTTTATATCTCGTAGTTTTTACTTTATATCTCGCAATTCTGACTTTATATCTCGCAATTCTGACTTTATATCTCGCAATTCTGACTTTATATCTCGCAATTCTGACTTAATAACTCGCAATTCTGACTTTATATCTCACAATTCTGACTTTATAACTCGCAATTCTGACTTTATATCTCGCAATTCTGACTTTATAACTCGCAATGGCGACCTTATATCTTGCAATTCTGACTTTATAACTCGCAATTCTGACTTTATAACTTCTGACTTTATAACTCGTAATTCTGACTTTATATCTCGCAATTCTGACTTTATAACTCCTGACCTTATAACTCGCAATTCTGACTTTATAACTCGCAATTCTGACTTTATATCTCGCCATTCTGACTTTATATCTTGCAATTCTGACTTTATAACTCCTGACTTTTTAACTCGCAATTCTGACTTTAAAACTCACAATTCTGACTTTATATCTTGCAATTCTGACTTTATAACTCGCAATTCTGACTTTATAACTCACAATTCTGACTTTATATCTCGCAATTTTGACTTTATATCTCGCAATTCTGACTGAATTCTGAAAATACAGATCGAATAATGTGCTGGTCATTGCTTTCCATGCAATTACAAATAATCCTCAAAAAGCATGTATAAAAACCCTAAAAAACCACTTATGCACTATATTTCAAGTATTCTGAAGTCATATGATAGCTTTGTTAAAAGATTTGTTTTAATTTTTAAGTGAGCTATCCCTTTAACACAACTTTCATGAGAACCAAAAGATAAACACAGCTATAATCTCTCAGATACAGCTTCTGCAGTCTGTTCTTCTGCAGTTATAAAGTGGTTTTTCAATGGTTTCTAAAGTATCTCTAATTTGAAAGACTGATCTCTTTGAAAATCCCAGTCTTTTGCATGGTTTATTCAACAAAATTACAAGTGAATAATTTAGAAACAGAAGTTTTACAGGATAATTATAGTACTCATTATTCCAGAGTGCATAATTGTCTCTGTACTTCTACAGTTATTGCCATTGTAATTCACATAATAAAGATGGTTTGTGGAGAGGCATAATTCTTAAGGTTCAGCATAATATGGTTATTTCCACGGTTACTCAACTGAAGATTATGTATGTTTGGAATCTTACAATTTTTTCAAAAGTTTTTTAAAGTCTCTTATGCATTTATTTGAAATAAAAAAAATTGTAACATTATAAATATTTTAACTCTTTTGATCAATTAAATGCACTCTTGCTGAATAAAACGATTTATTTATTAAATAAATAAATAACTAACCCCAAACTTTTGAAACAAAAATGAAACAAATATTGTCCAGTAAAAGCTGCAATGTGGACCAGGCCATTTAGTCAACGCTTTGTCTGTGGGAGACTAGGTGTGTGTCTTCTGTGTATGTGTGCATGAACGCGTCTACCAGACCGTAGAGGAAGCTAATGATGGCACAGGGACATTTCATCCGCACCATCTTAAACATCAGCAGTCAGCCTCCATCAGTGGCGTTCATATCTGCCGGAGCCAGATGACCTCCGTTTCTGTCCTGCCCCATGAATCAAAGCCCTCATTTCATGCTGACATGCTGCACTTGTCGGCCACTGGGCGGCTGTGCGAGACAGAAAAGTGATGAGACATAGAGAAAGTGGGGAGTGACAGATAACCCGCTTTAGCTTGTACAAGGCCATACCACTTCACCGAATGGCAAGGCAGGTGCACTATGGCACCGCCCAAATGCCCACGCAGGCACGTGCACTGTCACTTGCTGCGGTCTGCAAAGTTGTAATCCACCTTAGCAGATGGAGCTCTGTATACAATCCACAACAGCAAACACGCATTGTGTGCATGACACATGTCACTCGCCGTTGTTTTTCTAGGCTGACATCTCTTCACAACAAGGTCTTTCAGGTTCAGAGGGACTCACAAAGGGACAGCACGGCTGGAGAAGAGCTGACGAAGCTGAGGACGGCACAAAGCATGCCAACCACAGAGGGGAAGAGACAGATTATGTGACTACAAAGAAACTGAAGGGGGCCCAGTACCCATCCTTGAGTAACTCCTACTGTAACAACCCCACGCCAGAGCCCAGCCCGGTCAAAAAGGACACAAAAGCAGCCATCATGCCAAACCTCTCTCATTTGGACAACATCAGCCAAAGAAGATGATGGAAGAGCAAAAAAGAGCCTTGCTTCAGTTTATACAATTTATGCAACAACACACACACACAAAAAAAAATGCATTCACTAAGGCCCATTTGCAACTCGGCAAAATGGCCGACCATAATGGTTTTGCTGAAAAATGAGGAGCTGTCATTTTGTGTGGATGGAAGAAAAAGTATCGAGGGAGAGAAAAGAAAGGGATAAAAATCATGCTGTCCTGGTTTACGACAAATAGATGTCTCTATTGATTTCCTTTTTACCGAAGCGGCCCATCCTTCTCTGTTGTGAATATACTGACCTATTTCTGATCAAAAAATGGCAGGCCATTATGGATTAAAGCAAAGTGTCCAAAAAGAAAATATTCTTTCCATGGCACAAACAAATGGAAAAAAGATGAAACATAATCTATTGTTAAAATTGGAGAGTGTCAATTTGAATTTGCTGCCTTTTTTCCGCCGAGCGTCTCTTGTTGTTCGAGGATGGAAAACTTTGGGTTTCTGAGGCATGCTGAGAGCGAAATCGCTTCGTCAGAAAGCGCACTCCTGGGACGCTCCGTCCATTCAAAACAGTCTCTCCTGACGAGCTAGTGTTCACTTCATTTACCAAGCACTTAGCCAACTGGCGTGACAAAAAACATACACCGCGGCATGCTGTGACCATCACTTCTCTTGATAGACACCATGCAACAAATCTCTTCCATATGTCCGTCTTTACAAAACAAGATGTGGAAGGTCACGCCTTAGTGACTTGTTGCTTCTCGATCTCGTGTCACTCTTAAATCCTTTCAATACTTTCCAGCCCTTCATCTGGAGCACATAACCAATCTTGACGAAATCATCATATACAATTCTCCTCAGAGAGGCTATATGACAAGATGATTAAATGCATTTCAACAAATACGCTCTCCCATACAACTCTCATTTACGTTTTAGCTGTGCAACAGAAATATGTCAGACCACTGCTGGGATGCATTATTGGCTGTGTACGGCATGATTATGTTTAATAAATCCCTACAGCGTTAGATTATCCATAGACGGCTCTCATCCAAGTTCCAGCAAAACGACCTTGTTACAATGACAACTTATAAATAATGATTCATGAAATGCCATAAAACATCAAAGACAAGGAAGTTGTGAATCCCATGTTTGATTAATCATTTGAATGGGTACCGTTTATCGCATTTTCACTTTTTTATTTCAATAAGTGGTTATGATTTGTGCAGCTGTTTGTCCGGAAAGTCAGCTTTCCTGCTCAGGCAGGTCTTGTTTAAAGCTCGCCTTCAGGCTACTGGGCATTTTTCATATTGGTAGGGTCATTTCATGGAATTTTCGGTAACACTTTACATTAAGGTTCTCTTTGTAAGGGGTTCATAAAGGTGTTTTTAAATGACTATTTAAACTCATTTACAAATGCATTGTAAATCATTGATAAGCAGTTAAAAAGGGTGATTTTAACGCAATACCTGCCAATAGTATGTTATAAATGCATAATAAATGTTTTTATTCACACTTATTTAACTCAAAACCAGATTCCTGATTTATTTCATGTTGCAGGAAAAATAGACTATCATAGTGAGACTGATGGGTGTTGTATTTGTGGTTTTCTCATTAATATCTCAATGAAAGCCACTTTAAAATGTTCCTTACCAAAAGTTACTCCCATGATATTCCACAAAAAGCTCATTATGCCTATCAACTTCTTGTTTATCAAAATGAAATTATCAAACGTTATGTTTTGGAGGAAAAAAAAACGAGCACAATAACTAATGAGATATTAATAATTAATATTTTAATTCCAATATTAGTTACTTGTGACCCTTAGTGTAAACATGTGTTTCAAACATTAATAACCTGTGAAAGTGAACCTTGATGTAAAGTGAACACCTGTGAATCATCTAACTTTACATTGAGGTTCACTTTCACGGGTTATTAATGTTTGTAACTCATTAATAAATGGTTTAGTTAAATAGGTGTGAATAAATACATTTATTAAGCATTTATAACATGTAAGTTAAAATGGCTCACTATTTGGCAGGTATTGCGTTAAAGTCACCCTTTTTATTCATGCAGTTATAACGATTTATAATGCATTTGTAAATTAGTTATTACTCATTTAATAACACCTTTATGAACCCTTTACAAAGGGAACCTTAATGTAAAGTGTTACCAAATTTTCTACTTAAATAAATATGTTTTAAAGCAAATATTTGATTATAAACAGTTTTTGATGACAAACACTATAACGGAAATCTATTAACCTTTTCGTCATGAATAAAAATGAGACAAAAATGTTAGGGAGGGACGATTAGGAAGAGATTCAATCACATTTAATTTATTTGTGTAGTAGGGAGGTTAGATGCGCACATATATGTACCCGGTGGGTTAATAGCATACACTTGCTGTCTCGCTGTCAGTTTTATAAAACATTTAAAAAAATGTGTGAGATAGAGAAAAGCAGACATATGGATAAATTTCACAATTGATATCAAGGAAAACAAGACTATTTGTGGAGTTTTAAATATAGGACTCAACAGTAAATACTGCACAATGGCAGTTGAAGGAATTGACAAAAAGTTTATCATGCATTTGCATGTGCTGTGCCAATTTAATCAATAAAGCGAGTTTAAAATATTCGGGGCAGTTTAGTGTGCGCAAACGATGCAAAAGTTCTCTTCAGTGAAAGTAAACATTTGGGAGAAAATTTGTATCATTGGATCTGTGCATTAGCTCTTAAAGTGACAGTAGCCTAAAACTGCTGCTGTCTGAGTCCTTCATGTTAGATAAAGACAACAGATAAAGAGAAAATCACTCACTGCTCTTGACTGAGTAACTTTACTGGCTTTAATAATGATCTATACAAGGAAGACTATTTGTTATTTTACATTTGATTTGCTTTGTTTAATTTCTGTAGGTAGTATTTCTTACCAGAATACTACTGTTAGGCCTAAACTTAAAGCACTGATTATTTAATTTCTGTCTTTGTTCTATTGTATTTATTTGTTCTTATTTTTGTTTCTTATCTACTGACTAGATTTTAGTCAACTAAATTCTCGTGATATTTAGTCGACTAAAACTAGACTAAAGCTAAAACAATCCAGATGGCTAAAATATGACTAAAACTAAATGGAATTTTAGTCAAAAGACTGACTAAATCTAAAGGGGCTTAAAATCAAAATTTGCTGTCAAAATTCACACTGTGAATGAATGAATGAATGAATGAATGAATGAATGAATGAATGAATGAATGAATGAATGAATGAATGAATTAATGAATTAATTAATTAATTAATTCATTTTTTTTAAGCAATCTAAATCTGTTTGAAAATAGAAATTGCTAGGTTTTAATTTTTTAATATTTAAATGTTATTTTTAAATTTGCTAATACACCAAAGAGAAATAGGGGGGAAAAGGGGGTTTGGACATGCCAATAGTCCTAAAAGAAAAAAAGACAAAAAAGATAAATAAAATGAAGATTTTTGGGGGTTTGGCATTATTCATTGTTAGTCATTTTTATACATGTGAGGGACACTAGGAACCCGTTTTGTAGACTGACCCATTAATATATCGGCGAGGTTGGCCATAATATCTTAATCGTTTGATTGAGATTAGCATGGCTGCCTCTTTGTGACTCTCTCAGTGCTGGACGGGACGGTAAACAAATGAACTGGCAAGGGTGAGGCCATGCTTCTCAATAAACACTGACACAGCCTGTCCTCACTATGGAGACAGATAAGCCTTCTCTACAGCTCGCTCACTCAAATTCTCCCTCCTTTTTTCCAGACTCCATTTCAATCAATCTTCGCTTTCCATCGCTTTCTTTCTTTCTCTCTGCCTTTCTTCCCGTTTCCCACTCTCTTTCTCGAATTGGATCAATGTGTCTGCGTCCCTGTGGTCACGACTAACCTGTACGGGACTCAGACGGGCTCCACTAACACTCCACTACAGCTGTCGCTCTCTCTGTGCCGCACTAAACAAGCAAATACTTCATTTGCTCAATACCTGTCATGCATGACTAACAGCATCATGGCAGAACAATGCGTTAGGAGAGAATAATTCTCGATAGAATAACAAACCATGCTGTAATACCGAGCCCATTTATCTTCTGCGCTTCATACCCGAAGCTTCTGACAACTTTGGAATATCACATAAATCTAGGCAGATTTCCATGAGCATGCAAGTAGATTGCATGTTTATTATTCGGTATTTGCCGGGAAATAAGACATACACACAAAATAATCCGATTTTGAAGACCCCATGAATTCAAAAATGACGTTTTAGTCCATGCGTGCTAACTTTGGCACAATCTATGTGCTGGTACACTGTAAAAAAAAAGGCTCGTAATCATAGGGGAACCTTTTTTAGTGCTATATAGCACCAATTTTGGTGCTTCAGTGGTTCTTCAGCGGTTCTTCAGAGGTGCTATATAGCACCTTAGTCAAAGAACCGGTGAAGAACCTCTGAAGAACCGCTGAAGAACCTCTGAAGAACCGCTGAAGAACCACTGAAGCACCAAAATTGGTGCTATATAGCACTAAAAAAGGTTCCCCTATGATTACGAGCCAAGAACCATTTTTGGTGCAATATAGAACCTTTTTTTTTTTTAGAGTGACTTAGTTTTACAGTCCTGTTCACCATGTACATACTATATACTTATAGTAATTACAATAATTGTGTAATAACTAGGTACTAGCCCTGAAACCTACCCCTAAACCCAACCTTAAAGGGTTAGTTCACCCTCACAATTCAATTACTCACACTCATGTCGGTCCAAACCCGTAAGACCTTTGTTCATCTTCGGAACACAAATTAAGATATTTTTGTTGAAATCCGAGAGCTTTCTGACCCCAACGTTATTACCACTTTAAAGGCCTAGAAAGGTAGTAAAGACATCAGTAAAATAGTCCATTTGACTACAGTGGTTCCACCTTAATTTTATGAAGCAAAAATACTTTTTGTGTGCAAACACCCCACAAAAATAATGACTTTATTCAACAATTTCTTCTTTGTCAGTCTCCTACGTTGTTCACATAGTAAACACAGTGCAGTGCTTCCGTATTCTACGTCAGAATGCCGGCTCACTATTGGCTGACGCTGTTCACATGAGCATGACGATGCATGCGTGTGATGCTGACGCAGGAGCTGGCCAATCAGTAGCCAATACTAATATACTAATATATGTTTAATACTAATATATATGCTCATATACTCCCTAAAAGTTGATCAAAACAAACTTTTAACGCATTTATTTAAAATCTACAGCCTTTTTCCTCTAGAAAAACGCATTAAAAACAGTGATGTCTTATCCTGCACTCATGGGTGTGTCCAAATTTTTCTCCAATCAAATGTCCTCTAGAATGCCCTTTTCCCATTGCCACCTGCCTCCAACTAGCAATAACAAGTAGCAAGTTATGGTTCATAACTGTAATTTAGAGGACGTTCCTACGTTCAATAGGAAATATGTTGACCCAATAAAGAAAACTATTCGTTAATAGACTGTAAAGTACCTATTAACTAAACAATTTGAGGGTTGATTTTATGGTGAATCTGTGCGTCCATTACCCTTCAAATTGAGTAAATTGAAATTGTGAATTGAAAATACGCCCAATGGAAACACGTACATTTGGGAAAATAAGCCCTATGGAAATTTCGCAATTTAGCAAAAAACTCCCATATCGCAAAACAGTTTTTATGTTGGCATGAGATGGTTCTTCAGGGAATTCGACAAAGGAATATTTCGCAAAACTGCAACAGAAACAGTTTTTTCCCATTTACAGGTCACCTGGCATACATAAAAGTCACATGATCATTCTTTAAAAATGCAGCGGTATGTTTGAACAGAAGACGAAACACAGAGTTCTTTATTAAACTCATAAAAGACTAAATAATTACGGGAATGCTGGATTCTAAACAACAAAGAAATGCCACAATTTATCAAGACCTTGAAGCAGATATGGGAGATATGAGGGCTTCCAGAAGCTGTGGCAAATATTAAGCTCCAAATATTCTGCTTTCCTTGCCATTAAAGCTTGGATAACATGCCTACATCTCCTTCGATTAAAAATAATGGCTAGGGTGATATACATAAAACTACCAACATCCATCGCCATGATTTTTGGAATGACTTATCGTGAGAAGAAAAAAATCAGTTTTAGTCGCATAACATCGGTTAGGAAACCTCGGCATTTCGCAAACGTTTTTTATCGACATTTAGAAAATATCGCAAACATTTTGCCCAAATCTGTAATGGAAACCAGGCTACAATGTCTCTGTGGTGTTTTCAAAACATTGCTGTGTTTGTTTGAATATCCCGACTAGCTTAGCATAGCAACATTGGCTCAGCCAATGGCATTAGTTTGGGGCAGGACTATTTGTTTGTTCAAACAATAGCAGACAGGGGCAGTGTGCAGATAACCTGTTTAAAACAATCACTATTTTTGCAATTGCATTTGTTAATGCAAATGGCTCAGAAATGACAAACTTCACCTTTAAACCTGAAGTAGCCAGACATGCAAACATGCTGTTTAGCCACACACGTGCTGCTATCTGAGTACTAGATCCATGGCCCTAATCATTTTGCTGATCTGTTTCGTTTTTTTTCTCGAGGTGCAGCGACTTGGCGAGACAGGCGTTTTCTCTGGCCAGGGATCAGCCCTGTGATATGAGAGCTGAGACACACACACATACACCTACATGCAAAAAAACATACGCAAATAAAAGATTAAACCCTAGTCTACTGCCTGTAATCGCCTAGTGCATCTTATCAACATATCGGGTCATTCACCTAGACAGGGAACAACAACACCAACTCATCTCACTAGAGCAAAGACTGGACTCTACTGCAGTCAAAATATGAATCTAGGAAATAGTCACATTCTACCAGTGCTTTGAATTCAACTCAGGCATAATTATATGGATGTGGGAATAATTAGCAATGTCAGTGGCAGGTAACAATTTACAGAAGTTTAGTAGTACCGCTGTTATACACATGAATGACACCACAAAATATGCGCTTATTAAAGAGAGGTGAACCATTACTGTTCTATGCAGTTAGACTTGCAATTTTCACTTGGAACACAATAAAACAAGTGAAAAAACTCTGTCGACTGACACTGAAAGAACAAAAATGTAAAAAACCTGAGAGTGGACCCTTTTTACTTGGACAGTAACAAACCACATAACATAGAAACTACACAGGAAAAAAAATATATTGTTTCACCTTAAAAAAGTAAGTATTTGTGCTGCCTTAAAATTTTAAGTTTAGTCAACTTGAAATATGAAATTTGTAAGCGACAACTTGGATATTTGAGTTGACTAAACGTAACATTTGAATGCAGAACAAATACTTTTAAGTATTTTTTTTTTTTTTTTTTTTTCAGGTCTGCACTATAAAATAGTTTTTATTGACTAAAACAGGAGATATAAAGACAAACGTTTCAGCTGTTCTGCCTATGTCGATCAAGTTTACAGCGTACCCATAAAAACCAAAGAAACTGCATAGCCACATTTGAAAAATGCCATCAACCGCACAGGAAAACACTAATATTTCCTTCTACTTATTTAATCAAGTTAATTCCTGTAAAAAGCTTGAACAAAAGAACTCGCCTTTAAAACAAGTACTTCTGCATTAAAAATCTATGGAACTTTTATAGGATAATATTTTCTTTCTGTCATTTATTTAAATTCCTTGGAACACCCTGTTCTTAACGGGAGACATCTAAGTACTTAATTCCTGTCCGAAGTTGTGTTTTTCCTCTCAAAGAGCTATTAAACAGCTCTGTTTATCCAAGGAAAAGAGTCTGTTGCCAGAACGAACCACATGGCCTTGCAGTAGCACTATATAAAAAGCACGGCCATAAAACTGTCAAGTTCAAACGTAAAGAAAACCTTGAACATGAAACTGTGCTGTAAAACAGAGCCTGTGGGGAAAGTTTCACAGTCAGTGTTTATGCCACATTCTTAAATGACTTGAGAGTGTCTATTCCAGTCATAAAAATGACGACTGAAAAATCAGCATTTTCAGAAATGTAAAATTTCACAATTTGAAAAGTGAAATTCGCACTTTTCGCTTATTCTGCTTCTAATTATTTGGCCCTTTAATTAAAAGGAAATTAAATGGCGGACGGACTTGAACTTGTTTGTTAGCTGCTAGGCCATGGTTCTGACAAAAGTCGTATTTTGTAAATATAGAAATGTTGTATCCACTTTTGCGAAATTTTCCGTCATTTGTGAGAAAATGCTTTCCCACTGTTGACGGAATTTTCCTGCTTTCCGTGTTTTCACTGTTATAAGGTAGGGGGCGCTATTACGGATCTCCTGAAAGAGCTCTCGCGGCAAGTGCACGGCACCACAGATTCATCTTGACGGCACTCGCAAGGAAATGGATAAGTACATAATCAAATTCACAAATGTTACACCATTTAAACATTACTAAAAATACATACTGAGTCACTAAAACAATCTTTCTCATAGAATATACTTATTTGTTCACAGTTTGAACGTTCTTGTTTCCATTTAATTTCATGATCTCAGGTGAATTATCCTTTGTTGCTTTTAGTATGACTTCGTTACAAAGCTGGGAGAACTGAATAATATTCAAAGTCACATTACACACTTTTAACATTAAATAAATCACATAAACACTACCTGAGATTATGTTTTGTCCAGCCGCGATGTCGCAGGAATAGAAACAGTTTCTAAAATAGAATCATTGCGTTTCGCCGTCATGACTGCTTAGGACAAAAACTCTAATTAACATGGAAAAGATGCCTTTTATCGCGTGTGTCGCAGCGCTTGTAGTTAGGACACGGTGTAAGACAAAAACGTGATTTCTCAGCTTTTTGCTCAAAATGGTGCTTTTTTATGACACTTACCCACATTCAAGTTTTTATAAAAAAGTTAATAAGGGTAAACAAAAATATTATCCAGGCTGATTTTTCTGAATTATTACGACATCAATAAAAAACACAAAAATAGCAATCAAAATCAATACCACTGAGCTGTTTTTAATGGGAAATGTGACTTTTTTCCCCATTTGCCAATTAATTATTGAAAACATTTTTTTAATTTTGAGAATGTTTTTTTTTATTCTCTTTCATCATGATTAAGCTGTATATATATATATATATATATATATATATATATATATATATATATATATATATATATATATATATATATATATATATATATATATATATATATATATACATATTTGTGCATTATATTGGCCACCGATAAAAAATACAAAAAATACAACCAATTATTCTATGGGCTTGTCTGAAGTGACATTGGACCTGAATGTTCATTTCTGACATTGAATGTTCATTTATACATTGGTTTTGTCTCTGAGGCACTTCAGAATAACGTTGACTTGGTCAGAGAGGCGACCAGTGGGTCATAAAGAGGAGAACTGAAGTATCTGTTCTCTCCGAGAAAGTGCTCCGGCTTATTAAGGGCTGAACGTGCAGCCAGGGGAGGCCGAGAGGGAGCGGGAAAGTGCCTGCTAGCCAACAGCTGCCCTGTAATTTATATTGATGAGGGTACCGGTGGGCAGCTTCCACGGTTTTGATCATTCAGGCAAGAGTGGAGAGATGAGGCTGATGAGTCTGTGTGATGTGTGTGTGGGTAGATGAGAGTTTGCAAAGAGTGTGTGTGGTTAAAACTGCAGGGTTACTGCTGCTGCGGGTTGTTGTTTTCTGCAAGTCAACACAGGTAAGAAGAATACTATTTTTATAGAAACAGTAATGCAGAGTGTTGTTATGAACACAATCAAAATACAAAAAACATATTTTTGGTAAAAACTTTTGTAGATAAATGTTTTTACTCATATTACCCCATAAAGACTGGAATACACTACACAACTTAAATTCCCAACAGATTTTAAAATACTAGGCATCATACTCACCGACTGAGAAAAACTGGGCATCATACAGTACTAAATCACAACAGACTTTCAAGACGTTTTGAACACAACAATCTCATGCAGAAAAATGTGTCTCGCTGCTAGGAATGACACATGACAAATGAAAACAACATATTTTCTAAAATAGGCCCAAAACATGTTTGATATCATCTGACTACATAGAATCATAGTCTGAAGCTAAAAAGTCTCTGGCCGTCATATACAATGCAATTTTCTTTGAAATCTGGCAATCCAAAATCGTTAGATTGGCTCTAACTTTTGGAAAAATTTTACTCCACCAGAATGCAAATATGAGCAAAATATCCCAGCTTTAACCCTCCAAATGTAAGGGAACACATACTAATAGAAACTCTAAGGGCCCATTTAAACGACAAAACACAAACTTTTCTATGCGCTTTGGCCGTTCATTAACACAACAACACCATTTTGAAGGCCTGAAAATGTTAAATGGTTTCAACTTTTTTGAAAAAAATATCGTTATCGTCTCCATGTAAACAACAAAAACGTGAATTTTTTAAAACAGTGATGTCATGTGCATGCGTCTTACGTGTTCAGTCTATAAGCGTGTCGTGATTCTTTACAAAGTCACATCGCCATCTACTGGCCTGGCATAAATAACTTGTTTTAAGTCATTTTCATGGATCCGTGTGAACAGGAATCGTTTTGAAAACGTTGCCGCCTGTATGCGGACACAAAGGAAAAACTTTTCAGTTTTAGTACATCGTTGTCGTGTGAACGTACACTAAAAACAATATCATATTTACAATTAGCATATTTGGGCTGGTTTTATTTGTTATTAGGCTAGTTTGATTGGTTATTCGGCTGTCTCACAGACCTGGCAACCCTGTATTGGGGGAAACGTGTGTAAATGTAATGTTTAGTAGTTATAGCCTTGGGTGTGTGTGTTTGCATGTGCATATGAGCATGTGTATGAGCATGTTCCAGTTCAGTTGCTTCCATGAATGCATTATGGCTGCACATGAGGTCTAGTCGATTGTAAAACACACATTTGCACAGCCCCCAACCAACACACACATCCTGTAAATTCTCTAGCCAATCTCAGCTGATCCCTTCATTAAAGTCAGCATGAACACCATTTTAGTTTCTCCAATATGGCGTATTTCCGAGTGTAACAGGAAATTCAATGATATGTTGACATTACCATGCAAAAGAGGCTAATTCAGCTAGTTTGGATAATGCACAATGTTTTAACATGTATCGCTGAGGTTGCTAAGGTATTGCTAGGGTGTCATGAGAGGTTACTACTGAAAGCAATTAGGGTCAAATTTGATTTCATAATTAAAACTGGCCAATTCCTTAGCATGAATTATGCTAAGCGATACAAATGCTAATTTCTTTCGTAACTGGCAAGACCCTTGCTCTCCCTATTATGTATCTTTTAAACCCTTTCTTTGTCAAACAGTGCCCTTTGACCCATGCCACCAGCCGTAACTTGTCATCTTCACATTTCATTCTCTTCTTCTTTCTCTCCAACTGCCTCTCTCGCTCTCTCTGACACGCGTCATTAGCATTTCTTTCATTGAGATTAAATAGTGAAGTCCGGTCCGTGGCTTTGAACCCTCTCACTTGAAACGTTCTTTGATTTCACTTCCTTCTGTTAAGGAGAAGTGATCAGCACCGTAATTAAGATAGCAGTAGGGCCCTGGAAGAAAGGATGAAAGATCCACCTTTATGCTGGATGAATGGAGAAGACAGCTACAACTGGATATTTCTAAAGCCTTTCAACGAGTCAAGTGAACGTAGACAGATGAAAGGATGGAGGTATTTTTATATAAAATGACAAGATGAGCTTTCAATAGCTAGATTTACAGCTGACTAGAATGCAAAACAAATACAGCTTCTCAGGAATTGGTCAGTGCTAACTAGCTAACAAAGCTAATACCACTATTAGCTCAATTACTGTTTTCAGAATACTGTAGATTTTCCAGTAACAACATAGCAGTTAGTGTGACAAAATGCTACTGTTAACTTGACTATTTTAACTATTTTAAATCATGAATAGCTTATAGCTTGACACGCTACAGTTTTAAAGTAGTTTCCCCAGCACTGAAGAAATGTATTAAAATTCAGAAGCTCAGGTGTGAAATTGAACCGAACTGCAACCTCAATAAAACTTGAAACTAAGATCAAGATATACTACTTAATCTGTAGGATGCACAAGTCCTGAAAGGTCACATATGCAACCTGTCAGAGATTCTACAGTCTTCCCTCCAGAGCGGATCTCTATCTCTCTCAGAGACTTATCAAAAGGAACGTCTTTAACCTCACTCAAGAAGGTCACGCATAAACAGCATCCTTGTTTTCAAAGCGCAAGCAGAGTAGATAACATAGCACCTTTCTCCTCCAGTTAAAAACAAATCATGTGATTCCTATGAAGGACTCAAATTTCTTAAATTAACAATATCAGGCAAACTTTCTTTTTTTTTATACAGTGGAAAATAACTGAGAAATAGCCTTGTTTTCTTACAAACAGCACAATTATTGTTGACCACACACACACACAAACACACAAAACACAACTTAATACAGCTTTATAAACCTAAATATTATAGAAAAATTACCAATAATATTAAAATTAAGTTCAGGGCTCTCAAACGACTAATCGCGGTTAATCGCATCAAAAATAAAAGTTTGTGTTTACATAGTATACTGTGTATAATTATTATGTATATTTGAATACACACACATATATATTTAAGAAATATTTGCATGCATATACTGTAAATATCATTTATATAGTATCTAAATATTAGTGATGTCAAATCGATTCATCACGATTAATCGCATCCAAAATAAAAGTTTGTGTTTACATAATATATGTGTGTGTACTGTGTATATGTATTATGTATATATAAATACACACAAATTCAATTATATATTTAAGAATATTTTGTTATATTTATATATAAAATATTTATATTTATATAATATAAATGATATATATATATATATATATATATATATATATATATATATATATATATATATATATGCAAATATTTTTTATATATTTACACATGTATGTGTGTGTATTTAAATATACATAATAATTATACACAGTACACACACATATATAATGTAAACACAAACTTTTATTTTTGGATGTGATTAATTGCGATGAATTTATTTAACAACTGTAATAAATGTTTTTATTTTATTTTTTAAAATACATGCATGTGTGTGTATTTATATATACATAATGATTATACACAGTACACACACATATATTATATAAACACAAACTTTTATTTTGGATGCGATTAATCACGATTAATCGTTTGGCAGCACTAAAATTATTACTTAATGTTAAAATAATTTAATCAAAATTAATACATATTTAATTAAATGAAAAATAATTACTTACAAGTGTGCGTCTTCTTGGTTACTGAAATACCTGCAAAAAATAGATACAAAAATAGCATTAATTATTCATTATTTCAAATAAACAGCATGCAAACATACAGTTGTGTACAGCTGAAAGCAATGTAAAATACAGAGAAAGCTGACAGCACATTGGAACGGAGATGCTGTAAGCCGTGACATTGACCGAGAGCCAAAAGCTAGCTTTGACTGTGTTAATGCTTCCTAGCACTGCCACAGGCTGTGTCTAAGCAAGGTCAGGCAGGTCAGTATGTTGCCGTCACACGGACCAGGCAGTTGCCTTGCTGTCACAGTTGACCTCCACGCAATGGAAATTAACAGGAAATCACATACAGAATGCTAAACAGATCTGTGAATATGTTCATGTCTGTTGGTGTAGCCCAGAAGCACCGGGTGCATCTTTATGTCTGACCTTATAAAGCATGACTAATGCCACAGAGGCACGGATGGATGTGTGTGCATGTTGCTGAAACAGAGGGTCCCATGTGGACAGAGCGTGCTCATGCTCTATGGGCCAGAGCAGACTAATAGATCCCACTTGTCATGCGGAAGCAATGGCTAATTTTTCTACAGCTTGCATTTGAAACTCAAGGGACGTCGAGCTGACATGATTCAGTAATTCCACAGAAAATAAACAGAGGTCTGGCCGGCGATAACGATGCTTCAGATGTTTTTTTGAGGGAAGGGGGAATACAAGTCAAAGACGGTAAAGCAAATGAGCAGGCACACGTGCACACAGTTGCACCTGAGGACACGCCAGCAAAAACACAGAAAGGACCCAGAAGCGAAACTTGAGGCACTCCGGTAAAGCTTCACGAATCAACAATGCTATCACTGGAAGCGCACTGTCCAACAACAACATTACACAAAGAAACAAACAAGCAATAATCCTCTTGTAACTTACACCGACAATCAAATCACAAAGCACTCAGCATCGGGGTAAATGGCAATTACCAAAATATGACGTCAAGCTGTGGCTAATAGTAACACTGTGCTAAACACAGGTCTCATTCTAGGAGCCAGTGAAACTGAAAATATTAAAGACATAATTCAACCAAAATTGAAACTTCTATCATCATTTACTCATCCTCATGTTGTTCCAAACCCATGAATTGTAACTGCACGGAAAACAGTCACCAGTACACATTCAAAATATCATCTTTGTGATCCAATGAAGAAAGACATACAGGTTTGGAAAATATGAGTGAAATTATTATTATTATTTTTTTTTAGAGAACTATTCCTTTAAAGGTATAGTTCACCCACAAGAATGAAAATGTCATTATTTACTCACCCTCAAGTTGTTCCAAACCTCTACATTTTTTTGTTCTTCTGTACCCAAAGGAAGATATTTGGAAGAAGGTTTGTAACCAAGCAGATCTCGCCCCCCATTGACTGCCATAGTATTTTTTAGATCTGCTTGGTTGAAGAAAGCTGGACAAGCTTTTTCCATCTGTCAAGGATGGATTCACCTCCAAACTAACCTATCACCCCAAATTTATACAGGTTTGAAACAACTTGAGGGTGAGTAAATGATGACAGAATTTTCATTTTTAGGTGAACTATCCCTTTAAGGGAACATTTCTAGTCTATTGGTGTGAAATAACAGGGAGGTTCCAAGGGAATACGCCATTTAT
The DNA here is from genome assembly GCF_949357685.1 of Gobio gobio. Taxonomy (NCBI): domain Eukaryota; kingdom Metazoa; phylum Chordata; class Actinopteri; order Cypriniformes; family Gobionidae; genus Gobio; species Gobio gobio. The sequence goes on from NC_137121.1 coordinate 24,113,888, forward strand.
CCAATCCATGTGATTTGGGCCAGTTTCTTTCCTGGCGAGCTCTCGATTTTTACAAATGAAATTACAGTCCAGTAACTGTCATGGTTAAAACTCTGGCCTGTAAAAGGGAAGAGTCATTGATATCTGCCCATTTATTCACTACAGAAAAGTATTTTGGTTTAAAGAATTCATAACATTCAACCTTTTAAGAGTGGACAACTTGTAAATAGTTGTAGCTATTTACAAGTTGTAAATAGCTCAAACTAGACTATATATTCCCAAGTTCAAAGCAACATGCCTGTAAAATTCAACATGAAACAGCATTCAAAAATTAATAGTCTTTACATGTCCTGAAGGCAACACTTTCCCGAAATATCTTCTTTTGTAATCCAGAAAGTTTGGAAGATTTTAGCTAAAAACAATGCCTAAATAGCCATGTAACGCCTTAAAACATATAGTACAGCTTAAGAAACATTAAGCCTTTCAGAGATATCTTTGTGAACGTGCTTGCAAAAGCATACCTGAGGAGTAACCACAAAACCACACAACGCTGAGGGAAAAAACATATTCTATCACCATGTGAAAAATGGTCACATAGAGCATGAAACAAAACAGGTTGCACTCTGTGGTTATCAGATATCTCATGAACTTTGCTAAGAAGACTGTAAGGACACCGTCAGTCTTTGATCCAACTTCTGTCACTATCACTCATTCTTGCCCTGTCCTCCCTCTCTATCTCTCCCTCTCCCTCTCTCTCCATGCGATTCCCATCCTTATTCTGTGGAACTATCAGCTATCTGTCTCTGATCCTTCCCAAACCACAACAGCTATTCTGTCAATGTCACTTACAGATATGAAAACCAATCTTAACACAAAAAAATGTACTTGCTCGGAAATCATTACTGTCAAAAAGAGGACGCTAGGCTTGGTCAGAAAAATGGCCTGTTGCTAGGAGAGGGAGGGGAGGGGTGGGGAGAGAGCCCACTTCCTCCTCTAGGTGTCATTGGGAGGGCTATGATTGGAGGGTGCAAGGGGAAAGGGCCAGGGAACCAATGAGTGAACAGAGTTTGGAGCTGGAGGGGGTCTGGGTCTAGGCCCTGACACCAGTGAAGCCTGCCAGGTTATGTCTACTCCACTGGAAGATGGGGTGATGGGTCAGTTTGGAGGTGAATCCATCCTTGACAGATGGAAAAAGCTTGTCCGGCCTTCTTCAAAGGACGACACGATGGTTGCGGTCACAAAATGCTGCGAAATTCAGCAACCGATCAGTCCACTGGAGGACAGTAAACAATAGGTACGATGGATAGAATGATATATAACTTTGGAACGTTAAAAAGAACAACAGAATGATAGAAAGAGAACAACCGATTTATAGATAGATTGAATGTTAGAACGATAGATAGATTGACAGAACGTAGATAGAATGATATATAGAATAAACGATAGATAGATAGATAGATAGATAGATAGATAGATAGATAGATAGATAGATAGATAGATAGATAGATAGATAGATAGATAGATAGATAGATAGATAGATAGATAGATAGATAGATAGATAGATAGATAGATAGATAGATAGATAGATAGATAGATAGATAGATAGATAGATAGATAGATAGATCGATCGATAGATAGATAGATAGATAGATAGATAGATAGATAGATAGATAGATAGATAGATAGATAGATAGATAGATAGATAGATGATAGAATGTTACAGTGATAGAACGATAGAACCATAGATAGATAGAACGATAGATAGAACGATAGATAGAACGATAGATAGAACGATAGATGATAGATAGATAGATAGATAGATAGATAGATAGATAGATAGATAGATAGATAGATAGATAGATAGATAGATAGATAGATAGATAGATAGATAGATAGATAGATAGATAGATAGATAGATAGATAGATAGAATGTTACAGTGATAGAACAATAGATAGATAGATAGATAGATAGATAGATAGATAGATAGATAGATAGATAGAACAATAGATAGATAGATAGATAGATAGATAGATAGATAGATAGATAGATAGATAGATAGATAGATAGATAGATAGATAGATAGATAGATAGATAGATAGATAGATAGATAGATAGATAGATAGATAGATAGATAGATAGATAGATAGATAGATAGATAGATAGATGATAGATAGATGATAGATAGATAGATAGATAGATAGATAGATAGATAGATAGATAGATAGATAGATAGATAGATAGATAGATAGATAGATAGATAGATAGATAGATAGATAGATAGAATGTTACAGTGATAGAACAATAGATAGATAGATAGATAGATAGATAGATAGATAGATAGATAGATAGATAGATAGATAGATAGAACAATAGATAGATAGATAGATAGATAGATAGATAGATAGATAGATAGATAGATAGATAGATAGATAGATAGATAGATAGATAGATAGATAGATAGATAGATAGATAGATAGATAGATAGATGATAGATAGATAGATAGATAGATAGATAGATAGATAGATAGATAGATAGATAGATAGATAGATAGATAGATAGATAGATAGATAGATAGATAGATAGATAGATTATTACAGTGATAGAACGATAGAACGATAGATAGATAGATAGAATGATAGAATGATAGATAGATAGATAGATAGATAGATAGATAGATAGATAGATAGATAGATAGATAGATAGATAGATAGATAGATAGATAGATAGATAGATAGATAGATAGATGATAGATAGATAGATAGATAGATAGATAATAGATAGATGATAGATAGATAGATAGATAGATAGATAGATAGATAGATAGATAGATAGATAGATAGATAGATAGATAGATAGATAGATAGATAGATAGATAGATAGATAGATAGATAGATAGATAGATAGATAGATAGATAGATAGATAGATAGATAGATAGATAGATTATTACAGTGATAGAACGATAGAACGATAGATAGATAGATAGAATGATAGATAGATAGATAGATAGATAGATAGATAGATAGATAGATAGATAGATAGATAGATAGATAGATAGATAGATAGATAGATAGATAGATAGATAGATAGATAGATAGATAGATAGATAGATAGATAGATAGATAGATAGATAGATAGATAGATAGATAATTTCACCGGATGTCTTCAGGTAAGTCATACTAAACTGATAAAATCTATAAAATCTATTTTGTGTGCATACAGTTATCTATTATCAAACCATTCAAAAAAGACTTATGTAACCCCTCATTTTGAACTATAAAAACAGAATTGCATAAAAACTCTCAGGGACAAACAGTGCTGAAAGTATTTCTTGGAAAATATTCTAAGCATGTCCACAGCCATCATTCATTGCTTTCTTCCTCTTGTAGATTCCATATGCCGAGCTCACTGATGACTGTTTGAAGTTAACCTTTAGCACATCTGCCACAGAAGGCCAAGCCATCCCCATCCCTGCCAGGTAAAACCGTCTGAATTGCAGATGGGGAAAACACGGTGACAGTGTCTCGCTGATCTGGGGCAGCTTCTCCTGGTGAAACCGTGTCATGCTCATGCTTAGGAAATAAGAAAAAAGACCTCAAACCTGCATAAAAAGGCAGGGGCTTTTATTCCTTATCCAAATCCCAGTGTAAACCGATAAGAAACATGGAGAAACCAGTCTCATATCAGAACAGAAAGGTCCAAATTTCATTTTTGAACCCTAAATGTGTGAGCATGAAGCTCTCGCCACCCAACCAGCGGGACTAGAGAGCGCTCTGTGTCTGGGTCTGTCGGGCAGGCTGTGCATCATAATTCCAGCTTCCTTAGCGCCTGACAGCAAATGATTATCATGGATGGTTATTGTCAGCGAGGCCTCTCCGGCAGGGTGCTTGACGCGCTGCGCTAGGGTTCGGCACTCCGTGACATTCAAAGTTAGAGTCTCCTTGACGTAATGGAGCTGTCCCCTCACCGAGCTAATGGGAACGATCCATTTAACCTGTGGCAGAAACACACAGGCGAGGAAGTTCCTAATGCGAGGCCAGTCCCGTGGGGGGGCCCGCTCAACGTTCTTTCTCCCCCCCCGGCTGCTGCCGGTCAGACTGCTTGATTCATTGACTGCTGCTTCACACTTATCCTCATTCACTGTTCAGTCTACAGAGACCGGCGAGGGAGGAGGACAGTGGCTCTCTCAGCCATACAAGGACAAGGCTGGTATAGACACCCCTGGAAAAGTAACAGCTGAGTAGGGGATTTTGACAGAGATAAAGATGGGTGGCTTGCTTGAGGGTTGGTGGACCCCAACGCAATTGTGTTAGAGTACATTGGAAGAACGGACTCTGGTTTTAGGTAGGCATGCTAGAATTACACAAAATGGCCTGAACTGAATGTACTGTAAATTGTATTATAACAATAAAAAAGACCTTCCTTTTTGGTAGGCATTTCAAGAAAAGTTCTTCAGCAGCATAATTCTGCAATAAAATCGAAGAGTGGGCCCTCCAGTACTTTAAAGGGGCCTATAATGCCCTTTTCATAAGATGTAATATAAGTCTCAGGTGTCCACAGAATGTGAAGTTTCAGCAAAAAATACACCAATGATTATTTATTTAGGATGTTTTTAAAGCCCCTATTTGGATGGCAGCAAAAACACGCTGTCTCTTTAAATGCAAATGAGCCGCTGCTCCCCATCCCCTTTTCAGAATAGGGCGGAGAGCTAGTCTGGATAAATGACAACAACAACTGGAGTGTGGAGAACCTCACACAGAGTAGAATTCTCACAGATGGATCAATACCAACAGTTTGACCAACTTCTTTTAAGAACATGTAAGTACCGCATGTTATATTTTGTGATCGTACGCAAATCGCCTTTGTGAATGTGCTGGTTAGGACGCTATACGGCGGCTAAATTTACCATTGTCTCTGTATTCACAGAGATCAGGGCTACGTCATTAGTTTTAATTTTAAGTAGTAATAAAAGTACGCTTCTAAATTGTACAGGCGGGTGAGCATTTTAGGGTTGTAAATAACAAGGTCTGGTCTCTGTGAATACAGAGTAAGAGAAAATGGTAGCTTTAGCCACATTAGCACATTCAGAAAGGCGATATGCAAACACACAATGTGAAAGTGGAGTACTTGCATGTTCTGGAAATGAAGTTGGATCATGAAGAATTAGATTTGTTCCATCTTTGAGAAGCAAATCCACAAAACTGACCTTTGTTTTCAAAGCTGTCCGGTGTACCATGATTCACACAAACATACAAATTTCGCTAATTTATTGGGCACATTCCCTTCACAAATTAGATGAATTCACTGCATCCTGAGTGGCTCAGATGCCGGGAGTTTATTATTACAGCCAAAAATTAAATAGATGAGACATTTTATGACTAGCTGCTCTAGTCTACTTTTGCCATGGTGTTAGAACTGGTACGCCGTTGTCGCTTGGGAAAACAAAATGGCGGTGCCGTGGGTGGAAACATGCAGATTAAGGGGCGGTAATATTATAATAGGATACCATTCCTTCGTCACTAGGGCAGCAAAATCTGAGTGGCTTGTTTTTTTCAAATGCTTGCAGAGAAAAACAAAGTTACTGGGTTGTCCTTTTTTCATGTTTTCTGGGTTGGTAGATGCATTGTGGACCCGATTATAGCACTTAAACACGGAAAAAGTCAGACTTTCATGATATGTCCCCTTTAAAACAATAAGAATGGCATGGGACATCGGAGCCGATAGCCTCACGGGCAGCACTCCAGTATGTTGCGTAGTTGTGCTTCAAGTGACCCAAGTTCAAGTCCCAGCTTGGGTACCTTTCCCGATCCCATCCCCCCCTCTCTCCCACTAGGCTTCTACACTATACCTATCTGAAAAAGGCCAATGGCAAAAATAAATCTTAAAAAAATGACATTGGTCGAATTTATGTTTGCACAACAGTTCAACATGGACTGCCACTGCTATGCAAATTTTGTTTGTCTCCCTTATCTGACTCACTCGGTTCAGTTCATGGAGCTCTTTCCTGAGCTGATGACCTGAATGAGGTGTGTTAAATAAAGAAGACATACAAAATGTGCAGAGTGTTCCCAGAACCGGACAGAGATTGTCTTATTATTAGAAGATGAGAGGTTCTGTGGCTCTTACCATTGGAAAAAGCATAACGGCTAACTTGGATCACGTGAGACTCCTGAGCTTATCATATAATGGCAGTGACGTCAGTGTCCAGCGTTAAGAGTTTTATGTTAGCAGAGTGAATTGCTCTGTTAGCAGCAGATTAACCATATTTAAGATTAGATTTTAATCTGTTCATTAAAAAAACAGCTTTATTGGGCTTTATTGGGCATACATAGCAGTGATACTAGTCACTAAAAGCGCAATTGTAATTTAATCGTTGAAATCCGGAAGCCATAGAAAGTGGCCTTTAAGCCTTCTCTTAAAAATAACAATTTTATCAAGGTAAAATCTACATATAGTCCCCAACAAAAGTATTGTTTAGTGTAAAACATGTTGAAGATTAGCGGACAGGCTGTCAATTCATTAAATTATAGCTATTTCCTCAGCATAGTGAAGCCTCTCATCCATTGACATCCATTAAAAACGGCCTCTTGTCTCCTCCCACCATACCACCAAAGCCAGAGCCAGAGCTTTAGCTGTTAAGCTTTTTTTGGCTAAAGGTTGCAGGCTTGCCTTCCAGTGGCTTTGGACCGGAGTTGAGAACCACTACGCTAAACAATAGGCCACAAACTCAACTTATTGAACATGGCTGCATTTCCAAAAAGCATTGTAAGCATAAGTAGATTGTAAAGACCTACTGTTTTCTATGATCTGGTTAGGCTTAAAGAGCTTTTGCTAAATTCCACACATAACAGTAAATTATTTTCTAAATGCTAACGGAAAACTTAGGAGTGGACCTCAGATTTGGTGGTTACAAAAATGGGGTCTGGATGGAGTAGTGTCTATTAACATACATTAAAAGTGCAATTTAACTCTACAAGTTTGCACTCATAAGTCAAGAATCTAGTCATGGCATAGACAAATGCTAAAAGGAAGTTATGACAACCTCAAATACAGGACTTGACATTAACACCCATCAACCCGCCAAATGCGGGTGTATGTCAGCAGTGGCATGTAACGCAGTCACTCCCTACTTGCCACTTTTAATTTTTTCAATTGTAGTCTTTTAAAAAGCCATCTGAAATAATAAACTAAGCGCAATGTCAAACATATAGATTTTTCAATACATATCGATACTGAAATATCTTAATTGCTTCCAATACTCATTTTCTGCAGAATAGATTCACAATACCAGCTGCTCTCTCTCTCTCTCTCTCTCTCTCTCTCTCTCTCTCTCTCTCTCTCTCTCTCTCTCTCTCATCTCTTTGACATTGAGATGACACACAAACCTGCTTCCCCCCTCTCACTCATTTCATTTGCTCTGGAGGAATATTGTTGATGGGTGTGGGATTGTGCATATTGAGCATCATTTTACTCATTCACGCAGATTTTGCGCTCACATAAAGCTTTTTTGCTGCTTATTGAGCTTAAAGGGTTAGTTCACCCAAAAATGAAAATTCTGTCATTAATTACTCACCCTCATGTCGTTGGACACCCGTAAGACCTCCGTTCATATTCGGAACACAAATGAAGATATTTTAGTTGAAAGCTGATGGCTGAGAAAGGCTTCAGACAGGCCTCCATTGGCATTCAGTACATTGACACTTCCAAGATCCATGAAAGGCACTTAAAACGTCGTTACAAAGTCTATCTCACCACAGTGGCTCTACAATAATCATACAATGCGACGACAATAGTTTTTGTGCGCAAAAAAAAATCAAAATAACACCTTTATCCAACTTGTTCTTGTCTTCCGTGTGCGCCTCCACGACGCATGCGCGAGAATATGACGTAGCGCCGGTGTTCGGGAATCGATGAAATACACACTTAAGCCCCATTTTGAGCACTACGCCGAGACCTAAAGCACGATCAATGTAGAATCCAACAGCTTAGACACGCGCGTCTTCCTCTGCTCGTAAACAAATCGCTTCTGGGTCATCTGTCCGAACGCCGGATCTGCGTCATATTCTCGCGCATGCGTCGTGGAGGCGCACACGGAAGACAAGAACAAGTTGGATAAAGGTGTTATTTTGATTTTTTTTTGCGCACAAAAACTATTGTCGTCGCATTGTATGATTATTGTAGAGCCACTGTGGTGAGATAGACTTTGTAACGACGTTTTAAGTGCCTTTCATGGATCTTGGAAGTGTCAATGTACTGAATGCCAATGGAGGCCTGTCTGAAGCCTTTCTCAGCCATCAGCTTTCAACTAAAATATCTTCATTTGTGTTCCGAATATGAACGGAGGTCTTACGGGTGTCCAACGACATGAGGGTGAGTAATTAATGACAGAATTTTCATTTTTGGGTGAACTAACCCTTTAAACAGTCAAATACACACAAAATAAAATGTCTTGGCGAGTATTCACGTAAACACAGTCAGTTATGTTTTGAGTGAACATAAACAGTTGAGAAAGAAAATGCATGTGTAACAGTATAATGGATCCGTGTGTCAGGTCTTAAAGTGACAGGAGCCTAATATACCTGCTGCCAAATTATGAGATGTTATTAAATATATCTATGTATGGCAGTTTTTCCCTATGGTATCAATGTCAAAATTGTGGCCAGTGAAAATGCTGATTGGCTAGTAATGGCCCGGCTCAAATGTTTGCATAGATTTTCATCCACTTCTGTTTGATGTGCAGCATCATCAAGTGACAAGATTATGCTCATCCTCCCTCTGACAATAACCTTTTATGAATCATTCATCCTGTCGTCTAAATTATAGAAAACATTTTGGTTTTGCAGACACAGACGCCTCAAGCTGGTCAGAAAATAAAATGCGCCGCACATTCTTTAAGAGATTATACATGCAGCTGCCTAGCTCAAAAATGTACAGTAAAGTCCTGTCTAAACATACTATGCACTGTATGCAAAGCATTACCTTTCTTAGATAATCAAATAGTTAACATACTGAGATTTACTATGTTTTTATTTATGGAGTGAATCTGACTCTGAGGTAAGCGATAATTAGAAACGGGCGTAAATTTCATCTAACAGTTGGGGGGGACAATAAACATGAAATTTCTCAAGAGCAAATTTTGAATGGGACACAAATAATACAGCCAAAATCGTACTTATAAGGATATGTGTACCACAAAAAACAAAAAACATTTCGTAGGCTACTTGGCGTTTTGGTGCACTGAAAAATGATGTAATGTCCATTTTTCTTTTCTCTTTCATTTTATCTGACCAACAACACAAAGTGATAGTTGTTTAAATACGATTAAGGTTCACCACGCAGTCATATTATAATTATTAAATTATCTTGCGTCCTCCACAAAGTATTTTATACTATGATATTCAGATCTTTAGATATTCAACTGCAGCAAGCCCTCTGATCTGCCACTTATTAACATATTGAGCAAAACCCAACACACACATCTGGCGGAGCGGCCGTCCGCATATACTTTAGGTTTAGAATGAGCGCCAATTCGGGGGCGGGTTGCTTGCATTTTGGGTTCATTAGCCAATTATTTGTAATGAAAAACACACCTACAAAATAGTACAATGACACACTCCCTTAAATAGGCGCTTTTACATTTCGCTTTGAAACCAAATCTTCCGCGATCATCTTGTCTGTCAGCTGTTTGCCCGTTCGGCTCGTGCTGTATTGAGAAGACACGTTCAGTTTGTAATAGTTGTGTCAAATGATTTTATTACTATAAAAATTTAAATGACGGTGGCCCGGGGCAGTGCCGCAGTGGGCAAGTGATGTTAACAGTGTTTTGCCTAATCTGTATTAAAGAGAAAATAATCACTTCATCTGATGTTTAAAGTGAATAAAATAGCTTACTGGAGTTTCACAACTGCTGTCTGAAGAGCTTTGTTCTCTCCCCAAACTTGTGTGGTACTTTTTCTACGGTCTATGGGTAACGTTAATTGAGGTGCGCGGTGGATCAAACCACTGTGGGGCAAGGGGGGAGGGGGGACTCAAAATGTTTCTAAACTTAAAACGCATTTTTTTTGTCCCGTTTGCATTTGTATTGTTTTACTACTTACACATTTATTTGAAGTATATATCATTATATTATTTACAATACTCAGCATGGTTTTCAGGGGGGGACAGCCCTCAGATTGGGGGGGTCCTGTCCCCCCCCGTCCCCCCCGCGATTTACGCCCCTGATTAGAAAGTGAAGATCTTTGGATAACCAATTTAGCAAAACAAGCACTGATCTCATCTCCACCCATATCCCATGTTATGAAGAACTGTGTCCTTCATGTACGCGTGCTACTGAATTGTACATAACGTGTATTTTCTTATGACAGATCACCTTGTAAATCATAAGTAGAGTTATTTAATCAGAAAAGAGGACAGATGTCATCCAAGTTCTGTTTCGTCAAAGTCATTCTCTTACCCGTTTTGCACTGACACACTTAGCCTTATTATACTTCATAAACTTTCAAATGCAAAATGCAATGATTAAAAAAGCTTGACGATTTTCATCATCTCTCCTCCTAATATTCTAAAACACTTAAGGAACTCCGTAGAGAGGCCTTGCACTCTCCAGGGAGGTTCAAGAGAAAAATGACTTCATCTCCAGGCGCTGTTATTTCTGGTCATTTCTAATTGGTTTTAACTAAAATCAAGCCACCGTTGCTGGCTCCACAGGTTCCCACTGAACAATTCGCCATCTGACATCTCCACAAATAGCAGATTTACATCCAAATTAGTTTTAGAGGACGTAGAAATTACATTGTCGTAGTGTCACGTTGAAAAGGAGAACATGACGAGAAACCAAGCAGAAGTTTGTGTTGGAGACAAATCACATAATATAGAAGACCACAGTAAACAAGTAGGGGAGCATTGCTGGAAAAGATTAAGGACTAAACCCAAACCCAGTTGCATTTTAACATTTGCATTTAGCAATATTGTCCTTGCTGTCCTGATCAGATCAGACCTATCACCATTAAAACCACTGATCTATAGGTCACAGACAATCAGAGAGTCAGCTTAAGATTCATGAAGCTGGACATCCAGAACTTCTCTCCTGCTTTCTCAAGCTCCGGAGTCTCCAGGTAAGTCCCTAATATCGTCTGGTAGCTTGTGAATAATACATAGCAGCAAAGGGGATTGACGTAGGCCCAGGAAGGGCACATGAACAGCAGGCATGGCTGGCAGGCAGATTGGAGACTCTGACGGAATTTTAATTGTACCGCAGGGAGTCCGGACGATAAGCGCCATTGTTATTGCTAAGATGCAGCACAACAGAAGCTCATTCAGCCGAGTGCTTAAACAAACGATGATTACGGCAAATCGTTCCCACAACGCAGCAGAACCATTACGGGCACAGACGCAGGAGTCGTTAGTGGTGCGCACGTGAGAGTACAGTAATCAGCTGATCGGAAGGACATACAGATAATACGTAGTTATTTCATCAGAATGCTGACTCTAAATTTGCTTGTGGTCCACTGCGGCTACACACCCTTTTAGACAAGGTCCCTTCGTACATCTCTGCCAGGCTACGTTCACACACAGTTCAGATATAAACCAGAGTGACAACAGTATTCCATAACCGAACTGACAACCTAAAACAGTGGTTCTCAACTCATTGCCTTTGAGGTCCAGTTTCTTGCACAGTTTAGCTCCAACCTTGATCAAACTCACCTGCATAGCTGAATAGCATGATTAGGGTTGGAGAAAAACTCTGCAGGAAAGTGGACGTCAAGGGCCAGTTGAGAACCCTTGATCTAAAACTTTCAGGACTCATAACCAAATTTTGACAGAGAGTTTGATGCAACTGGGTGTACATGGAACAGCAATGGACAACTAGGCTGCTTCTCAATTCCAAGAAAGCAAAGAACAGACTTGCGTTCCTGTGGATACCGGTCTTGCTAGACTACCTTGAAAGAACGAACTCGGAAGGATGCAAGGACACAAAATGCATCTTTGTGAGAATTGGGATGCTCTGCTGACCATTAAGCACATTTTAAGTAGTGGGAAAGCACCATCCAATGCACAATAAATAAAACACAACATCACAGATGTCATGACCTATTAAAATCTCTTCAGTATGCATTCAGATAGGGTTCTAGCATTTTTTGTATGAATTTTGAGATTTTTTTGGTTTTTCTATGTGTACTGAAGCATTCCTCGCATTCCATTCATATCTATGGGGATCAAATTGACCCGCGAGAGAAGGATTTGTAACTTTTTAAAATTTCAACCACAAAACTCCTCGAATCCAGTAAAAAAAAAAAAAGTTGTGCATTCGTGGTTCAAGTGCAACAAAAGTCTTAGGGTCTTGGACCCCCTCCGATAAAATCTCAATTGTTATGCCAAATATATGTAACAAAAAATATGCCAAATAAAAAGTACTACAGGCTTTCTCCGAGTATTTATAACTTTATTAAAATCATGCCAAACAAAACAACAAATTTATGTTCAGGAGCCATCACGTATTTCTCTCTTGAGAGAGAACAAGACGTCTGCCCGCAATGACTTGTGGAATTTTTAATGGTTTGATTCTCTCTGCACTCAATGCATCCTCAATATCAAGAACACATCTGTATACTTTCATGCATTCTCTGTACTTGCGTTCTTGAGTATTTGATCTGGACTTTGACGGTAGTACAAGATCACTTATTGAGAAACTGCGCTAGTTAACAGGCTATGCTAAAAAGGATGTTTTTTGTAGCTGTTGTATGAACAGGTTAACCTGGAAGCCATACCTGATAGTAAATACTTTTATAATTTGTCAATCTCCACATTTACTGTATGAACGCAACTTTTGCTGGCATCTTCAGCTCCTTCAGATGATTAGCTAGCAGACATGACTCGGGAGGACGGAGGGCCCCGTCCTCTCCCACACTCCAGGATTCCCATTCCTTAATAATCTGTTCGTGATCCCCAGCTGAGCTCCCCATGAAACCTGAACCCGCCATCGTAAACACAGCTCCCAGCATTCAACAAGACCACCCTGTAACATATTTGACTGGACCTCGATGACACTGAACGTCCCACTGAAGTCATCAGTTTAGCCATGTTCATAAAAACAAATTATGCTGAGTCTATGCTGACATGTTTGGATATTTTTCCTTCACTAATATTTCCCATGCTAGGAATTACATTCCATGTAGCGCTTGCATAATGCTCAGATATGTTTATTTTATGGTGAGAAGCTAAATTTGCCCTCGGGTGAAGGCCAGGACAGAGAGTGTACAAAATAATTAAATGAATTTATTTATCTATTTATTTAACAAACCAAAGTCGTCTCCTCGGGCGGAGATTGCTGCCGCATTAACCAACTGTGGACACAAGAGAACTAATCTTTCAGTGTGTGTGTGTGTGAGAGAGAGAAAATCAGTGTTGTGGTCTGTGGTTCAGCTAAGGAATTTGAGTTTTATGTCTTTCTAACCAGACTTCACACTCCTTGCTGCTCTATGAGGCTGACTTAACAAAACACCATAAATATATATGGAGACATTTAACATATCTGGGAGCCAAGCGCTATTTCAGATGCACATTCGTCTAGCATACTAGACATAGCTCACCGTATGGGAGCTCGAGTGATCAAGATGTAACTTTTGTCATACACTTGGAACAAAGCCAGTCTACTCTATTCACAAAAAATAAGCAAACTCTACTTAGTTATGCAGTGAGATAAAAACAGGATGATAGTATGGATGTAGAGCCAACACAAGATAACATTTTAATACATTTTCTGAAGACAAAAAAGTGGTGCTTAGCTTGTCTATACAAAATGCATGATGATAGAGTGTTGTGGGGGATTGTCAGGGAATTGTTATGTGGTTGCTAGGGCATTACAAGGTAGTTGCTATGGTGCTCTGGATGGTTAAGGCATTACTGGGTAGTTACTAAGATGTTCTAGATGGTTGCTTAGGCATTGCTAAGTGGTTACTAAGGTGTTTTGGGTGGTTGCTAAGAAATTGCTAGGTGGTATGGGGTGATTGTTTACTGGTCCAACTAAAGAATAATAATAAACCACTTCTGTATGATATTCTGGTATGACTCAGGTTCTTACTTCAATGCAAGTATACTTTTAAATATTTAACTAAACCTGCCAGTAGGTGGCGGAAAGTCACGGTATTAATGAGTGAGTCATTGAATCATTGACTCTCCCGATTTGTTCAAAGAGGCTACCGAAACACAACTGTGTGTTGGAGACATACAACAGTTCTGCTGTGGCTTTCGTTGGAACTATTATTTGGTTGCAAAATAGAGCAAACAATGGTACGTCACTTAATATCAGAGGTCACGATAACCGAAAATGTTCCGTCATTGGTGGAATTTTTTAGCAGTGATGGAAAAATCTGAAAGCCTTTCACCATTTTGACAATTACACAGATTACTATTATAACTCGTAACTGTAATTCTCACCCCTGACCACTTGGTGGCGAGTGCGCGCTTGTTGACTATCAATTTAATGGTCAATGAATGGATTTTCTGAGTTACGTGACATTGTTTAGAAGCTGTTTCATTGATGTCTTTCTATGGTTGAAACACTGATTGAGCAATTACTGTATCTTTCAAGATATTTACTGATGTTCATTCATGTTTATTTCGTTCTGTAACGTAGTAAAGAGGAAGGGATGATCGCGTTCACTCGCGTTTCGCTCGAAGTGATCTCTCGCGCCACATTAAGGAGGGCCAAAACTGTGTTTATTGTTTGAATTTTGTGATAAAATAGACAGAATATGAAAGCTGATAGTGTTTTATAGCAAAAGTAACAATGCACAAAGCGTATTGCAATTTATTGGACAAACATTAAAGATGAAATATAATAGATTATGACTAATAGACTATGATTATGAATTTTTACGACCCTGTCCGTCAAAATGGCGGAAAATGCAGAAGTCTAACGTAAACTCTGCTTTATATTGCCTTTTATTTGTTGAACTGTTGAATAAAATCACATCACATTTGCAATCGTTTGGATATTCAGGAAAAATTGCATTCTTGCTTGTTTAATATATGATCAACATTAAAAACAGGGTGTGTATCAGGAGTCTTCTTAGTAATGTAGCGTGATTTGCTGCATACTCGGTTTGGGAACCACTGATCTAGATGATTACTTGATGATGAAGACTTTTTTTGCAGCTTACCATCATGATCATAATTTATATATGGATAGATTTACAAATCAGCAGTAGCTCCCACTGATATAGTGGAAATGATATCTGTCAGAACAAACTTTCCTCGCAGAGATACCACAACAAGACGTCACATGATCTGCAACTGCATCCACAGACTGGCTAAGCAGCAATTGGTTCTTGAGACGTCTGCAAGGCCCAGACTTTATGACTCATAATTAACACGACGAGAAATTCCATCCCAGACTTTCCCGGGTCTGTGAGCCTGCTGTTGATTCATCTCAAAATGTCAATGCAAAAAGCAAAAAAGCACAGCAGATGTATCAACTTCTGAACGTGGCAGTGTGGATTGCAACTGAAGCACTTACATATCGTCTTTCATCTCACCAGCCACTGAGCGTGTGAACTCTGAGGCAGCTAACGTCGTCTTGAGGAGTGTGGGTGGGTCGTCGTACTTTCCAAGGCCAACCACATCTAAAGGCCACGTCTACCGCGCTCGCCCTCCCTGAGCATTTCACTTGAATGTTTTTCTTTTCCCACCCCCCATCTCTCAGACACCTTTCCACTGGTAAAGCAGACAGATTTTTAAGATAGCGGCTTGAGTGCAGATGAATTAAACATTCCTTATAATCCCAGTCAGAAACAACATTCAGTCTGGCGTGTGTGTATTTGAGTAAAGTGGTGTAGGGAACACATTTCCCGCTATCCACAGGGACATCGGCCTATACGACGTGCTGGTCTCTGCTCATTGAATTGAGGAAACTGTAATGGTGAAACCGGGAGGAAGACCAGAGAGTCCACTTTGTCCACATCCTGCACCGGCCAATAAAGCTAATTGCCCTGGCAAACCTCTCAGGTAATAAAGCCCCCTATTAGCTGAATTACATGTCTGTCAATCCTCTAATTAATGTCACAGAATTACTGCATATCCCCTAGTCCAGGAGAAAGGAGGAAATATCAGAGGATCTCTCAAGATGTTTGCTAGAACGGCAGTAGCAACTCCCTCTCTCTGCTACTGTATGTGGCCGCGACCGTGCCTGGCACTTAGTTCCGCATGTATCTTTCATGTTTTTCATAATTAAAACCTGAGAGCTCGGCCAGCACTCTTCCCAGTGTGCTGTGAAGATCAAAGGGGCTCTTGTTACAGAAGAGAGTCGATCAGAGAAGTCACTTTCCAGCCAACGGGGTTCAGGCTTAATGCTTCAATATCCCGCACTTATGTGGAACTATGTGACGTGGGGGGTCAATGAGGCAGGCAGCCAATGACCAAAACAAACTTGTATCTCCTCCCACATAAACAATTTAGAATGACAATATTCGTCAACATATAACAGACATCATTTTAATACACAATAACTTGATATAGTGCCAACTGATTTTTGTTGTTGTTGCACTTTCTGATGTAAATTTGCTTGCACGTACAATAATCGCCATAGAAGCAGTTTCCATCAACCTATTCTTATGCGCATTTTGGGATATCGCATCAAAAACTGCTGGATGGAAACACCAAGATGCGCATAAATACTAAAGATGTGCATAAAAAAACTTATGTGCTCATTTGAGTCGGATACATTTTTTATCTGATAAGAAAACATGCGCATTAACTACGATGGAAACACATAAATGTATCTATTTATCTATCTATTAATCTATTTGCACAGAAGATGTTGTTTTGGTTGTTCAGAAATGCCTGAGCAAAGTTTGTCATCAAAGTGATTTGGTATAATTCCCTCCCAGAACTCTCTTACACGACTGCATTCACAAAAGGCAGCATCTGCCTCCGAAAGCGAGATTTTTGCGAGTTTATTGCGCTTCGTCTGCACAATCTGAGATGCAAGTAATATATGAAATGTATTATATACAGTGGCTTCTCCTGATGATTTTGTTCTCTTCGACTCACTGGATAGAAACGGGGCTTAATTCGCAAGTGTTTTATACTATATTCCAATTTTGCGCACAAGTTAAATTCGCAACTTTGGATGAATAAGTGGTGGAGAAAGCGGGCAGCTGCACAGACCATATGCTTGCTGTTTAAAATTACGCTATTTTAAGGTAATTTCTAAGTAAAAAAACTAACAGTTGACAATAACATTACTTGTTATTATTATTTCAAAATGTTCCACATAAAACAAGTGCATTATGTCGTTGATAGGGGTTGCCTATGTTGTTAAAGGGTTAGTTCACCCAAAATTGAAAATTCTGTCATTAATTACTTACCCTCATGTCGTTCAGCGGTTTGAATCGCCAAATTTCAGCAGTTTGGCGGTTTGACACGCGATCCGAATCATGATTCGGCTCACTGATTCATGACGCTTCGAAGCTTCATGATGCCTTGTTTTGAAATCGTCATCACTATGTAAGTCGTTATTTAGGGTTTTTTTGCGCACAAAAACTATTCTCGCCTATTCATAAAGTTATTTTAGAACCACTGTAGTGAGATGGACTTTGTAACAACGTCTTTAATACCTTTTAAGGGTCTTGAGAGTGTAGAGTGCATTGTGCCAATGGAGGCCTTTCAGAGCCATCAGATCTCAGCTAAAATATCTTCATTTCTGTTCCGAAGATGAACGGAGGTCTTACGGGTGTCGAACGACATGAGGGTAAGTAATTAATGACAGAATTTTCATTTTTGGGTGAACTAACCCTTTAAGGTTAAGGCTGACTGTATTGCCAATTTAATCAAATTATCTGAGGTAGCATTCATGTCATGGTAGTAAAAATA
This sequence comes from Gobio gobio, assembly GCF_949357685.1. Taxonomy (NCBI): domain Eukaryota; kingdom Metazoa; phylum Chordata; class Actinopteri; order Cypriniformes; family Gobionidae; genus Gobio; species Gobio gobio. The sequence goes on from NC_137121.1 coordinate 24,131,738, forward strand.
TGTATGTATGTATATATGTACATTCATATGTATACGTATATATATATCGGTCAAAGGTTTGGAATAATTATTTTTTTAAATAGACTTATGCTCACTAAGGCTGCATTTATTTAATAAAAATAAAGTCAAATACAGTACTGTAAAATATTGTTACATTTAAAAATAACGGTTTTCCATTTTAGTATATTTTAAATTAAAAAACTTTCTTGTGATCCTGTGAAGCTGAATTTTCAGTAGCCATTGTTCCAGTCTTCAGTGTCAAATTATCCTTTAGAAATCATTGTATATATCTATATATACACATATAACTTAGAAAATGTATTTCCTTATATACAGGAATCTATACATGTTTCGGAAACTACATTACCACTTCCAGCTCCCTCGAGAATTCAACGAGGTTGAGGAAACACAAGGGCACTAAAATATAACAAGTCTAGTAATCAGTGAAATGGGGCCATTTATTTATTAATTTGTCCCATTGACTCTAAAGTAACATGAGCCTCTGGGGCTTTCTGTCTGAAAGCATTGGCTGTATAAATATCGCTTTCTCTTTTGATGAGAAGACAATCCATTTCCACTGCAGGAAATAAGTCTTGGCATCAATGCAAAACTAGTTATATGACTGGTATTTAGTCAGTGACTTTCAATCAAATTTCCTTCACTACACCCTATGGCTATTTTATGATTTCAATAACAACATCTCATTTCAGTAACAACATCTTATCGCATTTGACTGAAACAAACAAAGCTAACTGTGATGCTAACAGGAAGAGGCACTTTTTTACTGAAAAAATTGACAGTGCTAATAGATACTTGGTAGTTTATTGCCAAGTTACCACTTTGTGGCAACTGTAGGTCCGGGCAGTTCTACAATGGCTCATTCTCTTGGAAAGGATTGGTTTGCGAACATGAGATAGAGCATTAGCACCCCATAATTGATGCGTTTCAGTGCAAGCCAAAAAAAAGCACATTCTACACTGGCCAAAAGTAGACGACAATGTCAGATAGAATGATTTCTAAATGTAATACTGTTAACCAAACACAAGTATTGAGGACCCCAGAGCTAATGACACAAAAAAATTATAAAAAAATCAAATTCACATTCACAGTGTTTACAGGTGCCGTTAGTTTCTACACTGCCAATTGCAGTCGTATTAAACGCAGTCAACAGGAATGCAACATATAGCTCTCAAATGTGTGGAGTGACCTCCAACCTATAACAAAACAAGAGGTTAACCACAGGACATAGTCATAGAAGGGTCCATACATCCCCCCAACACATAAAGGAAGTAGCCTTGCAGTCCAGTAATTATTAATGACAAAAGTCTATAAGCATTCCATTAGGTGCAAGCAGCTGTCATAAACATCTTAATTAATTTACAAAGCACACGACTGGGGAATTACGACGATGTGAAAATCTGCTTCCCTCTGCCGCTCTATAGCACTGGAACAGATCGGGCTTTTAAATTTTTAAACACGTCTTTCATGTTCTCTAGAGCACAAAAAAGCCTTTGAACAGTCATCTTGTTAGGAGACGTACCTAGCAGCGCCGCTACCTTTTGGGTTGTCCCATGGTCCTTTTTTCCGCAAACTGGTGACATGGCTACAGTTCAAGTTTAAAGGGATAGATAACCTACAGATGTCAAATTGGTCATCATTTTCTCACATCATGTTGTTTTAACCCCTTAAACCCTTTTAAATTTCGTAAAACACAAAAGGAGATGTTTTGTAGAATGTCCATGCTGCTCCTTTCCATATAATGCCATTTTGTGGTCTTGTGTCATACAGGTTTGGAATGACTTGAGGGTGACTAAATGATGACAGAATGTTCTCTTACAGTATATATCGAGGTTCTAATTGTTTGGTATAAGTTTGTATTGTTACACTATTAAAAACCTTAAAAATTATTAAAAAAATATTCAAATAAATAAAGAAAGTCCTCTTTTAAAAACAACAGCTGTCATGGATATGATTGCATAAGAACAGTGTCTCTGGAGGGAAGGAGAGAGAAACAGAGGCTGTGTGGCCCCCACGGGACAGGGACCGAGGTAGGACTTACACATTGCACCATTGATGCTCAACTGAACATCCCAGAGAGTGTAGCTCAACTACAGCCAAACTACCTTTCTGAAAACATAGTTGGATGCACTACAAGTTACTAAAAAAAAGTATATTTATTATTATTGTTGTTAAAATAAAATAAAATAATGAATCAGTGTATTATCTGACCAAACTAGTTCAGTAAAATTAATCAGACATCCCCAAATCCTCATATGACAGAAGGCGGACAATTAGGGAAGCGTGCTTGATTGTTACCTCTAGCTATTTTCACGGTTACTACTAAGCTACTGCTAGCAGAATGAGAAGTACCTTGTTACTGGAAAAGCAGCTCTGTTTTGAACAGCTGAAAGAATGAAATATCCTGGAACCTAGTAATGACTATTAGCAAGCACTAGCATCTGATTCTCAAAGCCACTCTCAGTCTCTCTACCACCCCCTCTACCATATTTGCATAACCCACTCGTGTGTTCAATGCTAAAGCACTCCCAAGGCTGCTGATCAAAGTCAGCAGTCAATTCACATTACAATACATTGATTTGAGGCTTCCTAACCTTGCTAGTCTTTACTTAATGGCTGTCAAAAGCCTTAAGCACATCACACCACACCTCTTGTTTGTCTTACTGCAATAAAATAGTATTATAAAAGTTACTAAAAAATGTTTTCCTCTCAATAAAAAGTAATATTGACCCGGTGCAACATATAGTTCATAATTATTGTTAATGCTGTCAAATAATAATAATAATTCAGCTACCTTTCTGAAAATATAGTTGTATACACTACAAATAACTAAAAAGTCCATTAATTATTGTTATTATTATTATTAATATTAATACAAATCCAGGCAGTATTTGTTTGGCTCAAAACAATCAGGGATCTCAAGTAGGAAACCACGGTTTCTAACATTACATAATACTTCAATGTAATACTTCAATGTTCACAGATGTCGTTTGTCCTTATGCTGCAGCTACATTCGTTTTGAAGCCTGGCATCGGGAGAAAACAAAACAAACAAAACGGAATAAAAAATGCCTCAGTGCAAAAACTCAAATGGAAAGGTCACCTCTTTCCAGCCTTACAGCTCTGCTGCCTCATGCTCATCTGAGGTAATGAAGGAAGAATCGAGTTGCATTTCCCCCTCTGCGTCCAAGATGGTATCTCCCACTACACTGTACATTCTGGGGGGAGGAGGGTGTTTTTCTTCTTTTTTAGGGGAAAGCCTGTCAAAACGTATCAACATCGCTGACATGGCACAGTGACACACTGACCCACAACCGCCGGAGGAGGATGCGTGCGTTACTGAGAGAGAGAAAAAAATAAATTAATAATAGTAAAAGAAAAAAAAGCAGCTATCGATTTATGTAAGAGTGCTAGTCATCGTCACATTGGCTGAGTGGTGTAGGGACTCTTTAATTATTTCTCAGGAGCCAGACAAAATCAGTGTGCCGTGAAGAGACTACATTGATTTCCCTTCAGCCAAAGCAACATACTCACTCTGTGGCGGCCCACGGTAAAGTACTAGAGAGAAGGAAAAGGTGTTTGTCTTATAGAAGAGCTCTGGCATCCAAACAAACTGATTTTTCTCATGACAGAAATGACGGCCAAGTCATGCCAGTCAAAAAAAAGGTAAGAATGGGATAAATAAATACACTCCTGCATTTGAATATGCGCACTTCCCTATTGTATAGTATCTAAAAAGCAGTACATCAAAAGAGTTGAATGATGAGTTGTGGTGCTCTTATGGGGAACGCTGGTTTGAGTATGGCCTGCAAACTGTTAGCCTGACGTTGTCATACTCAATTCTAGTCAGAATATGAGTCTGATACTGCTCCGTTGGGCTGTGATTATGGGGTGTGTTTCAACCGAACCAGGAAAGACCTCAAATGGATAGACCTACAACCAATCAGAGCAACGGAGCGACGCATAACGTTAGTTATCAAATGTCAACAGAACTCAACTGCACTGTGTTGCCATGTCCGCGGGTTGAAGCGACCCCAAATATGTGATATACAGACCCAGGAATGCGATTTTTAGCTGCCAGCCCTGCCAAAATAACACATATTTTACCCCCCAAAATGCCTTTTTTCCCGGAGAACCCCCCCTGGAAAGCTATTGGGCTTGTTTTTGGCTAGTTTTGAGGAACGTTAGCAATTGGGCGGGTTTTGTTGTAAAAACTTGGCAACCCCGTACCTGCACGCACGCTGGAATAAGTAGCCTAACGTTAGAAGAAAAAGATGAGTGTAAACGATCTTTGCCGGTGTTGTAAAAAAAAGGATACACAGAGTTTACTTACCAACACGATCATCATTTCTGAGAGAAATTGTAAAGGTGAATGCATATACGAACAAGTCTCCGTTTAGGATTAGAACAAACTCAACCCAAGCGCCTTTGATGACGTAGATGATTACGTTACTGTTGATCATCTGTCCATCATCTAGGGATGGGCGTATCGATATGAAATATCGATATATCGATACTGGTGTGATCATCGAAATGTATCGATACTCAAATAAAAATATCAATACTAAGGTGTTTTTTTTTTTTACCAGTAATTTAGTTTATTTAAAAAAGATTATTTAATGCATGCAATACGAATAACCTATGTTACCAAATAGTTGTGTAGTATAGGACTATTTTCCTGCTCATCTGAACCATGATCTGAACGCACGCAAATGCTGCAAGACAGAACCAGTCAATCACAGAGAGAGCGTTCGCACACCGATGACACTGTATTCAAACTGAGCTGCGTTTCCCAAAACTATCATAAGAAACCATTGATGCTTTTGGAAACGCAGCCCAGAACAATACTCATCAGAAGACAAAAAAACATATGTTTGAGTTATTTCACAATAAACAAATATAAATTGTAGCCTACATAGTGCAATTACACTCTTTAAATTTAATGTTAAAAGTTGATATTGATCATGTTCTATTCTGTAACTAATGTTAATATAAATCATGTCAGAATAAAAAGGTTGCATTTTATGGGTGCAATGTCCTGTCACTGGCAGTCCCTTATGAAAATGAACCATGGTTTATTTGTTACTACAGTGACCATAGTTCAACTATTATTAGTACATTTCCATGGTTACCACTACACTTAAACATATTTTAACCATGTGTAAACAAAAACATGATCTAATAAGTTGCAATTAAGGCATATGTATATGTTAAAATAACCCTTCAAATATAATGTTAAGTGGATATATTTATCCACTTTACTCTTAGTAATTTTAATAATTGAATAAATGTAATAATTAAAAAGTTCAGTTTAGAAGTATCGTATCGGTATCGATATCGGTGATACTGGCCTTGAAAGTATCGGTATCGTATCGAAAACAAAAGTGGTATCGCCCATCCCTACCATCATCGTCTAAAGCCCGCCCTGACAATTTCATTGGTCCGAACAGTTTCTGTTCGGGCATAATTACTTCTCTACCGATCAAGTCCAAACCGAACTGCCCGAGTAAACATTTTGTGGGCGGGGCTAAGTTCGGCTGGCATCCAGGCTAGCAAACTGTCCCTGTTTCTCCTTAATAGTTGCCTGCCACTCTCTCTTGACTGTAAAGCTGTCTGAAACATGAAACATCGAGGTATAGGGAGGCAGGAAGTCATCAAAGCAATATTGATTAATCCTGGGCGTTTGATTGGTCAAACAAAAATAAGCAGAAGAAAATGAGTAAATAAATTCAAACTTAAAGGGGTCATGAATTGTATTGTTTTATAATGTTTCCTGGGGTGCACTTATTGCACTTAAAAATTGTCATAATTTAGAAATAAAAGGCATTTTTCATACTCTAATAAACTAATCGTAAAAAGTGTTGATTATAGCATTATATTTAGATCTATGACATTATATTTAGATTGTGGCATGAAAGGTTGCAGTGATGTGCATTGTAGCCGATCACATGTTGAGCGCATGAATTTAGTGATCTCGTCATTGCCACCCGATTTCTGCACACCAACGAATGCTTTCATCATAACTAACAGTGCAAACACAATGTTAATAAGAGATTCGTTAATTATAACGGGAGTTTTGTCCAGAAACTCAGTCTCTGATAAACTCGTGCTATCTGCATGACAGCTCCAGTGATGGCAAAGGGAGCGTTCTTTGACCGCTTTCTATATATAATTTAAACACCGTTTAGATAACATATTATTTTCTTCCTACTAAGAGAAACATTGTGAAGTTGACCGTTTAGTTACTGGTTTGATTTACTGATACATATCACCGAAATTGCGACTGATTTACCAAAGATTCCACAGTGAAATGTACTGAATACAAATAAATAATGCTCAACTGAGACTGAGAAAATAAATAATCACATTCCTAGCATTAGCATCCTTTGGAAGGTAATGTTTTAGTCCAGTGATCCCTTATCGCTCTTCTCTCCTCGTCATCTCACTAACACGCCGGTGGGCGGGGCCAAAGTGTTGAAATGATGAAGTAGGCGTTGATTTTCTTCATCAGAGGCGGTCTTTCACCTATAGTCACATTCCAATGAGTCGTTCGCTGGGCTTGGTTAAAATAAAAGCTGTTTTTGGACTAACAAGAAAGTTTTCAGTTCTATTCTTATAGTATGATAAAATTAAAGCCAAAAATAATAAAATTTCATAGCCCCTTTAATATGTGTTCATATTTTTGTTACAATTCCATTTTTATCAAATTAAAATTCAGCAATATAGTCAATCAGACTTTTTTTTTTATCTGTAAAGCTAAAAAATGGCCCAGCTGTGGGATGTTTTGAAATTATTTTCATGCGTTAAGGATTTTGCATTAATCGCATATGTTAATGCATTAACATTGACAGCCCCATTTTAAACGCTAGTGTAATCATAAAGCATGTGATTATGTAAATAAAGATTACATTCCTTTAAAATAACTATTCTATTTTAAACCTTCTATAAAAAAGCCACCTTTAAAAATATGTGACTATGTGGCATCATGAAGGGATAGGATAGTCATAAAAGAAAAATGAAAATCTTCAGAGCACCTCTTCACAGAAAAGGCCAAACATGAGTGGCAGGCTGTGGCTAACACCTTTGTTTCTGATTGATGTTTGTAGGATGAGTTGCAAACGCACTTGCGGTTCACCGTAGGCTGGTGGTGGTTGTGCTTGCTCTTTTCGGGGAACTAAAATTAGCACCCCATGTGTATTTCCTGCCCGCAAAAGAATCAGAAAAGCACAAACAAACAATCAAACAGAAAAACATCTTTCAGCTGGTTGGAAAATGGTACCTACGGATGTGGGGGTGCTTAACACACTAAATGGCCTCGGAAAGATCTTTCATTCAAACCTATAAAAAGGCCATGTGAAAAGACAATACATTCTCTCCATAAGCCCCACCTGAGGTAAGATACAGCTGTCGGCATGAGCGCACGACCGTGAACAGAGCATGAACTAATTCGCACTGCAACGATGCATGCATGCATGCGCTTCCCATGTCTAGCCAGACATTTTGTAGAGACCCTGTTAAAAATGCATTGTTATGGAAAGGGAAGCTCAGTTGAAAGTGCGAGAGTGTCTCGGTTGGCTCTGCTGTTTCCATAATTTATGAACATGGTGCAGTGGGGAAATGGGCGGGGTTAATGACCAGGGGGCGGGGTTAGTGCATTTGCATCCAATCAGTTTGAATTATTCAGTCAGAATATTGCCACAAATGTAACTCTTTTGATGCGTCCGAAATAACGTAATGTCTAAATAGGTACTACATTTGAATTTACTTCACGACTGTTAAAATAGTACGCTCGATATAGTATGAATATGGGTAGTATGAAAGAATATCAGACGTACTATATCAGCCATTTGTTGCGGTCACGTAAACCTACCAGCATCAGCCACGTCGCTTCACTTCCCATTCATAAATCCTCTCCCATGGCCTCATGGGATAGTAAAGTGTCCATCTTATGCGCATTTCAAAATCTCGGCTTTTTTAATACTATGTATTTGGACATCCTACTCATTTGGCGTACTGTTTATAGCATCCTATTTAGTAGGGAAGAATTCTATTTTGTACACATCATTTGATGTAGCGGCAACAGGTAGCGCAAAAAAAAAAAATAGTCTCAACACATCAGACTGCTTTGAGACCTGAGGTGTACTTACTTATTCATCAACTAAGATCAAACTCCATCAACTTAGATGTACTCCTCCTAAACTGAAGAGGCACTACTAATTTTTTATGGCATTGCTTTGATAAAACAGCATATTAGCAACTATGCTAACAAAGGTAAAATAAGCAGGGGCAGATCTGAACGTACTGTGATAAACAGCTGGCGCAGCGAGCGGCTTATCTAGGGTGGGTGTGTTTTTAATCTAGTTATTAATGTCGTAAATTAGCTCGTATAATTGAATGTTCATATAACATCACATCCTTCCCCAAAGAATTACTATTGGACTGCTTATAATAATATCTTATTTCCCAGATGAATACTATTGGACTTGAGAATAATTCCATCACTCGGCTAATTCTGGAGACAAAAGGCTGGAGTGGTTTTTTGATAAGGGGGCTACGCTTGGTAATAGAAGGTAAATGGTATGAGATAAATGTTGTTTGACTGGTGACAATATAACAGATATGACATAAAAGATTATGTTCTGTCAATACACGTCGCCCAGAAAAGGAATGTTTTTTGTTTGGATAGAGAATGGTTGTTCTTGTCCACAAGTGTTTTAGGGGCAGGGATTCTCCAATGTTTTTGTCAGTCGGATCCCATTGAGATAAAATATTACTTGAAGTTTCCCTGTGAATATACTGTAAAATATGATGTGTTCAATAAGTTATGACAACATACGTTTTTACATTGCTTTAACTCATCAAAATAAGTTAAGCAATTTTCAACTTAGTTATACAAGATTCAACAAATTTTCAAAGTCAGTTTAATGTAATTTAAAACATCCAAGTGTACTTTAAAATTTAAGGCAGCAACTTTTATTTTTATGTTTTCAGTTATTAATTAGTTCTCTGATGTTAATTAATGGTCACATGACATGGCATGACAAACAAAATATACATTTTTCATATTTTATTTAAAATTTTATCAACTTGCGAACCCCAGTTTTAGGGAATCAGACAAAATTGAAAATCAAATGCTTCCACCAGTTCTGTGATGGGAAAGATTGGGATTTTCTTGGACAATTCATTTGGGATGCTTCAATGAAGTGAACAGAAGAAAACACAGGAAGAGGAAAAGATGAAGAGGAGGTGGAGGTGGAAGCAAAAAAAAAAGACAAGAAAAGAAATGGTGTATATGCCAAATCAGGTCTGATTAATTTATTTTTTCCGAACGCTTCCGCTGACTCAAAACGCATTTGAGTTGAGATGCAAAAATGTCATCCGAGACAAAAGTGATTAATTTCAGAACCGATGAAAACACAGAAAAGCAATCTCGAACATGAGAGCGTGATTATTTCATGAATTCTAAATAAAAAAAGAAAACACATAGAAAAACATAGCAAATACATTTTCAAAAGAATATTGCAAGAAAGAAAAAAAAAATGCGACCAAATTATCTGGAGGCTTTTTTTTTCCCCCAGCCTTCCTCCACTTCTCCTTTCCTCAGTCTTTGGAAAACAGAAATTTATTTCTGCCTTCATCTCTAAATTGGATGCAATTTATTGCCTCTACAAAGCTCGTTTTTCACCGGCCGTGGCAGCCAATGCGTATCTGCCTCCTCAGTGTGGCCTCGGGTGCTAATATGCAGAAAGTGGCCGCGGGGAGACGCGATTCGGTGAAGGGGAGAAGGGAGGGAAAGCTGGGGGACATAGCCCAGAATCAATCCATGATAGAGGGAGAGAAAGATGAGTGTGTTTACTCATAGAAATATGGCCGCTCGGGATGTCAAAGGGGGAGAGGAAAGGTTATATAACTGTTAGGCTGAATCAGAGAGACCCAAGTAAGAGAGATGGAGAAATTAATAATAAAAGTGACACAAGACAGCACTGAGTGATCATGGGAGCGAGTGTGCACTTGTGCAGCCGCACTGATTTTTAGGTAAAAAGCTGAATGTGCATGCAGATGTCAGAGAACGGGTCATAAGTCAGCGGATCATGTGTGTGTTGTGTCGGCAGAGTGCGAACAGAACAGGAAATGTGACATGCAGCAAACAGGAAACACAGGCAAAGTCAGCTACAGTGTGAACAAGCCAACAAGTTGCTGGTCTCTCAAAGTTTAAGGCCATTTAGCAGTTACTTTTATTCAGAGTTAACTACAAAAACATATTTTTCTATTCATTTATTCCAAAAATACAATTCATATGACTTTTCAAGATTGCTGTGGTCACCGCAACCATTTAATTCATTAAGTCTTGGGCTGGATGACTTCCAAATGTTCAGAGAAGTATTGCCACATGTTTGAGTGGACTTCAGTGTTGCCAAGCATTTGTATTAAACACAGGAAGTGACATTACCTTTGCTTACAAAGTGCAAAACTGCGGTTTGACACATTCATCTCACTCGCCCTCACACTTTCACGGTTTCTCTTCCACAGACGTTAAAACACACTCCTACTTGCCTAGACTTCTCTCTCAGTTAGCTCAAGGTGCAGTCCGTCCAGCGACCTTGCTATGGAACGCCTACACAGGCAATGAATAAGTATCACATTTCCTTCGCTGACAGCTGACAAAGTCGGGCCCAGGTGATATACCAGACATGACAAGTGATTCTAATTAAACGTTGAGGCTAAGGATATAAAATGGCAGGTAGGGAACAAACCCTGTCCGGCCAACCGGCACGCGCTAGTCCTAATCTGATGAGCCGGGCTTGTCAGGCCCCGCTCATCGGTTCCGTCAAACTCAGGCCTGAATCCCAGGAGGAAAGTGACAGTTTTCCACCCGAGGGGAAGACGGGACTTGGCGAACCCCTGCCCATCGCAAACAATAAACACTAGGCAAAAGAAAAAGTGAGATCCGGCGTAATGTGAAGCCAGACCGAGCTTTTGGGCTTTACGAATTTGTCAGACGGTTGTTCGGCTGAATGAAGTACAAATGAAGTGCTGCTACTGCTGTCCCCAGGCTTAGGTAATACCTGTCAGACTTCCACTTGTTTTAAGGGAGAAACCAGAGACACCTAGGAATCGAACTCACCTGGAGCCACGGATGACAAAAAACATACACGTTTAGCTTCTTTCCTGTTTGCCGTGACATTGTTGTGTCTCCGTTTCTGCGCCTCGGCAGAGACCAAAGTGTTTTGTGTTGGCTCTTTAGAAAAGTGCAGACAGTTAGCAGTTTACTCGAAGGAAAACACGAGCAACGTCGCATTTTGCACTTACAGAGAACATCCCGAGAACATCAGGGAAGGTCAGAGTTAGATTCTGGGACGACTTTTCCCGCTCCCCACCCGGAATCAAGGCTTACCAGCTGACAGCCCATCATCATCAGGGTTGCCAATGTCACCAGGCGGGGGAGGCTGCCAGTTGGCGCTCGTCGGTAGGAGAGCGATTCTCAGGAGCTCGCCAGGAAATCTGTATTTGATAATGCAACTTCACACTACACTGCCTTCCTCCTCGACTCAATACATCAGACTTTTTGGCGTTGTCGTTTCTATACTACAGCAGTCGAAGCCAATGCCTGGCATCCACGGCCGACTAACTTGTTTCAAACAGTGGCTAATGAAGGATGTAATGCCTCTCGTTGTGAGGTGTGCTTGTTCTTACATGCTGAATTTGATTATTGTTCAAGGAGCATTTTCACTGAGGAACACGAAGGGTGGGATGATTATTTTATTGTACGTTTTTTCTTTGCAATTAAGGTTATATGTTCGAGAGCTTCTCCAAAGCTTCTGAACCCTTACTGTCCTCATTAAGGCAATGCATCAGTAACGCTATGAGTGTCTACAATAAAGAAGTTTAAAGAAATCTTTAAAACACATTTTTGTATTCATGTTGGATTTATAGTTTTATACCACACTGTAAACCCTAACGCTCAAAATACTTTATTGATTTGAGTAGGAAAAACTTAAATTAAACAAATTAGTTCAGTTAAATTAACTATTATGAGTATTTAGAACTTTATTTTTCTTTTGAGTTTACAGCACTGACATATTTCAAGTAAACTGAACTGTTTCATTGTTTTTTGTTGCATGAACTTGTTTCCTTTCATTTAGACTAACTTAAGTTTAACTGAAACTGGGCTGGGATTTTTTTATTTCCAAGTATGCTTGGCCCATGGCTCTCGAAAGGGGCAGTGAATGCTAAAATTAAGTATTATACTAACATGTTATCAAGTTATCAAGTTGGTATTTACTGAATTAGTTTGTTATAGCTCAAATATACTCCAATATGTCAAGTTAAGAACAATACAACTGTATGAGTACAAAATAAAAATCTTACTTAAACTGAGTTTCTTAATTCTCATTCAACTTTTTTTTGTTCTGACAACTTATTAGGGTTTTTATAGTGAAGTAAATAACCTGATTTGCAAGAACTCAAAATAAAGAAGTAAATTAACTAAACATTTAATGTTAATTGCTATCAAAATGTATGAGTTAGATAACTCAGTACTTCAAGTTGGGAGCAATTAACATGCATGAGTACTACAAACTCAAAACTTGATAGTTTTGCTTACTTAAAATTGGGAACACCATAACTCAATGATATATATAACTCAATAATTTTTTGAGTTAGCCCAAATTATTCAGGTTTACAGTGCAGAAAAGTGTAAATTGAATGACTCAAAAATGTCATGCGGTGTAACCATCATATAAAAATCGTCATGTTTTGATATATTTTAAAAATATATTATAGACTACTAATTAATAAATATAATGTTTGCTGTTTTTACACCAAATTATGTTTTATGCTTTATGCATGTTGGTTGCACCAAATTAATTGATTTACTTCCAAATATTTTACTTTAAGAATAAGGGGAATAAGCACTGAAGTTAAACTTATTTGTTTTCTTATTTTTCTAAAAGATTTATACCAAACTATAATAAATGTAAATATTTTAATGAGGCTTTTTATTCGTTATAATATATGACCTGTTGTTCCACACTGACATTTTTGACTATATATGGCAACCAAAACACAAATTAAAATGAATTTACTACAGAAAAAAAAACATGCTTATAGAAGAGGTGCATTCAAGTCAGTGTATAAGTAAATTGCATGAATGCATTTTTGAATGAATTAATACATTAAGAAAGAATGAAAGAAATAAAATAAAGTCATGGATGCTTGGACCATTGGGTAGTAGGCAACTGGGAAGTCAAACAAAGGGTGCAAGAATGAAAGACTACATCATCAATTTGCTATGTTGTTGTAAAAGCTTTGAGCTTCACCCTGGGTGCAATAAGTGAATGGAAGATGGTTCTTGTGCAGGATTTCTTTTTTAGAATACTTGCTGTCGTCTAGGAAGAGGATGAAAGATCTGAGTTGAGCTTCTCTCTCATGACAACCCAACTGGCTGAGCTTCAGCTCTGGCTGAATACGGGGAGTAAAGATGATTTGCCAATGCAGCCAGGGAAAGATATTTCTCAGTTCCTTCAAGTCAAGCATCTCTGAATAGTACATCAAGATTATTCATACAATATTAGTTCCAATCCTGCTATGAGGTAAGAGTTTAAAGCCAAGAAGAGGTGCTTCACTGACAGATGAGAGCCTGATAAGGTAATTAAACCATACTATATCAGAAAGATTTTGCACCTGACTGATCTAAGGTCAGTTTTGCAGTTTCTTTTATATGGCTTGAGCTTTGTAAATGTTTAATGTATCACTGAACTGTTCACGGTGAGCCCCAGAGTCCTGCCAGCATTCTGAGAAGAAAACGCACTAACTGCTTCCTGTGCTGTCTGGCCCTGAAGGAGGGATGAAGGATGAAAGGAAAAGAGAGAAGTTGTTTGCTGTACTATGTTTAACACATCTCTTCCAAACATTTTGAGACTCTAAAGCTGTCATATCATAACATATTTGTTTTTTTCCCTTCTTATTTTACATTGAGGTCCACTAATAAAGTTAGTTTATGTGAGATTTTAAACTGCAATTACATCTTTTCTTATTTTACCGAATATGTCTTTTTGAGCTTTTTTGGAGTTGTAAGTTATGAAACTGTTAGTTAAATTGGTTAAATCATTTATAATAAACTGCAATATTCCATAAATAAAGAGGTGACTTTAAATTTAGGTTATTATGGATTATTTCCATGCTGCATTTGAAAACAGCATAAGGACAATCTGCTAAATTAGTCTGTTTTGTATTCCATGAAAGAACAAAAGTCTAATGACAATTTTATGATTGGTTTATGTACTACAAACACTTATGCATTAAGTCATCTTGGATTTCATACAATGAAAAACATTTTATTTGTATTTTTTACTATACTCTAATAAAGGTTAAGTCAATGAGCACTGCATTTTTACTTTATTGTTATGAAAATACCCCAGGATAACTTGAAAAAACACACTTAAATAAACACTGTCGCATTCGTGTGTTTATTGTCTTCACGTTATATCAGTCAAAAATGTAAATGTATAAATGTAATGTATAAAAGGTGTCTGTATATTACTCAGCTACAGCGATAGCTGGATGGCTTTATCCATATAAAGGATTTCCTGGAAAGTCATGAGTTATTATATCTATGAGTGCGTTCCGGACTATCTGCGTGAGAGAGAGCCCTCTAGCTTCAAGTGTGAAGGAAACACATTACACAAAAGCGTTAGAGCTCCATAATGTTCACATCGCCGCATTTTGGATAAAATTACAACGTCCGGTTATGCATAGACTATCTTGTCTCTATGAATTTAAAATAGATTTATTGACTTTGGCCTATGAAAATCTATATGTCATGAAAACACTTGCCCGGAAAAGTGTGAAAATGTGTTAAAAGTGTGTGCATCCCCCATGTATTCTACGCGAATGACTCAACCGTATGTCATTCCAAACCAGTATGATTTAAGGGGCGGTCAGATTATCGAAATTTCAGCAAAATTTCTTGAGCAAGGAAATTGCTATCATAGCAATATATCTATTGTCTGTTATCAACAGTGTAGCAAATAGAGCAGTTTTATGTTGGTCAACACAGCAAATC
This sequence comes from Gobio gobio, assembly GCF_949357685.1. Lineage (NCBI taxonomy): Eukaryota > Metazoa > Chordata > Actinopteri > Cypriniformes > Gobionidae > Gobio > Gobio gobio. The sequence continues at coordinate 24,146,819 of NC_137121.1, forward strand.
TGCATGTCCAACTTGAACCCTTTGCGGAAACTGCGCTGGAAATTACAGATTGAGTGAATTCCAAGTGAAATTACTGGATTTTGCCGGTGAAAATTCGAAGACCAACTGTAAATGTGACCGCACCTTTATTACGTTTTGAAAAATGTATGTGTTTTTTTGTCCATGCGATGAAAGTCATTTGGGGAAATTCCAGTGTTGTTTTAAAAACTTTTGACTTTCATTGTATGGAAAATATACAAAAAAGTTAGGCATAAAAAGTATGACATGAGGGTGAGCAAATGATGGGGTCAACTATTATCTTTCAATACAGGTTTGGAATGACATAATGGTATTATAGTGATACAATACTATAGTGAATTACTAAAGATGATGAGTCAGTCATAAATAAGCAATGTACTTTTCAAGTGTGGCAAACCCTCTCTCTCTCCTTTCACTCCTCTTGTTCTATGTCCACTCCTGCCCCTCTATTTTGGGTGCCTTTACAAAGCTGCTGATGTGATTATAGAGGATGATGATTACGGTTACATAACAGCATCAAATTAATTTACTGCCCGCAACACAGCGGAAGGAGGAAATCACTCTCCCCCCTTTTCTTTCCCTTTCGCTGTTCTGCTGCTTCATGCGTCAAACATTTCCCATCTGAAGCTCCTCCTTCATACAAGCACACATATTCACCCCCCTACCCGGCAGTCCATTAAAGTCACATCAAGGGGATTAAGACAAACTGGGTCAGTGGAGCACTGCTGTGGAAAAAAAAGCGAGAGGCAAACAAACCATGGCCAAACATCACCGCCAACCTTATAACGCACGGGGGGTTGGGGGCCGTACCGGGATTCATAGGCCTGGGGATTGTGTCTGGCTGGGGAGAAGGTGCATTCTTGGAGGCATGGATGAGTGGAAGGGTGTAGAAAATCTGGCCACGGCTAAGATCTCACGAGGGCCCTACAGGCCTGGCCGCAGGAAGTGAAGCCAGACACATGGTTTTTGTTTTTGGTCTCTCTCTACTGTGCCTCTTCTCTCTCTCCAAGAAGCAAAGACTGGCTCTTCATGATGAAAAGCACTGGCTGCTATGGTGTAGCTCCGTAGGGGAATCGTGTGCCAACTTCATGCACACACATACTGTACTGTTGGGGATGCGATTGATCATTTTGAGTCTAAAGTCGCAATGAGATGTTTGTGCAGAAATGCAAGCCAAAAACTTTAATTTGGACCTCTTTTTTGTTATTTAGGTGAAGAAAAATAATGTTCAATATGGAATATCTAAAAACATAATACTTGTGGGTAAAATATTGATTCTTAAATCCCAAGATCGGTCTTTAGTCTATATGCTTTCTTCTGTTGATATGCAAAAAAAAAAAATCTTCACACCTCCCATCCAGTAATCGCAATATCATAAGTTTTGTGGGTAATACTATTTTAAGATGATATGGGGCCCTATTTTAGCAATCTGAGCGCATGGTCTGAAGCATATGGCGCAGGTGCAGTTAGGGCGTGTCCGAATCAACCTTCGCTAGTTTAACGACAGAAAAAATGGTCAACGCTCCAGGCGCATGGTCCAAAAGGGTTGTACCTAGTCTCTTAATGAGGCATGGGTGTGTTTTGGGGCGTAACGTGCAATAAACCAATCAGAGTCTCATCTCCCATTTCCTTTAAAAGCCCATTGTGCTTGCACCATGGTGGATTCTCTATGGCTGAATTTGCGAGTGGAAAGACTGAACGCTTCTCAAGAGAGGAATCCTTTTGTTTTTAGTATTTAAAAATGTTTGTGTGCTGCTGCGTGTCCCTGTGTGTGTATAAGCAGAGTGTATGCACATTGTGCACCTGCCTATAGACACATATTACTAACACGCCCTTTAAATAACACAAAAAATACCTTGCTATTGACTCAGTTCAGTTGCCTCAAAATAGCAAAGCGCCAACAATGTGCCTGAACACACCGTTTTTATTCTCGCGCATGCATCGTGGAGGCACACACGGAAGACAATAACAAGCTGGATAAAGGTGTTATTTTGATTTTTTTTTTGCACAAAAACTATTGTCGTCGCATCGTAAAATTATTGTAGAGTCACTGTGGTGAGATGGACTTTGTAACAACGTTTTAAGTGCCTTTTAAGCGTCTTGGGAGTGTGAATGTACTGAATGCCAATGGAGGCCTATCTGAAGCCTTTCTCAGCCATCAGCTTTCAACAAAAATATCTTCATTTGTGTTCCGAATATGAACGGAGGTCTTACTGGTGTCGAACGACATGAGGGTGAGTAATTAATGACAGAATTTTCATTTTTGGGTGAACTAACCTTTTAACATATTTGATTAAACATTATAAGGGTAAATTAATTGTTAAAAAATAATGAAGTGCACAGATAAATCAGCTATAGTAAACACTACAATATTAATATAAAAATACGAATTGTAAAAATTGATTTCATGCCGCCTTTAACGGACTCTGTCGCTTAGTTACGTGCATCCCGTCACTGTTTTTAAATTGCCCTGTCAATCATTGTCACAGTTAAAATCCTCCACATTCAATTTAATTTCCTACCGTATCTGAGATAAATGTAGTAGCCATTTGTGGGTCTTTAATGCAGAGACTCTCCTCATGTGTTTGCAGTTTAAATATAATGTTGCATTTAAAAATGTATGCCTAAACGTATCAGTAAAAAAGTTCACAATGCTGCTGCATGTGAAATATAATGTGGAGAACATTGAATAAATATATTTAAGGTTAAAGGTTAAATACTGATAATTGCTCACTCAAACCCCTATATCTAACCCTCTCTACTTAACCATCGGACTCACAGATCCGTCATGTTTGTAGTTTTTTAACACTTTTTATCCACGTTTGTAGTTCTAATCGAATCCTCGTCCAACTCGTAATGGGTTGTGGGTAATATTATCCGTTAGAGTGTGCATCGATCTGCACTTCGAATTCTAACCGAAAATAATAGGCCATCCAGGTATCTTTGGAATACTTTTTCAACATACAATGATTTGGGACATACTAATTCTATTTTTGAATACTATTTAGGACGGATAGTATGCGAATTGGGACGCAGCAAAATACACTTTTAAACAGTCGCCACCTACTGGTGTAACGATGTAATCGATACAATTGTTATTTGAAGCATCAAGTTACTTTCAAAAGGTGATTTGCTCTATTTTGATCGCTACCGTAGACTGCAGTGTTAATATACCAACTATAAACTTTTATTCCAATACTTCTGTGATCCTTTGAATTATTATAACACAAAAATAAATGATACCGTGTGGTTGAAAAGACTTTGTGACGCGGTTTCATACCTAAACATGACAACTGCTCTCTCTGGCTCAGCAGCAGCGCCAACGCAGATTTGAATGTTCCGGTGTGATTTTGTCAATAGACAGGCAAATCGTTGTAATTTAGGAATGAGATCACGTGGGTGTTTGAATCGAGATTGCGATCTTTTACTGATTAATCGTGCCGCTCTAGGAGTATCACATGTGCGTGCAGGAAGGAAGACGAATACAGATACCTAGTTTAATAACAAACAATCTCAAGGAAGGAGACAGGCTACAGCACAACATATCTAAACATAACGGTGACCGGACAAAGACTGAGTGACAAGAGAAGAACTAAAGTAGCAACACTAACGAGGGAAATAGATGACACACAGCTCACAGATATGAACTAATAATGACGGTAACTATGGGGACAGACGAGTGGCGGGAAACTGAACAAAGAAACTTGACAAATGAAAACAAAATGAAAGTCCATGAACAAAACTAAACAGAATGGTGACAAGGAGAAGCCCGTCTTGAATATTTAGTTGCCCGCTTCATCAAAGTTCCCATCATCTCATGTGGCAACAGTACTGCTGATGTCAACACAACTAACTCTTCCAAAAACGTCTCTCTCTCTCTCTCTCAATCAAAAAAAAAAAAAAAAGTCCAGCAAAACCAGCATAGAGGTCTATATTAGAATAAAGTCCGCCAGCACCTGAGGCCCAGTGCAGACGCAAACCATCCGTTTGAAATGAGTTCCCTTCAGAAGCTCTAAATCATGAGATGTGTTCATATTGACTTGGCTACACTGTCCTAAAGTGCTTTTTAAATGACACCAGAGGGAATATCTCGGTGCCAGCTACACATAAAAATATATGAGATCTAAATGGAGACCATAAACTGCACTCTGAAACAGCACTTTATGCTCAATAAATAAGATTCATGGAACGACACAGAGATGGTCATTATCCCGCAATACTCCCAAAGCACAGCTTGAAATGAGCTGAGGGGGATCTGGCTGTTGTGTTTGGGTGTGATGAGGGCAGTGTGTGTGTGTGTGTGTGTGTGTGTGTGTGTGTGTGTGTGTGTATACAGTATATGTGCTCTACTGTATTATAGTCTTGTCATGATACCAACATTTCAATAGTCTGTATATAATATCAATACCAGTAAAATTTTACGTTTCTCAGAACCAATTTCGGTACCATAGCAAAAAAAAAACCAAAAATAGCTTGAAAAAAGTATTTGAAAATATAAAATTAGTATGTACCCTTCTAATATTTTTCAATTAAATAAACATTGCATTAAAAATATCAACTGAAAAATTAGTAATAAAAAAAATACAGGACACAAAACAAGTGGCAGGCCTATTGCACTTACACTTTAAGACTTAATGCACAAATCTATTTTGACATATCAGCTTTTGTTTTTGTCTCGTCTGTTGATAGTTATCAATGGAAGCTTGTTTCTGCCACTGAAGAAAAAAATTGGGACTTTTTATCTCACAATTCTGACTTTGTTTCTCGCAATTGTAAGTTTACAGAATTACGTGATATAAAGTCGCAATTGCAAGTTTACAGAATTACGTGATATAAAGTCGCAATTGCGTTTTAAAAATGAAAAAATTGGGAGATATAAACTCATCTCGCAATTCTGACTTCTGACAAAAAGTCACAATTATCTTTTAATTTAGTTTTATTCCGTGGTGGAAACAGGCTTTCATAATAATCACAATGTTAAAACTTGCAATTTCAGATTCAGCATTTTCATAAGGTTGTCACTGAAACTTTGCAATGTGTAGCCTACTTTGAAGCATGACATTTTTTTGCTCAAATTATGATTGGGTTATACACAGACACCGAGCAACGAGTGCTGCCTTTATTATCAATGAAGCTGATATCACTTCGGTTCAGCTGCAGCACAAACTCACTGACTGAGTGGAAAAATTCTGTTATAATAATAATAACAAAAAATCTGTCTTTGGTGTTTTCGGTGTATACGCAGTCACTCCCACTTTGTGGGATGAATTTTATATATAATATATATGTTTTTCAATTGTAGTCTTTTAAAAAGGCATCTAAAATAAATGCAAAATAATGTAGTGTTGTCAAAAATATAGATTTTTCACTACATATCGATACTGAAATATCTGAATTGTTTCCAATAGGTCTACTCATTTTCTGCAGAATAGATACCAGCAGCACTTTCTCGCTCTCATCTCTATATGGCAGTTTTCCGCATGGTTTCGATGTCAAAATTGTGGTCTGTGAAAATGCTGAGTGGTTAGTAACTTTGGAAAACCACTGGCCACAGTGGCTAGTGAGCAAAAAAGTAAAAGCCCTGGTAATGACGTATTCTTGTAGCCCAACCCGGAAGTTAGCATCACACTGCTTCCATCGACAAAAACCCAATAGGATTTTTCCATAGGTTTCTGAATTACCACAAAAAAAAAGTTAATGATTCTAGCACGTTTTGTACATCAAGATCATTTTCACAAATTAAATGTATGAGTTTTAAAGCCTAAATAAATACAATTGCCAGAAATAAAAACTTTAGGCTATAAACCAACTACACTACGGGAGCTCGACGTCACCACCATCAAGCTTCCGACAACTTTTTCAGTCTTGTCGAAACAAAAACAAAACAAAACATACATTTTCCCTGAAAGTGAGTTAAAATAGTTTGCAAGAGCATTAAAGAGTTATCCTGTTCGGTGTGATGACATTGAATGTCCTCTGTAGTCCCATTTAGCAACTTATTTCAGGCTCTTAATCAAAATCCCATTCAAAAAACCCATTGACTTCAGGATGATTGAAACAGAAATGCTAAAATGCTAACTCGCTTCTGGGTTTTGAACTACAAAAATACGTCATATAGAAACCTTTGACGGTCTTCACAGAGGTGCTTGGTACATCAACTTGGTACTGAAACTTTTGACAACACTTTATTAAGTCACTGTAAAAAAAGGTGCCTTCAATTTTGAAGTACAATCAACTTGGATGTTTAAGTAATTTCAACTTAAATAACATTAAACTTCTTGTATAATCTTGTATAACTTAAATTTTTTTTTGAAATTTGCTTAACTTATTTTGATGAGTTAAAGCAATGTTAAAACAAATGTTGTCATAACTTATTGATCATATATGTAACCCTGGACCACAAAACCAGTCATAAGTTGCACGGGTATATTTGTGGCAATATAGCCACAAGGGTCAAAATTATTGATATTTCTTTTATGCCAAAAATTATTAGGATATTAAGTAAAGATCATGTTCCATGAAGATATTTAGTAAATTTCCTACCGTAAATATATCAAAAATGTATTATTAGTAGTAATATGCGTTGATAAGTACTTCATTTGGACAACTTTAAATGCAATTTTCTCAATGTTTAGACTTTTTTTGCACCCTCAGATTCCAGATCTTCAAATAGTCTCTGCCAAATATTGTCCTATCCTAGCAAACCATACATCAATGGAAAGCTTATTTATTCAGCTTTTATACATTGATGAAGTATACGTCTCAATTTTAAAAAGCGTACCCTTATGACTGGTTTTGTGGTAGCCTGGATGCCAGCTGAATTTAGCCCCGCCCACAACATTTGAGGTCGGGAAGTTCGGTCTGGACTTGATCCGTTCGTTCTAATCCTAAATCGTATATGCATTCACCTTTAATATTTCTCTCAAAAATGATGATCGTGTTGGCAAGTACTCTGTGTATCCTTAAATTCTTTTTTAAAACACCGGCAAAGATCGTAGGTCTATCCAATTGAATGCAGAGGCATTTTCTTTCCTGGTTCGGTTGAAACACTCCCCATAATCCCAGCCCAATGGAGCAGTATCAGACACCTATTCTGACTAGAATCTGAGTATGACGACGTCAGGCTAGTTTTGTGGTCCAGGGTCACATATAATCATTTTGCCTTAGGAAGTGCTTTCTAAAACAGCTTCAGATTGAGTCACACTGCAGTACGCTATCATGACATGTCATGTCAACTGCCCAGTTGGGTGAAAATCTGTGATGTACGCATAAGCACTGAATTTTATCAGGTCTGCACTGGTTTAGCAAAGTACAACACAGCACAAGTGGTAATTTTCCACCATATCCAGCAGGTTACGCAGGCTGTGACTCCAGCTTTTTCTGAAAGCTTAGCTCTATTTGGTCTGATTCTCCCCCGTGACCGCGTGAGCCTGCGAGCAGCAGAAAATCTAACATACTCTGACAGCAGATATTCCAAACACTTCCTCAAGAAAAAATTCCCTTTCAGCACTCATATCCTGGCAGATACTTTCCCACTCCCCAATAAAAAAACTACAACTGTTCAAGCACTCTTAATTATTGTGTATTAATGTTACGAAAGTCTGAATCCCAGCTGATGAAGGCAGACTCTTCTTTATATTCATTTTATCTTGCTTTCCTCCTCCAAGTTTCATTTTTCCTCCTCCTTCCTCCCTTTTACACGTGTAATACTTCTCTAAGATATATATACACACACATACCGTATGGGTTCGGTAAGATGTTTAATGTTTTAATGCTCACCAAGGCTGATGAAAAATACAGTAAAAACAGCAATATTGTGATATATCATTGCAGTTCAAATAACTATTTTCTATTTTTAAATATTTTAAGATGTAATTTATTCCTGTGAGGCAAAGCTGAATTTTCAGCATCATTACTCCAGTCTTTAGTGTCACATGATCCTTCTGAAATCATTCTAATATCCTGATGTACTGTCAAAGAAACATTTCTTATTATTATTATCAGTGTTGAAAACAGTAGTGCTGCTTTATATTTGTGATTCAATTATTTTCAGGATTCTTTGATGAATATACTATTTGAAATTACATTTTTGTAATATTATAAATTTCAAGTATCCTTGCTAAATAAATGTATTAATTTCTTTCAAAAATTAAAGATATATCTGTCTGTTTTTTTCTTTTGCAATCTCCCACAAATATTATTTGCATCTGATGCTCAAGTGGAGAACTTCTGATCAATAAACACTCAATTTTTTTTTTTTTATTGAGAATGTAATCTTGCCTGGAAAGAAAGGGCCGAGGCACAAGGCCGTCAAGCAAAGAGAGAGATTTCACAAGCCCGTCTAAGCTATCTGCACTTCAGTAAGAGATGAATGCTATAATTTGCAGATGGATGGTTGCAAAGCAACGTGCCGAACACAAACACATGTGCTGGAGAGAGAGAGAGAGAGAGAGAGAGAGAGTGAAAAAGGGACCAGATGCTCAGTCTATGAAATGACAGCCATTAACTAATCAGCTACAGTTTATGTAATTGTTGAACATCTTTCAAAGCAAATTGTGTACATGGGTTATCAACTAAATAAAAGCAAACATTCTCTCGCTCTCTGCCTCCCTCTCATTTCATGTTCATTATATCATCATCTGGCAGCCGTTTGCCTGCCACCCTTTAGAGCGAGACAAAGAGCAAAAAGAGACATAGAAGTCGTACCCTCAATCACTGGCTTTCAAGGCCTGACTAAAATTAAATTTGATAACGTCTAAAGCATTAATAAGCACAGGACAATCTCATTCATTCAGTATAGAAACACCAGTCTGATAGATTTGTCTTCAGTCTGTCTAACAGTGCTGACATTGTCAACATCCAAACCTAATCTACTGGTTGCAGTACTCGTTGCTACATGGTTGCAAAGATGTTGAGTGATTTTTAGTGTGTTTCTATGATGTTGGTATAGTTAGGTGGTTGCTAGGGCTTTCTTGCTTGCCAATGTGGTAAATTGGTAATTTGGGTGGTTGTCCAAATCTAAACTGCCCACCACTAAGTATCTTATCCACAAGTTTCCTACGCCCCATGAAGCCTTGCGTCAAAAGTGGGAGTGTCTTCCGGTTCGAAGTAAACAAGCGGGACTTTATGCATTTCCATCGTAGTTTATGCGCACGTTTTCATATTGGATAGAAAATGTATCCGACTCAAACGAGCGCATACGTTTTTTATGCGCATTTATATAATGTGCATCTTGGCGGTTCCATTCAGCATTTTTTGATGCAATTTCCCAAAATGCGCATAAAAATAGGTGGATGGAAACATAGCTTATTGACATTCAACAGTTGACAGCCATTCAAGCTATCCAGATTTGCTAACGATTTGGGAACACAACGAACTTTCAAAAGGGTGAAACAACAGTACCTTTACCCTCCACGGTAACATATTTGGTTGGGAGGATGACGTGAAGAAGTGGCATCGTATCACGTACGGTAGCATTTTTAGCTATTTTCTAGATTCAGTAGCCTGTGATGGTAAGGCGATGAGCAATTTGAAATGCTCAGAGGCGTATCAGTATCGGTCGGAAACGATCTAAAAGCGGACATTGAGCCGAGCCTGAGCCTACACATAGCCCATCACAAGGCATGGGTGCTAGCATTAGTGACCGGTGAAGAACAGACAGCGGTTGCTCATGTATTAGGGCCAGGACGCTGTTGTAGTCATGGAGCAGCACTTTTGTGGATGGTCAGTAAAGTAAGGACAAAAAATGTAAATTGTAAAATTAAAAATGTAAAAATTGTATTGTTTATTGTATTGTAATATTATTAATTAACTAATAAATGTACTTAACTGAAATGTTTAGTGTGTGTCATTCATGTTGCAAATGTTGCTTCACAGTAACCTTCACTTAACCCTTGTGGCACCATCTGATAAAAAAAAAAAGTAAAAATTATAATTTTGAAACCTTGCCAATGATCCGGAAAAAACGTAGCCTCTTCACTGACTGGCACACAAAATACCATTGGTATACTACTTCCGTCGCCTCACCGGAAGTTGTACCCACGTTCTTTTTTACAGTAGTGCCCCCCGGAAACAGGTGGATATATTCGGGTATAAATATGGCTTGAGTGTAAGAATATTTTATTAAATCTGTAACATGAATGCCAGAAATCATGGGTCATGAACTGAGAAATTTTCCTTGAGCTTTTGAAATATAAGAGGTCATCATACTATAAGAATATCACGTACATTTCAGAACTGAAAACTTCCTTGTTAGTTCAAAAACAGCTTTTATTGTAATCAAGCCCAGAGAACGACTCTTGTGAAATGTGCCTATCTATGACAGATAGGTGAAAGACCGCATCTGCAGAAGAAAATCAACGCCTTCTCCATGATTACCACTTTGGCCCCGCCCACTGGAGTGTTAGTGAGATGACAAGGAGAGCGATAAAGGTTCACTGGACTAAAAATAACATTACCTTCCAAAGGATCCTAATGCTAGGAATGTGGTTATTTATTTTCAACTATTTGAATGTCTCAGTTGAGCATGATTTATTTGTATTCGGTACATTTCACTGTGGATTCTTTGGTAAATCAGTCCCAATTTCGTTATTGGCTTTGCAAACAGACTTTTACGATATGGACTTGACAGTAATGCCATAACATGTAAGTAACCGTGTTAATTGTAATGCCTGTGATTTCTGATATGTAAATGAGCCATGTACAGTCAGATGTTCTTTGTCTATGTGTAAGTAAATCAAACCAGTGACTAAAACTTCACATTGTTTCTCTTAGTAGGATGAAAATAATCTGTTATTTAAACTGTGATTAAATTATATATAGAAAGCGATCAAAGAACGCTCCCTTTACAAATCACTTGAGCTGTCAAACAAACAGTGCGGACTCTCGCCAAAACTCCCGTTATAATCAACAAATCTCTTTTATTTACATTGTGTTTGCACTCTTAGTTATGATGAAAGCATTCATTAATGTGCAGAAATAGAGATGCAATGACGACATGTGATCGGCTACAATGCTCATCACTGCAATCTTTCATGCCACAATCTAAATATAATGCCATGGATCTAAATATAATGTATAATAAACGCTTTGCCCGATTAGTTAACCTTGAGAGCTGCAATAGTAAAAACGCGCTAAACATTTTTGAGAGAGTTCCACTTAAGCAAAGATGTCAGCCAATCACAGCAGTGGATAAAACTGCTAAAATCAGGGTAGGAAAAATGCCTTTTATTTCTAAATTATGTCCATTTGATGTAAAACTCATACTAACATTATAATCGCACCCCAGGAAACACTATAAAACAATAAAACAATGCAGTTCATGACCCCTTCAATGAATACTGAGTGAAATATAATGCTAGTTGTGTTGCGACGGCTGAATTTTGAGTGGTCTCATATATCATATGCAGATAATTTGAGGTTAAAGTACCTGAAAAACATCCTAAAAGTGCTTTCACTGAATATGTTCATGGTTGAACAAATAAGGGAACACTGCACCGCTGAAAGCAAATCAATGTTGTGGTGAAGATGTATTTCCACCACTGTCACTTGAGAAACACACAGTCTGATTCCCGACAAACACCTTCCGTGTTCATCACGATGACTCGTGCTGACTGTGTCTGTGAGATTATTTCTGTCAGAGTTTGGTGTTTGAAATATCGGGTGGGGGGGTTTGGGGTTCACAATCTTAAATTGATGGAACAGGACGCTCTTCCGTTGCACTAAGTAACATCACTCATCTGATTTAGCCATTCTTTGAATTGAGTGCGTTCTCGGAAAAGAGTCTTTGATTTTAGAAATTGATGCATAATCGCTGAAACTGAGAGGACTGACTGTGGTTAGTCAATTCATTACATGATTACAGTGGTTGGTTACGATGCATTTTTGTGTAGAAGAGTCTAAAAAAAAGATAAAAGCTCTGAGTCTTCTCCTATAATGCCTGATGAGTTTGGAGAACAACTGACAAGAGATCAGAGATCAATCCTCCAAACAGAATCTCTACAGATCATTCAGATTCCCAGCTCCAAGTTGGTGCTTCTTCTCTTCAGTTCACCACACTCATTTTCTATAGGGTTCAGGGCTTAATTTTGTGCTGATGTTTGTTTTGGATAATTGTCCTAATGTAAGATCCAACCACATCCCATTATAAGATTTCTAGCAGAGGCCGTCAGGTTTAGATTTTTTATCTGCTGGTATTTGCTAGAATCCAGGATACCATGTACCTGAACAAGATGTCCAGGACCTCCAGCAAAAAACCCACAACATTAAAGATCCAGCAGTATATTTAATCGTGGGCATGGGGTACTTTTTATCCTGTTTACACCAAACACATCTGGTGGGTTTGCTTCCAAAAAGCTATTTTTTTTGTTTGATCTGACCACAAAACCAGGTCCCTTTTGAAGTTCCAGTCGTGTCTGACAACTGAATATGCTGGAGTTTGTTTCTGGATGAGCGAGGAGGATTTTTCTTGAAACACTCCCAAACAACATGTGGAGTTGTAGGGGTTGTTTGATTCTTTTTAAGCTTTCTGACACCAAGACTCTACAATTCTCCAGCTGTTATCCTTGGAGAGTCTTTAGCCACTCTCTCACCGTGCATTAGGACGATACAGAAACACGTCCTTTTCCAGGCAGATTCGTAACATTTTAATTTGATTGGAACTTCTTAATTATTGCCCTGAAAATGGGGATTTTCAATGCTTTAGCTATTTTCTTACAGTCACTTTCTATTTTGTGAAGCTCAACAATCTTTTGCTGCACATCAGAACTACATTCTTTGGTTTGTGATGGATGATTAAGGGAATTTGGCCTTTGTGTTTCCTTTTTGCAAGGAATATACAGTATACCTTAAATATATATTTTTTTAATTTATACTCCTGTGAAACAAGAAGTCATAGCTAGACAATTTCATGTTCCTAGTCACCCTGGTATGCTAAAAATGTAAATATTAATGGGAATATACTTCGGAGATATTTAACTCAAGGGGTGCCAATAATTGTGACCAATGTGTTTTGGAGAAAAAACATTTATTTCATATTGTGATTTTCCCTCTAATTTCAATTATTTTACTTTAATGAAAGGTTAAAAAAAATGAAAGATCAAAAGTATAAACAATGCAGATTTATTTTTACAGTCATATTTGATCATATGGGGGGGGGGGGGGGGGGTGGTAATTCTGACCACAACTGTGCATTTAAAATATATAAATAAAAAAAAACATACTAAGGGACCATTCACACAGAACACGAGTACCACGTTTTTAGAAAGCTGTGTCATTTGCGAGATGCTTCAAAAGACTAGACCTGGCACATATTTACAAAGAAATACAAATGGAAAAAAGTGTAATGCAATCACACGTTCTGCGTGAGAAGGCATTAAAGCTGCATGGAAAATTACTATAAAATAACAAAGTTAATATTATTTTTCCCCCTGTAAAGTAAAACATTGTAGAATGGTGCATCACGATTCAGATCATCGCTGTTGAGATTAACAACTCTGACCCTCTCAGCAAATGGCTGTGACAGTGTGAAATTTCTTGGGCTTGTTGGCTGAGGGGATGAAAGTCTATGAAAAGAAAAACGGATGAGATCCGCATCCCAAAAAAGAGCCCACTGCTCTAATCTCTGCATTGTAACGGCAAAAAGACGAGTGACTCAGATTTACGTCACCATTTGTTTGGGCTTTTTCTTTCCTCACAAATTTCCCTTCCTGCTCCCTCCGTCAGTCTTGCCTTCAGGAGAAGGAGCGCTTTGGAGACGGGGCTCTTTATTTGAAAAGAGTAGGCGGCAGTCGAGAGGGTGTTTTAATCGCTTGTATAAATATTTGCATTCGCATGGCCTGACCCCCTGAACGACCTATTCCTCAATCTCTCTCTATCTCTTCCCCTCTTGTCTTGGCTCAGGGGCAGACAGACATGCTTCTTTACCTCTGCCACTCATCCATTAAGCATCCCTCGTTCACTTCATTCGTACGATTGGAGAGTTCCTCCACAGCGCAGGCAAGCTTTGATCTGACTCGGTATTCATGAGGCATCTTAGAAGTAGAAGCGCAGCTTCCAGATCAGATTTGTCCTCTGGACATGTAGGATGTATCCAATCTCAGATCAGCAAGAATCTGATCTTAGACCAGCAAATGTGGTCTATAAAATGAAAGTCAACAGGGTCCAAACAGCATTGTCTGAATGTTGACTTTCGAAATATCTTTTGTGGTCCATGGAAGAAAGAAAGTCATGCAGGTTTGGAACAACATGAGATGAAGTAAATGACAGAATTTTCATTTTTTGGATGAACTAACCCTTCAAGATAGACATGTTAGAGCTTAAGGAAGCCGTGATTAATCAATTGTGATACCTGTGTCGACAGGGACAATGGGTAAAACTATTTAGTGTTTGGGTGGGTGTCCCTTCACATGCTCAGCCCTCCCTGTCCAACAACGGTCTCCACAGAACGTGTGCATCTTTAATTGTTCGGAGGTAAAAAGACTCATCACAATTATAGAGCATTCAGCCAGACTCTGAGCTCATTTAACTCGAGTCATTAGGGAGCCAGAATCCACTAAATACAAATTCCGTTTCTACCGCTCCAGGGCAAAAATACCCTTCTTTTCTTTTTTTTTTTTCTTTTTTTAAGATTAATAAGATAAGAGATTAAAAAAAATCTAAAAGAAGGAATTAAACTACTATACATTGGTTGAAGGTAGGTATCACTCAAAATAGACTCTGTCAGCTTCTCTGATAATCATTTTCTTGATGAAGAAACCTAGTGGTTAGCACACATACCAGTACTACACACACCATGTGTCCATGTTTTATGGGGGCTTACCATAGACAAAAGGATTTTATACTGTACAATCTGTATCTTCTGACCCCCTTCACTAACCCTACCCCTAAACCTACCCATCACAGAAAACTTTCTGCACTTTCTACATAAAAAAACAAACATAATTTAGTCTGAATTATAAGCTGTTTAGCCTCATGGGGACCAAAAAAATTGCCCAAAAGTACAAGGATTTTGGATATTGCCATTGTTGTGGTAATGTGGTAATGTGGTAAAAAATATTTTATAATGTTAAAAAAATATATATATTTCAAATAAATGTTGTTATTTTAAACTTTCGATTCATCATAAAATCCTGAAAAAAAGTATCACAGTTTTGACAAAAACCGTATTAATTGTTTTCAACATTGATAAACATAAGACAAGCAGTAAATCAGCATATTAGAATGATTTCTGAGGGATCATGTGACACTGAAGACTGGAGTAATGATGCTGAAATTATTAAAATATTAAAATAGAAAACAATTAACATAAAGTGCAATAATATTTGACGGAATAAAATGTAAAAGAATCATTAAGAACTGCAGTAAGTTGGTGTGTGTTTTTTTTTTTTAAATTCCAGAATACCGTCCTGTCTCAGTTTAACAATAAAGACAACCATAAGTCATGTAGAGTTGACACTCTGAAAAGTATAAACACTGACTTAAAACATTGCTCTTCTTGTCTGAACAATCCGACCACCCTGACATAGTAACACTGGCTCAACCAATGGTGTGAGTTTGGGGCGGGGCTATCACTTTATCCAACTAATGGCAGATGGCCGGGGATTTATATTATGCATTTCTGCTCGGTAACACAGAAAATAAACACTTCAGCATTAAAGTTAAAGGCACTTACGACTAGCCAAAGTGTTAAGAGGCAGCATAAGACAGAAGATAAGACAAAATCCAGACAAAAACCAGGTTTCCGGACCAAGGCCCACGGTCACCCCATGAAGTACTGTTCCTGTAATTTGATCCTGTATTTGGTGATAGCATACACTTAATGGCAGTCATGACACAAAACACACACTTTTACCTTTGAACTGAAGTAACAGGTTTAGATCTACAATAATTTCTGCCAATAATAACTGAAGTATTTTGCATATTGATGAGCTATGTGTGTTAGCGAGACAGCAGAGGAAAGAATTCTAATATAAACAGTCAGTGAGAGAGAACTAAGCCTAGCAAGGGGTCTGAAGTGAAGGACGGGTGTGAAATCCATCTGCGTTCCAACGCTTCGGCCCACCAGCGGGAACATGCTCACCTGTCAGCCTCCAGTGCCGAGTCACTCGGCTGCCCACCCTCTGCTACTCCTAACCGTCTACCTGTCTCCGTCTCTCACCACTGCTGTCAAGGGCCATGACACAAAATATTTGCTCAAAACTAAATGATTCTCATCCACCATACAGTGGGCCTCATTTATCAATCTAACGTAGAAACGAGTGCAGATCCGAGCGCAGAAATCATCTCAGGACAGGGTTCACGTGTGACTCATGAAACATTCGTAAGCTGCCAATCCCATCGTACGAATGATCGTACGTTGATAAATAGGGTGGCTCAAAACAATCATCATTTGAATATCACTCCCCTAAAAATTCACGGTTTAGAAGCCTCATGAAATCTATGTGAAACGGTAATACAGTCAAATGTGGTTAATCTTAATTTTCTTTTTATATTATGCATATGTATTTTTTAGTGGTGGGCCGTTATCGCCGTTAACGTGAGACATTTATCGGGCGATAAAAAAAATATCGCCGTTAATCTATTCTCAAAGTTGGGTTGGGAGTTGGGTCTATACTACGCAAGCTATGATGACTTTCACCTTGATATTTTAGCGCGGATGTATACCTAGCCGAATTGCACTGTAGGGGTGAGAGAACGAGTCTTTGAACCTGTGTGTATGCCTACTAGTGTTGTCAAAAATCGATAAAATTTATCGATACTGAAATATCTGAAACGATACAATACTCATTTTCTACAGTATCGATATCAGCTGCGCTATCCTCTCCTCTCCGACCGACAGCGAGTTGACACGCACCAGCCTCCTCTCATTCAGTCCATTTAATCCTCTGAACATTGCGAACGGGTTTTCTGCTGGACTTTTGTTGGTATTGGTGTGACCGGTCTGAATTTCGCGCTGGGTTGCACATAACGTTAATTCTACTAATTCCCGCAGATTTCACGCTCGCATCTGAAGCGCACACACACATACCATAATAAAGCCACCTCTGACATACAAGTGCAAAAATGAGCTCCTTTTTCCAGCTTATTAATGGTCAAATACACTCAAAAATGTCTCAATGCCCATCTTGGTGAGTTTTAACGTAAACACAGTCGTAACCAACTCACAGGAACAGTGTTTGGGATCCATGCGTGCGTCAGGTCTTAAAGGGACAGAAGTTATTTATTATTCAAACTACAAAAAGACAAACGATCAGTTACGAGCACACATATTCTGAATGCCTTCAGCAGAATTCAAATGAGCCATTTTAATCTAGATTAATCTAGATTAATCTTGGAATTAATCTAGATTAAAAAAAAATTATCTATGCCCACCACTGGTATTTTTGCATGCATTTTCATTATTGCATCCCCACCGCCCCTTGCAAAACCCCCATCATCCAATTGTGGCCTAATGGGTTGTTCACAAGTACGCAACAATGTTTAGCTACTCAGACATGAATACAGTGTTTGTAGTGTTCAGAAATGTGCCTGATTAAGGAATATCACATAAGCAATGGTACAAATTTCAGAATTCCTTGAATGAATCGACCAAAGTGAAGGATCACTGTGGTGAAACCCTGCGGGTTACTTCATATGTTGTCACATTTTCATTACTATTTTGAATGATGACTGTTCAGATCTCCCATAAGAGAATTAATAAAGCAGGGGGCACCTGTGTTTTCAACCACAGTCCATAAACCGCTCTTAAAATAAGAATGAAAGCATGCAATCTCCTTAATTTCAGCACATCTGCCTCAACACTTCCCGGACAGTCTAAAGACTTGATTCTCCCTGCAGAGTAGAAGGTAAACATAACATTTTGCCAGCTTGTTGTTAACTAAAGCAGTAAGTGCAGCCCTGGGGCAGTGTTTACTCTCGTACCTGCAACCCTTCGACTGCACTGCCCTCAGACTATTCTCCCAGTGCATGTCCTCCAAACCCCCAATGCCTGGTCTTCAAACAGAGCTTCGAGACTAGCACAAAGCAAACAAAGGCTTGGTTCAACTTGGCAGTGTTGAGCGCAAGGGGTTTGTCTGCAGATTCCAAAAAAAACCGAGGCGTTGCATAACATTGACAAGAACAAGATTTTCTTCAAACTAGCAAAGGGGCGTTTTGAAACTCCAAACATTATTGCCTTCTTGCAGGGGTGACTTTTGAGCCTCCGAACGAGACAAACAAGTGATCACAGACCACAAGTTTTGTATCAAGCATAATCATTGTGAAAGAGAAGAAAAAGCACTTTTTCTAACTCCAAGATCATCTACAACCTAAAACTGAAGCAGGTCACAACTTAACCTCAAATAACTGATAATTTTAGATCATCTAGGCAGGTTCATATTTCATTGATTCTTTTGGCCGGCATCCATAACAATAGCATCATTTATAAACATGAACATCCAGATGGTGACAGGCATCAAAGCCAACCCAGCTCCCCTGTAATCTGCACACTGGCTTTCACTCGCAACACCTCCATTAAAATGAATAACATGCTGTTACCGTTACCCAGCCCTCCCCTTCAAAACAAACTCTATAATTCGCCCACAAACAAAAAACTGCTTAAAAATAAGGTCTATTGACTTGTGGCCTGTACAAAACGGTATGGTTAGGAGACTCAGTTACAAACTCATTTTAGCCAACGTTTAGAGAAATAACTTTTAAAATCACTGAATTTGTGATTGGCATGCTTCAAAACTATTAACTAGTTTGAATTGGGGGGGGGGGGGGGGTGTTCTGTCTACTGTGTAAAATGCACTTCTTTTGTTATCACAAAAATTACATCCACATTAAAGATTTTAAAACAGAAAACTCTGAAAAAAAGGGTGAACTGGTCAGTAAGATTATCTTTTTTCAAAGAAATGAATGCTTTTAATCAGCAAGGACACCTTAAATTGTATCAAAAGAAACAGTAAAGACATTTATAATGTTAGAATAGATTTCTATTTCAAAGGAATTTTGTTCTTTTGATATTTCTGTTCATTAAAGAAACCTGACCAAAAAGTATCATAGTCTCCACAACATACTAAGCCATTTTAACTGTTTTAAACAAATATAGCTGCAAGCATCAATTAAGGGTCCAAGCACAAAGGCGGCACAATAACTCGTCAGGCCAAATGCAGCAATGAGCAATTAAAGACATATTAAGGTGATTTGATGATATCGACACAAAATCCATAACTTTTTGGTCTGAAGATGATATGATTCGATTCGATTCGATCGGACAAACTGTATAGGACGAGTTCGAAAAAGTAGGTTTTTAAATAAAATTTTAACGGCAGACAAGAAGTTTAGCTGGACAGGAAGTATTAGCCGATCTATGTTCTTGGCATGACCCAAGGGATCTAATGAGACCAGTTTCATTCATTACGATAGGCAAAGCTAATCAAAAGTCATTAGCATTTTTTGAAAATTCATTCTAACTTTTGACTACAAGGCGGCATGCCCCTTGCGAAAAAAGCGTAGTTTTAATTAATAAAAACTGTGAAGCAAAAAGGGTAATTTTTTCATATCTCCTGACCACTAGATGGCACTGCGTCGAAACAGGTATCCTCTGGTCAAGGTTAATCTGGTTCATGGTTCATTTTGACGTGTTCTTCATCGAATTTGTCTACGTGTTTTTCAGGAACGCTTTGACAAATCAACTTGAGTTCCAAACCTTTTTGTCGGCATAGTCTGAAGATAATCTGGTTGAAATTTCTTGAAAATCGGAGCAATGGCCTATAAGTTCGAAAAACATTTTCACAAAATGACGTCAAATGGTTCAATCGGATTGTCTTGAGCCAAGGAATCAAATGAATTTTGTTTCTATCCCTAACAGTTCAAAAGTTATTTGCATAAACGTAAGTGCAGATTTAGACAGTTGGTGGCGCTGGAGCGATTGAGTTAGAGACTCCACAATTTCTATGGTTAAAGTTCAGACTGTCCTCTATAATAATTCTCCCAAAAAATCAGCTTTGCATCACAGGAATAAATTACACTTTAAAATATATTCAAATAGAAAACATTTTAATATTTCACAATAATATTGTTTTTACTGTATTTTTATCAAATATATGCAGCCTTGGTAAACACAAGAGACTTCTTTAAAAAAAAAAAAACATTTTAAAAAATCATACCAACCCCTAAATTTTGAGTGGAATATAGATAATCAAATTCTTTGATTAATTTGATCTATATGTATATATATATATTTTATGCATTTACATAACTTTCCCTTTATAGCACCTAATAATTTATGTCTCATGTGCCCCCCCACCTCTCTGCATGAGATTGATTTTTAATAAGTAGAGGTATCATCCATCCATGTATCTATAAGTGTCACCTCAGTTCTCTTTCGGGGATAATGTTCTTATTGTATGCAATCCTCTGGGTGCTGGAAGTCATGCTGTCTTTACTCAGAAAAGCAGAGGGAGGAGAGAGAACTGTGGGATTAGAGTCTCCGACCTCCCAGCGCTAACTATCAAATGCTCCTAGGCCCCCGAACGGGGCTGAGGACTCAGCAACACTGTTATTTCCTGCTACCTGCAGACCACGAAGCGCTAGACCAAGCACATATAAATGTGCTCAATTACGAAGCTGCATGTGATGAATGTTTTCGGGTTAATTTTCAAAGAGAACCATACCTTGAGATTAACCGCAAAATAACAACTCCTACTAACAGGAGAATACAGTTTTTGTAGCAGGTGCAAGTGCAAAGCGGATGTAAAATAGAGGACAAAAACAGACACTTGTAGGCAGTGTTGGGGGTAACGCATTACAAGTAACTTGAGTTACGTAATAATATTACTTTTTTCAAGTAACTAGTAAAGTAACGCATTACTTTTCAAATTTACAACAAAATATCTGAGTTACTTTTTCAAAAAAAGTAACGCAAGTTACTTTTTAACATTAATTTGACTGACAGCTCTCATGCCCCCATGTTGAGAAAAATAAGTGCAGAGGCGTTGTGTGTTAACATGAGGGTTATTGTAGTTCTAGAATAAATGTGAGCATTTATTTATCTCACTTGCACAATAAAGATTCTGTACTCCCCAAAATGATTAAAATCAGTCAAATGCAAAATCAATGTACTATGCAAACCTCCAATAATTAAATGTTACATAAAACAATTATTTTTATGCATAATCTACCTTTATATTTAATTTACCAATGTCTTGTTGCTGACCTTTGATGATGAAAATTACTAGATTTTTTGTTTTTATTGGCAAAACTTTTTTCTCCTGCATCCTATTCTACCATTATCCAGAATGGCAGCACAGCAGAGCTGCGCCCTCAACTGTTCATGCGTGAATTTGCATTTTTACCTTTTTATTTAAATTTTGGTATGAAGAGGTCCTTACCGTTGCACCGTTGGAAAATATAACTTTTTTGTTATAAACAAAAGCAAGCCCAGCCCAGGTGAGAAAAAGTAACGCAAAAGTAACGTAACGCATTACTTTTCTTAAAAAGTAACTAAGTAACTCAATTAGTTACTTTTTAAGGGAGTCACGCAATATTGTAATGCATTACTTTTAAAAGTAACTTTCCCCAACACTGCTTGTAGGACACTTTGGATAGCATATACGCCACCACTTTTCACAAACAATGTACAAAAAAGGGCCTGGAGTGCTTAAAAACTTCAAAATGAAAAAAAAAATTAGTCAAATGATCTGTTAAAAAGAAAGAGCTCAACCAAATCACTAATCTCAAAATGTCAAAATAGTTATTATTTGATGTTTTATTTTTCTACTGAGTTTAGTTACTAGTTACCCTGTTCATAAAATTTGGGACATGTTTAATTACAGTGTTAAAACTCAATTAGTATGACTGTAATAAAAAATAGATATTAACATTCAGTAGATGCACTAAAAAATTTGTAACAGGGTAAAGACACTTTATCCTAAATTAATTTGTTAGTAAGGGTAGTTAACTAACAAGTAACACTAATAGTTGGGACAGGTTGGGACAGTTGAGAAACACTTATTTCCTAAAAAAAAAACATTGTTTCTTAAAATTACAGGGTTGAACATTTGTACTGACATGCATATGTTTATGCTATACTTCTTTTTATGTAATAGTTAAAAAAAATTACAAAAAAGTACAATCACCTTGGATGTATCAGTCATTTCAACTAAAATTGCATTAAACTGACTTAAATATATTTGTACTTACATGCATATTTTTATGCTACACTTATTTTTATGTAATAGTTTAAAAAAGGTGGCTGCCTTAAATTTCTTAATTACAGTCAACTTGTATGTTTATTTGAATTAAAATACAAAAATAAGCTTATTGGCAATAAATTGCTTTAATGCAACCTGTCGAATGCTACACATTCATTTGTAGCGTAAATAATTGTAACGATTTTCATGATGTTTATGAGAGGTTTGCAAAAAATACAGTACAGTTTTTACAGACGTCTTGCCGATGTGCATGCACTTTTTGAATAGGTATTATTCACAGACATTGCCGCTCCTCATCTGGAACCCTCAACAATAGGTAATCAGAGTGATCCAGGATCTTCCCTGAACATCCTGGTTTAAGAACATGGCTTCTGACCTACAGTAGACTACACTGAGAGCTGGGGAAAGAGAGGCCCATCTGTCTATGTGAGACAGACAGTGCCCTTAACAGACTGCAAACAGCCCTCACACTCCCTCTGCCTCCTCTGGGGACTTGAGAGGACTGGACAGAGGCTAGTCAGCAAGTGCCAGGTCTATCCAAGGTCCAGGGGCACTTCTGGACCCATCAGCCCCTGCTGCTGGGAGCAGACTCAACTCTCAGAGCCCTAATATGAAGAGTCATTATCTGTGGACTTACTGCCTGTGATCTTAACCTCATACAGGGAAGGCGATTGAGAACCATGGAAGTCCATTAGAAAACTACCAGCGGGAACAAATGTGAGAGGCACTCGTGCACTTTCTTCTGGACCTGCATGTAAAATCCTGAGTAAATTAAGCCACGCCCCCACTCCGGCAAATCCTTATCAGAGATCACAATTTCTTAGGGAGGACTTCGGCAAAAGAGATCTTGGGAAAACAACCCATCATATATGCTTCTAGGAATCTGATGGTATCGATGTTTTTGGCACCTAATCTAGAGATCAGTGTTCCAATGTGAAAGAGAGATAAGCAGGGAGATCTGTGTCTGAAAGTCAGAAAAAAGAGCTAAGAGCCATTAGACAAAAGTCTTATCCTTTTCTGCCTAGAACTGAGGGATGAACTGGCACTGAAAAATAGCCCAGGACCAATGACAGCGCATCTCAACTCAAAGCAATTAATTCTCCACTATATCTAGCAAAACCAATCACAATTGTGCGAATATCTTAGGCATGTTAGTATTTTCACCAACAAGCTAGTTATTTTTAAATGTTTCTTTAGTGTATCAGGAAATATCAGTTTACATTTCCAAATATTCCTATTTGCTATTAACTGTAATAATACAGTGAGATTTTTGTATGCACAAGGAGTCCATCTGTGATTACATGAGGAAACAGAAAAATCTGAGACAAAATCCAGAAGAACTGTGGCAACATCTCCAAGACGCTTGAAGAAACCTACCTGCAAAGCTACAGTACTGTGAAAAGTTTTAGGCACTAAAAATGCTGTAAAGTGGGGATACTTTCAAAAATAATGTCATAAATAGATTTTATTTATCAATTCACTTCTATTAACTAAATCACATCAATAGTTGGTATGACTACCCATTGCGTTTAAAACAGCTTTTGTCCTAGGTACACTTGCATTTTGTTTTTCAGGGAGCTTTGCAGGCAGGTTTCTTCAAGCATCTTGGACAAGATCTTTTCTGGGTTTAGTCTGTCTCAGTTTTTTTCTGATTCTTCATGAAATCCCAGACAGATCAATGATGGTGAGATCAGATCTCCGTGTGGATCATACCGGCTGTTGTCAGACTCCTTGTGCACACAAAAATCTCAAAAATGATTACAATTAATGGCATACAAAGAGTGTGTGGAAATATAAACGGACATTTCCTACTGACACACTACAGCAAAAGATACAAATAACTGGCTTAACACCATTTTTTGTGTGTGAAAATACTAACATGTAAGAATACATATATTCTGATGGGTTGAATCACATTTAGCTTTACATAAAAGATTCTATTTTTCAGCAGCTTTAATTGTGAATCAGAATTCATGATTATAATTCTACACTGAAGAAAACTACGAAAAATTTACTTAATTTTTCTTTGGCAAGTATTTGCATGCAGATTTGATAAGTACATTTTAAATATGGAATTAAGTAAATGTAAGCTAGTAGAAATCAAAGCGTAAATATCAACGTTATAAAATTAAGTAAAACTACTCAAGTTTTCTGATACTGTTTTCCAGCTGTATTTACACTGCATTGCTTTTGTTGTTAGGTTACGTAACTTGCCATTTGACATTTGTTCATTTTCTTCTCAAAACATTCATACTCAAAAACGATCCATCGAATGTTTCCGTCATTATATATTCTGTGTTCAGGTTCCGCGTTATGTGTCTACACAATATCTGTTGTTTTTCTCTGTAGTATTTACTTCACAGAATCATTTTTATCAGTGTGTATTAAAACTAAAATAAATAAAATATAGTCATTTAATATATGTACATGTTTAATTTCCTACTAATTACCATAATGTGCTATATACAGTTACAAATTAAGAAAAAAAATTACTCATAACAGTATCTAAATAAAAGTCTTAAGTGACACCCAATTATGAAAAGAAATGTTATTAATTGAAGCTGTATCCTTTTGGTGTCCCTCAGGTGTCTGTTTTGGGCCCATGAGTTTTTCAAACAAATCACAATAGAAAAAAACAACAATGATCCCATTAACCTAAAAAAACATCACTCATAATGACAAAAACTATAGTGGTCTATAGTGTAATGCAGTGCTTATTTTAGATATCCCCGGCTCTATTTGTCCCTTACCTCTGTTCCTTTACAGGAATCCTCTACAGCTCCCTTAGCAGCTTCCCGCACCCCATCTCTAATTACCTGCTTTACTGTATCTGCAGTCCGATAAAATGCTAATTTCGCAGCACATTAATTCCTTCAGGCTGAACAATAAGCAACACAAAGCCGCAGCCCTGCTGTCTGGGGTAAAAAGAGGAGGAGGGGTGATCGAGAGAGAGAAAAGTGGAAAGTAAAAGAATGAATGAGAGAGAGAGAGAGAGAGAGAGGACGGTTTTCCCCAAGCAGGACTGTGGAGATGGCTTGAATTATCCAGAGGTCAATGAGATGAAGTAAGAGTTCATTGATTGTCCATTTGAAAAGCAAACAAAAGTGTTGAGAGAGAAGGGAAAGCGATGATCTATCGGCAGAACATGAGCAGAGGCGGCCGGGGCAGACCGGGTCAGCATACACCCTAGGGACAGCACTAGCAGATTGAGAAAGACGGGAAGGTTACAAGACGCTGTATCATTTAAACTGCACCTGTGGAACAAAGAAATGCCAGAGAGGGACAAATGTCTGTTTGTGTCCACAACAGCATCAAGTGCGGACCATATGTGCCCGAGCCCTGAGTATGTACTTACTGTTGCGGCACAACATGCTGTTACACAGCATGCTTTCTTTTTTAGTCATTTCTTTAAGGCATTCGCCTTTTTTAAAGCAACACTGTGGGGAGTGACAACAAAGTATAGAGAGAAGGAAATGGCATCAGGAAATGATGCAAGCCAGACCAAAACCTATATCTCTGTGAGAACATCAATGCAGTTAGAACTTGTAATAACTAATGCAATAGCTTGGAAGAATGAACACTTTTGAGGAAGAAGTTTACCAGGTTTGTGGCATCAGACTATTTTATTGTCAGTCATCCTTCCCGTCTCCAATCACTGTAAAACCTAACGCTCGAAATAATGAATTATTTTGAGTAGGGCCAGGGG
This sequence comes from Gobio gobio, assembly GCF_949357685.1. NCBI lineage: Eukaryota > Metazoa > Chordata > Actinopteri > Cypriniformes > Gobionidae > Gobio > Gobio gobio. Next base: position 24,172,739 of record NC_137121.1, read on the forward strand.
TGATTCTAGGATTTCAATATTAGCCCCCAATGAGAGTATGCTTAAAAAACAATTAATATATTGTTTGTATACTAGGTTCTACACTACCTAAGTAAATCCCTGAATACTGAATTTATTTATAATCATTTTAAATAACCAGCTAATATTCATTAAGAATATAGATCAACTTTATATTACTGTCATTTTCTAGATTGGCAATATGTGGGTGAAATATTTTTGTAAAAACATGTAACTTTAACGATCTACATTTATAATTTTCATTAATGGAGATAAAATGGAAATGTGCCATGCTTTAGTGGAGGATTTCTGTCACCTGGTGGAAAACAAACACACTTTTAACATGAAAGATTATATGAAATTACCATTATAACCAATAGATGGCAGCAGAGGACCGCTCATTAGCTCATTTGCCATTTCCACTCCCGTTCTTTTCACATGCTTTGCCTTTGAATTTATTGTGAAATGAATTTTATAACAAATTATGAGCAATTGTATTGCACTTAAGTATGAAGTATAGCAAGAGCAGAAAAAGTCACAAAATCTCATGCCATTTAGATGAAAGGAATTTCATAAAATACATTGGAATTATGTGGATGGGAAACCATCTTGATTTGCTCCTGCATCATATTATGTAAACTGCAATTATGACAAAGAACTACACAGATATCATAAAAATCTATCAATAATGCACACACGTTGGCATCTGCTTTTGACGCTGGCACTGTGCTGCTACGGATTGAAGAACATGCTGGATAACGCAGACTAAAATAGCGCCGAATAATGAGCCGAAGCCTGCCGCCGGTTTCATATGAGTTTAAAAGGGGACTGAAGCGATCACGAATTAGTGTACAGGGCTAAAGCCCTCCTAAAATGAGCCTAGTAGGGCAAAACTCAAATTAAACAAAATAGTTTAATCAAATGAACTTTTATGAGTATTTAGAACTTTCTTTTTCTTTTGAGTTCACGAAACTGACACATTTTAAGTATTGTTTCATTGTTTTGAGTTCAAGTTTAAACAAACTTTAACTGGGCAATTTCCCAGCATGCTTTGTCATGGCACTCGAAAAGGAGAGTAAATACTAAAATGAAGTGTTATGTAATGTTTTTTGTGCAAGTTTTATGTGGGAGATTTAGTAGCGTTTAATGTTTTGCTATGCTTATTTACTGTAGAAAAGTTTGTGTTATGCAGGTTTTTGGGGGGTTTACCATCATGCTGACGAGTGGAGCATGAGCTTTGAGAACAGGTATATGTTAAATGTACTATATTGCTGTACTCGTTCAGCAATTGCTATGCTATGCTAATGTTATCAAAGCAATGTGTTACCAATTAGCATTTATTGAATTAGCTAGTTATAGCTAGCTAAATTTCCACTACTAAGACATTTTAATTGAGATAACATTAAATGTATGAATCATAATTAAAACGTATCAGTACAAAACTCAAATCTGACAGTTCTGCTTACTTAAACTTTGAATTTCTTAACTTAAAAAATGGATGTAACTGATGAGTTTTGCCAACTTATTCGGGTTTACAGTGTAAGCTGTAAAGTGGACCAGACGTCAAGCTAAAGTTAAATGTCTGGCTTTGTTGGAGTACTCAGGCTATTTTATTTTTTTATTATTTGTTCATTCATTCCTTTGTTCGCTCTTTCTTTTTCTTCAGCAGGCCAAATCCAAATCTGAGCGAGCAAAATAGGAGGACATTACATGCTTCGCTGACATCTTGGGTTTCACCTCTTTTGCGCCGTAGTCTCTGGATTAGCCGCCAGCTCATACTGGGTGCTTCAGGAATCAAACAGTTTCGCAGCTTAATGACTTTTGCTTTTTAATGGCTTTACTTACGCACCTCATTTATTCCTTTCCGACTCATGATGCAGTAATTAACCAGATTTTTGTTTAATTTCTTCGAGGCCGTCAGGACCACTGGAAGAACTGAAAGGAGGAGAGGCAGAGAACTTAAACTGAATGATGATTGGGTGTTGGTTGGGTCAGAGAGGGGGGGAGCTCAACTGTAACAGCAAGACACTCTAAAAAGGACAGATTTCAGTCCGCAGCTAAGCTGCTCCCTTCATGGTCAGTGATAAGCTAATAAGCAATGAAAACAGTACAATGATCAATGCACAAATCACTTCCTCTGCAAGTACACAAGAGGTTCACATTTGTATATGCATGAAAAGTGCACATGAACTAACTTGTTTCTAATTGTCTTGGTCCACTGGAGCATTATGGACATTATAACCATTCGAATGCCTCCAATAGGCACCATATGTTTGCCCAGGGTGCCTGGTCTGATCTTTGAAAAGGTTCCCGGTAGTTTGTTAGAGATATAACAGCGGGATCAGGCGCACACAAGTACATACATTCAAACACAAGGTACAAAAAGGAGAGTTTAACAACCCTATAATCTAGTTAATCCAGTGGAACAGAGTTTAAATCGTGAGGGACAATGTGGGCATTCTGTCATTCCCAGAAAAGACGACGCGGAAAACACCAGTGAAACTCTGGGCACTTTCAGAACGGTTGGCTTTCATTCAGTTGGATAAAATAAAATGTTACATCATAACTTATTAACCTTCTTCCTATTGGCCGTGTATGTTTCCACTGAGGGTGTGGAGGAACGGGAAGGGTGTGCAATGCCCTGCAGCAAGCAAACTTGCTCTGTTAGCAACTTGGAGGATATAAATTGCGAGATGTCTGCAAACGTTTATCAGAGGCAGAAACTCGAGAGTTGCCTCTAGTTTGGGAAAGTCTGCAAATCTTCGAGGAGTGAACGGCATGATGTTTGTGTCCTTAACCCTAACCCTTAATTAAAGTCTTACGGCAGGGTGTGGAGATTTATCGGGCATTACATAATGCGGTTGCTTTTACTTTACACGAGTAGCCCAGAGAGAGAGCTACAAGAGAGGGATCTTTAAGTCCCTTTCATCTTAAAGAAGGCTCCTGGAGTGGGCCAAAAATGTGCAGAAATTCCTCACTCACTTATTCAGCAGAAACACATCAACTCTGCTTGGAGAGTCGAGCCAGGAACTCATGAGAACTGCATTGAAACGCCTGCAGTAACTTAGTACCTCATAATCTGCACCGTAAAATGCAGGAGTTTTCCAAGAATTTCACTTCAGACAGGATGCGCTCAGCTATCTCTTCTCCCTGGGAGGCGTCTCTGCCGAAATGCGTTAACGCGGCGGCCAGGGCACGTCTGCTGCTGCATGCGACGGATAATCCGAAGTATTCCTGCAATGTCTGTGAGCTACACCCCACTACACTTTCTGCATGAATAATCGTGGAAGAGCCGCATAAATTTACATGGCCTTCCAATTTCCCCAAAAAGTCAGGAAAACCCTTTTTTAAGAGACGTGACATCTAACGAAATTTAAACCACACTAGAAGAGAGGAAAAGGTAAGACATGTTAGGAAGTGCAGGCATGTGTTTATGGAGGTATTCTGCAAATGTGTTACAGAGGTGCAGTCCATGTTCGTTACTCTACCCATCATAATAATCATAATACAAAAAAAGGTTTGTTCAAAAACCTAGTGAGCTGCCTTTCTATGATGGAACGGAGCGATTTCATCCACCACACAAATTGTCCTCTGCACATAAGACTTGAGTTTGAGGTTAGCATGTTGCTAAGCTAAAGGCATGACAAACTAATAGACATAAAAAGGAAACTTAATTAAAATTAAGTTACACGAATACATGCTATGTTGCCTTGGAATTAGGCTAGAATATGACCACTGGTTTGTTGTTTTTTCAGGGTCTCACAAGTGAGCACTGCTTTTTTTAAATGTCCTGTCAAGTTAAATTTAAACCATTTTAAAAACACATCTGGAAACTGGATACCTAAATAGAATAATCTTTCCGTGCTTCTTTGAAGCCTTAAAGGGTTAGTTCACCCAAAAATGAAAATTCTGTCATTAATTACTTACCCTCATGTCGTTCGACACCCGTAAGACCTCCGTTCATCTTCGGAACAGAAATGAAGATATTTTAGTTGAAATCGGATGGCTCTGAAAGGCCTCCATTGGCACAATGCACTTTACACTCTCAAAACCCTTAAAAGGTACTAAAGACGTCGTTACAAAGTCCATCTCACTACAGTGGTTCTAAAATAACTTTATGAATCGGCAAGAATAGTTTTTGTGCGCAAAAAAACCCCTAAATAACGACTTACATAGTGATGACGATTTCAAAACAAGGCATCATGAAGCTTCGAAGCGTTATGAATCAGTGAGCCGAATCATGATTCGGATCGCGTGTCAAACCGCCAAACTGCTGAAATTTGGCGATTCAAACCGCTGATTCGACTCGCTGATTCGTAACGCTTCGAAGCTTCATCATGCCTTGTTTTGAAATCGTCATCACTATAAGTCGTTATTTAGGGTTTGTGTCCGAAGATGAACGGAGGTCTTACGGGTGTCGAACGACATGAGGGTAAGTAATTAATGACAGAATTTTCATTTTTGGGTGAACTAACCCTTTAAAATGCTACATTTTAGAACTGAGCAAAAAACGTTTTTTTTTTCTTTCAAAGTTTACACTTTTTTGAGATCTCCAACGTGATTCCTTTCCCCCCATGTCTATTCTAGCGTTTTCATTAAGCGTTTTCCTGATGTGATCTTACGCAATGGGTGCCACAAATGAAACGACCACAGTGATCAGAAATCACAATAACGCTCTACACTTCTCCACTATGCTCTCTGATTATTCATGAGGGCTTTTGAGAGGAGATCATATCAGATTTGATGGAGATCCATCAGAGTCTGACAGACGTGCCACTCCATAACCTCTAACTTGCCACTTCACAAACACACCGCAGAACCCTTCTTCGTAAAATTCCCTTCGCAATCAGCAACAGACTTGTACGATCGTGACAATATACTAATCAAGCTCTCTCCCTCCATTTGGCTTTTCTAGGCTGGGTTCACGCTCGCAGAGGTCTGTTTGCTGAAATACATCCCTTCCGCTGCTTCTGCCAGACAGCAGACACTACTCCTGCCAACTGTTTCTACCTCCCCTAGTCTTGCCTATTGTTTTCATTGGCTCTCCTGGTCTTTTCTTTCTTGACTCCTCTCTTCCGCTTGTTACTCCCTCCTCATTGCTCAGTTCTCTTTGACTATGTTGGAATACTCTTGCTATTTTTGCAGTAGATACACATGGATTTTAAAGGGATAGTTAAAAAAAAAACTCTTTTGACTCACCCTCATGTCTTTCCAAACCTGAACAACTTTTTCTTCCGTTCAACACAAAATGAGAAATTTTGAATAATGTGCTCTTCACTCTTTTCCATGCATTAACAGAATAGCCAAACTATGGAAGAAACGGAGGAATAGAAGTCGATATTCATTAATAAAGTCATACGGGTTTGAAACGACACCTTGGTAAGTAAAATTTTACTTTTACTTGGCTGAACTGCTAAAAGTTTTTTCAATTTTACATCATGGATAAGTTTACGATGCTCAGGGAATAAAAAAAAATGATTTACTCACTCTCAAGCCATCCTAGGTGTATGTGACTTTCTTATTTCAGACGAATATAATCAGAGTTATATTAAAACATGTTCTAATCCAAGCTTTATAATGGCAGCCCCAAATTTGAAGCCCAAAAAAGTGCATCCATCCGTTAAAAAAGTACTCCACACGGCCCCGGGGGTTGAATACGGAAGGCGGTCTGGCGGTAGCTAGATATTTTACTTTATAAAGTTTTCAATATGGATATTTTTCTCACAAAATCACATCGCTTTGCTTCAAAAGGCCTTTATTAACCTCCCGGAAGCGTATGGATTACTTTTATTATGGATGGATGCACTTTTCTGGGCTTCAAATTTTGGGCTCACATTCACTGCCAAAATAAAGCGTGGATTAGCCAGGACATTTTTGTAATATAACTCTGATTGTATTCGTCAGAAAGAAGAATGTCATATACACCTAGGATGGCTTGAGGGTGAGTAAATTATGGGGTAATTTTCATTTTTGGGAGAACTGTCGCTTTAATGAGGTGAATGCAGCATAGAGTAATGCATTGTTGCACATACTATTTTTAAAACAAAAAAAACAATACACTTAAAAAAATGTAAGGTAAGAAAAAAAGCTGTGGTTTTTCACTGTAAATTTTGCTTGTTCTTTTTTTACTTCCAAACATTGTACATTTAAAAATATTTTATTGTAAAATTACATGAAATGTCCCATTAAATCTATTAGTTTTTCATGTATAGAGCAAGGGAACTTACTTTTACCATAGCATGTTCAGTCTTTTACCATTAAAATTATGATATTTTTTTACAGTATATTGTGCGGTATATAGAAGGCTATTCTCTTCTAAACCCAGCTTATCTTTTTTCTTTTTTTCCTCTCTCTGAACTATAGCACCTCCCCCCCAAATATCTGCTCCTCTCCGTCTGCTGCTGCTGCTGGATGTTCAGTGCTCGCCTCCTTGTTTTCCCAACAACGCTGCAACTGCTTCTGCCGTCTGGCACAGCTGTTCTCACCAGGTCCCCACGGCCTCTTAAAAAAGGCAATAAATCAATCCGGGCACTCAATACAAGCGGGAAATTGACCAATTAAAGTGGCCCAAGATGCTTATGTTCAGGCGGACGATTTTACAAATTGGCCATCTATTTAGACTGGGGACTGGCAAATTCACTGGCTGGATTCAGTCCATTAGTGTTTCTCTCTCGCTTTTGGTGGTTTGACACCCATCGGTGTCATTTCACCAGCACAGATCAACATAGTCAGGCACCGTGTGCTGGTTTAGAGTGGATTGCTTGCAATCGCATCTAAAAAAGATCTGAAATTCTTTTTTATTATCCAAAAGTTCCTTACACTGGTTTAGTTAATGCTTTCATGCATGGATTATTGAATCAAAAATACTTCAAATCAAGTATGTAATCCTTAAAAAGCAGTCTTATGATTTTTTTTCCATTATAAGTTATTAAATATATCATCTATAAATCACCTTAAGATTGATCTCTAAATAACTGTGGAAATGTGTTACTGTATAGACTGAATTATTTCAATTTCTTTCAAAGCTGTGCAATTATCATCAGTGCAAGATATAGCAGCAAAAAAAGAAAAATTCAGAAAGCTAACTATTAACAATGTTGAGGTAACGCATTACAACAAGTAACTTGAGTTATGTAATCAGATTACTTTTTTCAAGTAACTAGTAAAGTAATGCATTACTTTACTTTAACAAAATATCTCAGTGAAAAAACAGATTCAGTATTTCCTCAAAACAAAATAAAACAGTGCAATGTAAACTCAGAATATTACGCAAACCTGCAATAATTAAATTACACAAATATACTTTATGTATTTAATCTCACTTTATTAAACGGATAGTTCACCCAAATATGAAAATTCTGTCATCATTCACTCGCCCTCAAGTTGTTCCAAACCTGAATGAGTTTCTTTCTTCTGCTGAACACAAAAGAAGATATTTTGAAGAATGTTGGTAATCAAACAGTTGACGGTAGCCATTGACTTCCATAGTAGGAAAAAAAAACAATGGAAGTCCATGGCTACCATCAACTGTCTGGTTAAGAACAGTCTTCAAAATATCTTCTTTTGTGTTGAGCAGAAGAAAGAAACTCATACAGGTTTGGAACAACTTGAGTAAATGACAACTTGAGTTTAATTTTTGGGTGAACTATCCCTTTAAGCAATGCCTTTGTTTCAATGATCCAATTTTACCATACATTTTACTTTTTCTTGCGAAAGGACCTTTACATTTGCCAAAAAAAACCAAACAAGCAAGCAAAGTCCAGGAAAAAAAGAATAAAAAAATAACGCAAAAGTAATGTAACACATTAAATTTCATCAAAAGTAACACAATTAGTTACTTTTTTTAGGGAGTAACGCAATATTGTAATGCATTACTTTTAAAAGTAACTTTCCCAAACACTGACTATTAATATTGCCAAATTATATGAGATGCATTTTTATTAATAAAAATAAGGTACATCCTTAAAAAAGTTGGGCTAAAACGAAATAATAATAGTAATTAGAGGAGAGTTGTATAGAATAAAAGGTAAATGGATGCAAGAACATACACAATGAACGATTAAAAATAGCTTTTAAAGTTCAGTCCAGCATAGGGCATACTACACATCAAATGGTTAAGCATTCTCAAGATTTCATGTTCTGGACTTTTTACATAATTAACTGGTCAGCATTCACATTTCATATTCGGCATATCTCTATATATCCCTTTATGTTGTCACAACAGGGTCATATTTCACCATTTGTAGTATGACTGTTATAGTAAGGCTGATTCCAGAGCCCAGGACTTCATTTCAGTGTTATTTGTGCTGCTTTCAGAGTCCGATTATGCCCTCTAAGTCATCCAGCCAGCAAATCTGTGGTGAAAAATGAGAAATGCTACAGGTGTGCCGGCAGCTGTTTGCAATTTTTCTGTGTTGGCTTTTTATGGTGCCTCAAAAAAAATTCATTATCATTTTTTTTTTCCCTTTAATGCACGTGCATGTATGTTTGTGTCAAATCTTTTCTTGTGCTGTTATCAATCTCAAGGTAATGATCCGGTAAATAAACAGATGTACCTGTATGGCTGTTTCTGAATAGGCCTATTCTGTCTCCGATGACTAACGAACTGCTCGTTACTGCTCCTCTTCCTCCTCTCGCTGTTTCATCTGATGTCAGAGATAAGCATTGTGAGCAAACGCGTGGCACCCAGAGTTTGCTGCTCAATACTGTTTTTTTTGTGAAGTTAATTTATGGTACTATGGCAACCGACAACGACAACACCATCTGATCTACATCATCCAAGGTCTGTTTTCCTCCACAAGAGTCTCGACTTCTCCACACAATTCAAAAGAAGAATAAAGAGACAAAGAAACAATACAGAAAACATAGGCCTCATTTATCTAACGTAGAAACATTAGATCTTACGACAGGGTTCACGTGTGATTCATGAAACATTCATATGCTGCCAATCCCATCGTATGTTGATAAATGTGGCGGCTGCAAACAATCGTCATTTCAATATCACGCCCCTCTAAAATTCACGGTTTAGAAGCCTTTCCCCTGAAGTTTAAAACATGGAGAAATGTAACCCGGCCAAGATAAGGAAGTAATCTCATGAAAGAGAAATTGATCGTACACCAAAAACACCTGTTAAGCTCATCATTGTAAAGAATTACATTAAAGGGTTAGTAAAAAAAAAAAAAGAAAAAGACAATTACCACATAATTTACACACCCTCAAGCCATCCTAGGTGTATATAATATTCTTCTTTCAGCCAAACACAGTCGGAGTTATATTAAAAAACATCTTGGCTCTTCCAAGCTTTATAATGGGAGTGAGTGGTACCATTTTTTTGAAGCCCAAAAAAGTGCATCCATCCATCATAAAAGTAATCCATACGGCTCCAGGGGTTAATAAAGGCCTTCTGAAGCGAATTAATGCGTTCTTGTAAGAAAAATATCCATATTTATAACTTTATAAACTATAATCACTGGCTTCCGGTAACGGCCGTACATGAGTCTATTTACGGCCAAAGAGTACCGACCCGACGCATTGATGAACGCGGAAGTGCTGAGGATAGAGCAAAACAAAATACCGGTAATGAGTTAGAAGTCTAAAACGAGAAATTTTAGAGGAGGTTAAGTTTGTTGCCCAGTCCTATTTGTTTGAACCGCAAGAGGCGGTACTCTCACCTAAGCTTATGCTACACCTACATCCCACGCCAGAACTCGCCTCTCTCATGAACGCACGGACGGACGGATGCAAAAAATTGATTCACGTAATAAATGGCCCAAATGATATACTGAACAAAGATACTAAACAAATAAAGTACTATTTTCATAACATATTCATGTTATTCATTTAAATATTAAGAATCTAAAGGCCTGTACACACCGGGACGAATATCGCGCGCGCTTATCGCCAGCGTTTTTCGTGCTGTTTTTCGGCGCGTCTTGAGTGTTCACACCCAAGCGATTTTCACTGGCGCTGCGCCGAGTGAACGTGCACATTCAGTCGATGCGCTCCCGGTACACAAGATGGTGCTGCGGCACTTTAAGCCTCTGACACTCGCTTGTCACACAGAAGGAGAAGAGAGACAGTATTTACGTGCTTGCCAAAACCATAGACATATTATGTATATGGACAAAACCATTCACACACTTTTTGCTAACTGGCAAACAGCATTAGCAGTTCATCTTCTTCTTTGTCTACTTACTACTTCTTCGTCGTATCAATGTGTGCTCGGCAAGACCGTTTTGTGCTCGAGAGCCACCAAGTCGTGTTTTACTGTCACTTCAGCAGCTCCAGGCACGTGAACAAAAGCGCAGATCTCATTGGTCGGACAGTTTTTTACGCGCCGCGTCAAAATAAAAAAACGAACCCGAGGCGTTTTTTTAAAAATTACGCTTTTACGCCTGGCGTTTTGCGCGTCGGTGTGAACACTCACATTGGCGGCCATTGTTTAGTCCCGAGGCGTTAAACGTTGGCGATAAACGCGTGCGAAAATCGTCCCGGTGTGAACAGGCCTTAAATCGTACACATCACAATCGGGGGGTCCAAAATTGCGTATTGTCTGAGTAGGTACTACATTTAAATTTGAACTTGTTTCGTTACCGTAAAAATAAAGTACATTCGGTAACACTGTGTCCTTGTTACATATACTTACATATACTAGTTACATGTACTTACCATAGTAATAACAGTAAATTACATGCAACTAACCCTATATTAAGTACGTGTAGTTGATTATTATTACTCAGTACTTACATGTATAATTACACTGTAACAGACACCTTGAAATAAAGTGTAACTGTACATTCTATATAGTATGAATGAATGTAATCCGGATTTACTACATCCACCATGTTGTCATTTTCATGTGACCTACCGTCAGTTGCGTGAGTTTTTCCCCCAAACCAGTTCAACGGAAATCCCGCCCTACCGATAATTTCATTAGTTAAGGCTACAGTGACGGGTAGGTTTAGGGATCAGTGTTTGCTGTCGGCAATAATTACTGTGATTGACGTGACCAATAAAATCTTAAGAATCGGCTGCAGGGCGGAGTTTCCGCTGAACTGGTTTGGGGGGTGGGGAAATCACACGCAGTTGGGTCGCATAATAGGTCATCCGGGGACTTTTCACCTACTATCATCTATTTGGACATATTACTCTGCTTTTCGCATGCTATATAGTAGGGAAATATTTGATTTTGGACGAATACTCACGCTCAAGGGGCGTGGCCTTGTTGAGTTGCATTAGTAGTGTGTTGAAACATTGGTAGACATTTCTGAAACACGCTCAAAGCAGTTGATCAATCACAACACACTGATCCAGCCGACCAATCAGAGCACACTGAAGGAGGGGCTTCATGGAGACAGGAACTAAACAGAGCGTGACAGACTGGGAAGAGAGGTTTCAATGTAAACTTTTTTGAACATTCAAGCATGAAAACCTATTCTAGCAGCCCCAAAACAAAATCAAGACTTTGTAAAAGGGCATAATAGGTCCTCTTTAATTCAAGTTGCTTTAAGACTCATTCATTAAAAAATAATCAGCTCATAAGAGTCATTCATTCGCAAATTAGACTATACATCGGCCATGTTTTTTCGTATAATCAGCAAAGACAAAGCAATTGAAAGTGACCTCAGCTGTCAATTTCACAGAACTCATTCCTGCCACAGAAAAATGACATTATGACAAAGCTGATTGGCTAATGGCACCACAAGAACACACAGAGACTTTCACTAGCGACATTTCTGAGTTATGACGCCTATAAAGACTGCAAAAAGGGGAAAAAATACGTCCATTTCACACCTTTTCTTCCAAAAAATGCTTATTAACGACGTGTGTGAGTTACAGAACAATGAAAAGAGGCAGCAAAAGCACGTTGAAAAGCTCGGCGCTGGTAAAATGGACGTCACTTCATCTATTGAAGAAGCAGATAGAATACGCATGAACTTTTACCACCCTCTGAGACATACACTTACTAACCATCATTCTCTCTCTCTCTCTCTATGTGTGTTCAATGATGGATGCCTTATTAGTCCCACTCCAGCTTACCCTGATCCGAGATCTGCTTTCAGTGTCTCTCTTGATGTCTAAGGTACGAGTAGAGCAGTGGCGGGAGGTCTTGGATCAGTACAAACAGGCAACCTCAACCCAGAGCTTTTAAGAAAGAGCCGTAACGCGAAGCGCCCTCCGCATAATCTTCACGTGTGCCTGTTAAGAAATCTCAATGCAAATTCATATTTCACACATCTGAGTCAGAGCTTTATGCTCTGCGGGAGAAAATCTTCCACAGTAGGGCCAACAAATCAGATTTTTTTTCCCTTTATATCTGTAATTAAATTTCGAGGGATGTGATTTAAAGCTCTGTCGCAACACTGTAACCTTGCTTTTCTATTTCGACTTATTGGACTTAAATATTTTACCGTATTGCATTTTTAGATGCATTTTTTTCGGCCGTAATTGCGACACTATTACAAATATTTAAATAATACAATAGAGTTCAAGCACTTCCATTTTTGATGCCATCAATTACCTCGTTATTTCTCAATTTCAGCCCGTTAAATATTAATATGACTCTGTAATGAGGCTGAATAGTCCGAATCGTTCACTGTCCCTCGCGGCGGTGCAGCAGTGGACGCGGACCGTGATGAATAAAAGCAGCACATTAGAGCTCGCTGCTCGGCCCACTCGGGGCTTTTCTGGCTACTTTGTCTTCTGGTTAGTGGTGGGAGAGTGCTTCTGCCTGCAGGTGCTCCGCTTAATAACTGCATTCTTCTGCTGCGGCACACATGGAGCATACTGTCGTGTTGAGTTAGCATGCCCCAACACGTCTCCGACTGTGCGTCTGTGTGGGCGGAAGGAGGGTTCATATTCAGGAGCATTTCGTTAGCTCTGGAAAACATGCACGTTCTGATGCTTGTCGGAGTTGTTCACCAGATTGGTGATGTCACAGATGCGCGTGCGTGTGTGTATTTCAGTACTTTTGCCTTTTCATGGCTTATTTTGCATTACATTTTTTTTTTTTTACTGTGTACATTAAAAGTATAGGCTGTTTAAAGGCTGGTTCCTTTGTGAAAACTTGCCCCATGCCAATGAGCTGTGACAAAAATGTTTTTTTTTTTATTATTATTATTTTATGTGGAGATATTCAGTAGCTGTTTTGTGTAGCTACAATGTAACTATGTTATCAATTCAAATTTTAAATCATTTTCTGTAATTGTTTAAGTAAAAGTACTAAAATTACTAAAACTGAAATAAATGAAAGCTGAATAAAACTATATAAAAAAGAAGATAAAATCACAAAAAAAAATTACTAAAACTTAAAATGAAAACTGTAAGCGATTAAAATTTGTAATCCAATTATTTACACAATGTGGTGATTCATTAATATAAGTAATTAATCGAAATAACTTATTATTACACATCAAATATAGCTGAGAAATTACCCACAAAAGATCATTTAAAGTCATTATTGTGTTAAATGAGAAAAGCAACAAACAGACATTACAAAAAGTAGCTTTAGAAAGAAATATTATATTTGATTCAACATATTACACCTTTTAGGCTATCAACGGCCATGAGGGTAAGTATATGATGACAATATAAAAAAAATTGGGTGATCTATACTTTCAATGGTTTTTTTTTATTAATATGAAATATGAAGAAGAAAAAAATGGTTTTATTAGAAATAAAACTCTAAATAAGAAAAAAAAAATCTAGTAGGTGGTGGCAATTGTCTAAATGAGTAAGTCATTGGGCCCTATCATACACCCGGTTCAAAGTGTTTTTTTTTCTAGTTTCATCTCGACGCAGTTATCATTTTCACGTCCAGCCACGTTGTTTAAATAGCAAATGCACTCGTACCATCTGTTCGCCCATGGGCATGCTGGTCTGAAAACGAGGTGTGTTCAGGCACATTGTTGGCGGGTTGCTATTTTGAGGCAACTGAAAGCGACTTCACCAATGACCAACAAAAACCTGGTCTAAAGTCAATAACGCAGTATTTTTTGTGTTATTTAAAGAGGGCGTTAGTACTATGAGTATATAGGTGGGTCCACAACGCACATACATTCTGCTTATTACACACACAGGAACTCACAGCAGCACATAAACATTTTAAATATAAAAAATAAAAGGATTCCTCTCTGGAGAAACGATCAGTTTGTGCCAAATTCTGCCATGTAAATAGCTTTTAAAGGGAATGGGAGATGAGACTCTGATTGGTTTATTGCACGTTATGCCAAAACACACCCATGACTCATTAAGAGACTAGGTACAACCCTTTTGGACCATATGCCTGGACGCTGTGTGCTTTAGGTCATGCGCTTAGATCGTTAAAATAGGGCCCATTGATTCGTTCAAATAGCTGATTGATTCAGGAATGACGTAAATGGATCTCTTTATAAATGGGTCATTGAAATATAGGTTCCCCTGATACGTCCAAAACACAAATTCATTCAGAAACTTGACTGTGTTGCTCGGATATGCACATCGTCCTGCACATCGTTCCTCTATGGCTTTATAGGTAACAAAAACAGACAATATTGTGTCTAAAATATAACACAATAGTATCTTCTTATTTATGGATCAGTTGAATAAAATCAATATCACAGTTGGACTCTGTGGAGGGCCGAGTGCGTTAAAAGCGTTAATAATGTTTTTCCCCCTGTAACTAATTTATTAAATTAACAAGTTAAATCGACAGCCCTAATATATAAGCTAATTCAAAATATTATGAAATTGAAGTACTACAATTACTAAAATCAAAGCTGAATAGAAATATAAAAAACAAAAACGAATAAAAAACACATAACAAAACCACTAGGGGTGGGAATCACAGGGTCCCTCACGATATGATACGATACGATACACGGCTCACAATACTGATAATATCACAATACAGCAATTCTGCGATAGTCAATATGTTGCTAGACAATCTTATAATGATACATCACAATATCTGTCTAACTATGAAAACAAAATGCCAGTGAAAAGGTTAAGTGCATGTTTTCCGGACTTTGGTCTATTATTTTACTCACAGTGCTGTCTGCCATCCCGTTAAAAATCTCTTTTTCTTAGGCTAGTTAACATATGTTCACATTTCCCTCATTCATGTGTTGAGAAATCTATTTAGAGCGCCTTATTTTATTAATTAAAATATTGATATTTGGCAACAGCATATCGATTCTCGTATGGCACAGAGCAGGACAACATTATATTGACCTATAAATATTTTGTCCCACCCCTAAAACCACAGGTTTTTTTTTTCAAAATCACAAAAAAGTTAACTAAACTGTATATATAAAAAAATCTAATCAAAATAATAGTACATACCATAATATTATTCTATAATACATAATATAATACTAAAATAACACTGGTGACTAAACATAAATTTACTTTCAAAAATAAACTTTGCCCGAGAATATTCACTGGAGTAAAAAACGCAAAACTAGCCCTGATCGCCACTATTTTAATTAAATAGAACTGAGGTACAGGAATTGATTGAGAATACAGATTAGGAGACGTTGGAGGCCAGGATCGAACCTACATTACCCACATGAGCACCACAGTTGAAAGTGTGGCGCATCCATGCAAACGCAGTCAAACAGCACTGAAGCACTCCAGAAAACAGACATTAAAAACCTTTTTCCTGCAGTAAATAACTTTAAAAATCACTGGAATTGCTGAAAAAAAATGAAAGAGACAAATAATTAGAATAGCATGCTGGGAGCAGAATGAAAAGG
This sequence comes from Gobio gobio, assembly GCF_949357685.1. Classification (NCBI taxonomy): domain Eukaryota; kingdom Metazoa; phylum Chordata; class Actinopteri; order Cypriniformes; family Gobionidae; genus Gobio; species Gobio gobio. The sequence continues at coordinate 24,188,470 of NC_137121.1, forward strand.
AGTCGTGGCGCTATCAGTTTTGATAGGGGCACAGACGTGTCGGCCTCAGCTGTGCAGAGAAGCTTTCATATCAAGGACCCTATGACACGCCTCCTTCCCAATCCAATTAGCCTCCCGTCCTTCCGCAGAATAAGCAACTGAGGCTGTTCGCTAAACGACTCCAGATGAACTGCTCGTATCATTGTCACATCCGTCGACTCTTCCTCTGCCAAACTGTCACCCCTGCAGTGACCACGCGACTGACTTAACACTGTTTCTAAAGTCAGGCTAATAGGGTGTGAAATAACCAACAGTTAAACCACTTAAACGGAGAAAGAGAGGGTTAACATAAGGTCTGTGTGAACTCAAATGATGAAGTGACCTTCTCTAATGAGCCGTTTCTCCGGTGGACTGCTTCTGAATGTGTTTCTGCTAAAAGATCAGCAGTTTTTTATTGTTGTTGTTGTTGTTGTTGTTGTTGTGGACCTTCAGCCAAGAGGTTTTTACATTATTTTGAAAAGCAAATCCATAAAATAACACCATGAATCTCCATCGCCTATGCAAACAGACAGAAAGACACATGATAACATGCAAAAAAGCACGCATGCATGCACACACACACAAAAATATACACTAAGTCAGCAAGGCTTGGCAACTATCGTACACAGATACATCTTCATCCTTTCTGTTCCCATGGTAACGACTGAAATCGAATTCCCTCTAGAACTTTGGAAGAGCGATTCTCTCTTTTTCTCTGTATCTTTGCAAATAAGAAGATAAAGGATGTCGGTGCCAGACTACAATCCATGTGATCAATACTGTGTTTTAGTTGTCTTTCTAGACCTTCAAGAACCTTTATGATTCTGACAAGTCTGGTCGGGTTGACATCGGCTGTTCGTAGAACTTTATTGCGATATTTAAAAAAAGGATTGTTTCCAATTCATGAATGCTGAGGAAAGTAACTGTTTGCAAAACGAAATAAAAAAAGCAAGTTTTCATTGTTTCCAAGTTAATGGGAGATTTGAATCACAGGAAGTGGTTCATGGTTCCTTCTCTTCTTTCTAGGCTTTCATTCTTCAGAATTTCTCAGAATTGTGTGATACAAACTCGCAATTGCGAGAAAAAAAAGAGCATTCTTGTTTTCCTCAGAATTGGACTTTATAACTCGCAATTGCGAGTTTATATCTCACAATTCTGAGAAAAGAAGATGTAACCTTGCAATTGTGAGATTAAAAATTATCTTTGTTTTATTCTGTGGCGGAAACAAGCTTCCATACTGGTTGTGGTAAAGGTGCAATGTTGTAAACGTTACACATTTTAAATTATTTCTTAGCTAGTTTGTTAGCATGATGGATTACTTAGCTTCAAAAACGCTTTCCTGCCATTGATGGAAATTTCCGTATATCTGTGTTTTCATTGATATTCTTTAGGGGGCGCTATTATACATCTTCTGAAAGAGTACTGAATCTCCTGAACAAAACACATGCGAAGAAGATGCAGAAATAAGCGATAGCATATGTAATCATATGCTTATGTAAAATAATGTGATCATCAACATTAAACAGCATTTAAATCAAAACTGCCTAATGTAACTGAATGAAATGTCGACCCAGGGCGAGCTACAAGACTGTGCAAGCATTACTGTGTCAAAATTCGCTCTGGCTGCCTTGCCAACAACGCTGTACAAAGATTTGTGGACGCTCTGACGTAGATCAAACGCTTGGTCCTTTTTTAAACTACACTCTAAAAAATGGGTTGAAAACAACCCAAGTTGGCTTGAAAATTGACTATCCCAGCAATTGGGTTGTTTTAACCCAGCGATTGGGTTGTTTTAAGCAAACATTTAACTCAACCGCTGGGTTAAAATGACCCATTCACTGGGTTAAAAGAACCCAATTGCTGGGATAGTCAATTTTCAAGCCAACTTGGGTTGTTTTTAACCCAGCATTTTGAGTGTATGGGCCACAAAGCAAACAAGCATGTTGATTGGTATTTGTGACGACTGAGGGTATAGGGTATAAGTTAACCCCATGAAATCTTTTAAACGTGAAAATAAAAAAAATGGTCGATGTAACAATTATTGTTACATGTTTACCTTACAAAAAAAACAATTAAAAGCCATTTGTGAGGTGTGGCTTTCGTGTTCATGGTTAAGTGCTAGTCTAATTTCAACATGCAGTTTATACGATACGTTTACTAACCTTGGTCTTTTTTATGCATATGATTACATATGCTATCGCTTGTTTCTGCTCCTTTTTCGCCTGTGTATTGATCAGGAGACTCAGTACTCTTACAGAAAATGTTTCAAAGCGCCCGATAGCGTATAACAATAAAAACACGGTAAGCCGGAAAGCGTTTTCTTACAAATAACGGAAAATTCTGTGTTTGACAGGGAAAGAGTTAATACTGTAACAAATGTATTGCTCATTGTTAGTTAACGTGAATTAATTGAAATGTTAACTAATGCAGATAGTAAAAGACATGCTTGCATTTTCTACAGATCATGGCAGCTGTCATTTAAAATGATTATCAGATGATGGAGAAGAGCATTATAAGAACATATATCCAGACATGTGTTGCAGTCAAGTGCACTTTTACATTTTAAAGAGAACCTATTATGCTTCTTTTCAGCTTCTTTAGTGTGTAATGTTGTTTGAGCATGAAAAAGGTCTGCAAATTTACACAGCACAAAGTCACTCCAAAGGGAGTTGTTCTCTGTATCAGTGCGCACTGTTTCTGAACTCCCTGAAATGCCTCGATTGTAGTCTTGAGTTCACTTCGGAAATGAACACGTCACAATATCCCTCATTCAAATAATTCCCACCAAAGGCCTGCAAAAAAAAACGGGCTGTGGCATGGTTGAGTTGCGTTAGTAGTGTGTTGAAACTCGCTGTTATGGTAAGGGTCAAGGCATTTCCCAAACACGCTCGAATCGGTTGACCAATCACAACACACTGATCCAGCCGACCAATCAGAGCAGACTGTGCTTTTCAGAAGGAGGGGCTTCATAGAGACAGGAACTAAACAGAGTGTTACTGACAGACTGGGAAGAGAGGTGCAGCAACAATGTCAAATATATGAAAACCTATTCTAGTAGACCTAAATTGCAACTAGGGATGAAACGGTATGGAAATTTAACATCACGATTATAGTGACCCAAATTATCACGGTTATCAATATTATCACGGTTTTGTTCAAACGAGATGAAAGTTTTCAAAAAGAACAGATGCACACACGTAAAACATTTCAACAAGTTTTATATTTGAAATTCAACAAACAACAAATAACTAAAGCAACTCAAGCACTTTTTTAAGATAGATTCTGTGGGATTTATTTCCTTAATGGCCGTCGTCAATAGCAACGCATAACGCATAAATAATAATAATTTGTCGTAAATATAATCTCTAATATTATCTCTGTAAATATATTCTCAAGAAATATTCCCATCAGTGTTCAGCTATGATGCATTTAAATCAAGCATATTTTGTGTTAGAGCCCAAACAGTATCCTAGTGAAATAATGCATATCCATATTTCCATATGATTTGACAGTTTATTTGATTAAATATCAAAATGTGTGCATCATACCTGACACCTAGATGAACACTTTACAGTCAGTTTTATGACTCATTCTCTTCAAATGCTAGTGAAGTTTGAAACGTGTATAACGTTACCAATGTTGTATGTAACTTTAGAGACGGTCCCTAAATTCGCCTGCGTTATGCCAGTCATATCAGACGCGCTGTGGTTCTGCTGTGTTTTTTTAAACCATTTTCGCTGCTGAAATAGAACAAAAACAGTCAACCTCTGTATGCTGAGTGATCTCTTGCGTACATCGCACATTTATCTCTGCTTTGAGTGTAATGTTAGATTTCAGCGAGTGACAGCGGCGCGCGCTCTGAACATAACTTCGCTAATCTGAACGCCTCTGATTATGAGACATTGCATTCATAAACTCAATAGAAACACGTGTTTATAATGCGCAACGCGATTATAACAGATGGCTTTTGAGAAGACTATTAGAAGTTCAACAGCCAGAGTAACTAGTGTGCAGCCGAAATAACGTTACACCTGCGAATGGCGGTTGTTAATGTCAAGCCCTGATTATTATCCCTTAAATGTCACCCTAGTCTTGATTGAATTTGTTCGTTCGCTTCACATTATAATTTGCCAGACGTAGTTTTGGTATTGAGGTCAAAGTCCACTTGCCTTGCGTTCGTAGTTTTGAAGTGTTTTCCCCATTACAGTGACTTTCTCCTGGCATCTTCTGCAGACAAGGTGACCATCTTAGATTAAGTTTCCCTCAGGACTTTTGTAAAAGCCAAAATATGACAACACCTCAGATTTGGTCCTTTTAGAGGCTGAACAATCCCCCGAGTGCTGTCCCTGCCTTCTGACATTTCTTCTCATTCAGAAAACAGCGCTGCGTCTGCGCCAGACTGACGCTGACTGGACAAGACTTACCGCGAGTTTTCACAACCGTGATAATCACACGCGGTTTTAATGATAATAACATTTTTAACGATATTACTAACCGTCACTACATTTTATCGTGGTTTATCGTGACACCGGTAATCGTTTCATCCCTAATTGCAACACACTGATCCAGCCGACCAATCAGAGCACAACACTTTTGAAAAAGTGCACAATAGGTCCTCTTTAAAAAGTCAGTTCAAGTATCTGTACAGCAGTGAAGCGATTCAAAAACCAGATACAGAATCTCTGACAGCTTCTCAAACTAATTTCCCAGTGAACTACCTTTCCAAGTGGTTAGTGGACTGAGGTATTGAGCTGAAGAGTTTGTGCAAGCGACCTGACTGGTGTCTTTTCCCAATCTCGTTTCCTCCCTTGCCCCCATTGATAAAAGTGGACCACAAACCCGACACAAAACCAGTCTGAAGTGAACACTATAGCAACTCCCACCAATCCAGACAATTACTCTACCGGTCTGACAACCCTCCCAGTCTGGCCCTCAGCCAGTGGGCTGAAACCCCATTGTGTGTCTACGGTTTCCTCTCTCCAGCACATACATCACGGGTGGACAGAACACTGTGGTGGAAATAAAAGGGACAAGCAAGCGGCTGTATTAAGTACAACAGCGCGCCATCCATAAACGTCAGCATTAATAGCCATGCCGGCCATTTAATTTTTCATCTACAATGAGGCCAATTAGAAAGAGTTGAAACGAGCCTTTGGAAGGATGCCCATAATTTACAAGCCCAGTGTCACACAACACTGAGGTTTCCCAAACCGTCCCTCCCCTCACCTGCCAGAATTAATGGCTTCAGACAACATAATTATCCCGGCTAATCTGGATTATTTTTGTGTGTAAACCAAAGATGGCAACAGTTTGATGAGCGTCTGAGTTGTTGCTCTCCACAGACCTGGTGTAGTGAGATACACCATGAAGGACTGGGCGGAAACAATAGGCTTTTTTAACAAAGAGTTTAGTCTGAAAAAGTAAATGAATACTGTACATTTTTTTATATTAGATTGACTTGAGAACCAATTCAAATATAACTTTAGTGTCCTTTAGTGGCCAATTTCTTCCATACTTATTTAATGAAAATCAACAATTAGTTGTATTATTTTGAACTTTACTGCCAGTCGTGTAGCTTATGCAACATTAAAATATATCTGTTTAAAAATGTAAATAAAGAAAGAAATAAACCACAGTTTTACGCCAAAAATCTGTTATATTCTAAAAAAAGATGCATGTACAAAACAGATACTGTTTTTACACCAAAAATAACAAAAATTGTTCAATATGTAACTATTTTGAATAATTATAATAATATTAATAATAATAAGAACAACAACAATAGGAATATTAATAATACAAATAATTAATAACAATTACTTATTATTATTATTATTATTATTATTATTATTATTATTATTATTTATTTATTAACTAATAATGATGATTTATTGAATAGTAGTAGTAGTAGTAGTGGTAGTAATAACAGGACCATTAATCGTAGTAACATCATCATTATTATTATTATTATTATAATCACCATCTAATAATTAATCATTAACAACAATAACAATAATAGTAATAATACAAATACAAATAATTATTAATAATAATTTTATTGTTAATAATAATAATCATATTAAGCGTTACTATTATTATTATTTAATAGGCTCAATTTATCAATAATAATAATAATAATACATAATAATAATCCTTATTATTATTAATGATAATAATAATAACGCATATTATTAACAATAAAATAAGAAGTAATTATTAATAAGAATTATTTGTAATTGTATTATTATTACTATTATTATTGTTATTAATGATACATATTTAGATGTATTGTTATTATTATTATTAATAATAATATTAATAAATAATAATCCTTATTATTATTAATGATAATAATAATAACACCTATTATTAGCAATAAAATAAGAAGTAATTATTAATAATAATTATTTGTAATTGTATTATTAATAGTATTATTGTTTTTAATGATTAATATTTAGATGTAGTGTTATAAATAATAATAATAATAATTAGTATTATTATTATTATTATATTTATTATTAAATAATATAATTATTATAATAACACCTATTATTAACAATAAAATAAGCAGTTATTATTAATGATTTTTTGTAATTGTATTATTACTATTATTGTTGTTATTATTATTAATGATTAATATTTAGATTATAATAATACTTGTAATAATAATGATAAAAATAACAATAACAATAAGTAATACTATTAATATTATTATTGTTATTACTATTATTATTTAATTAGTACTCATTATTAGTTAATAAATAATAATAACAATAACTATTATTATTATAATTATATACTAATACTACTACTAATAATACAATTATTCAATTATTCAATTGAGCTCTAGGTAAGGACAATGCTCAGCTGCCAGTATCCGCAGCTCAGAAAATAACGAACTTCCCTCAAAACAAGAATTTGCAAAGCTAGTGGGGAGTGAACCTCAACTACATATGCAGGAAGCAGTTTTTATTTTGCATTTGCGTTGTGATTCAGGATCTGTGCTATTGTGAAAGCAAGACCACAGCGGCCAAACGTGCAGGTGCATCACCAGCCTGCGCTCGCCACACCTGCTCCGGGAACAGCTTTCACCCACTCAGCCTACCTGTTGAGTCTTGACCTGAGTCGCGCCGGATCTCTGTTCACACACAGCTTGGACTGTCAATAGAGAAGTTTAGGACTGCAGTGGGCCCATTTCAAGCCCATTGAAGTCAGTTCATTCTCATGGGTTTTAGATAAGCGAGAATCACTGTTCCCACATGATTAGACGACCGATCAGCCGAACAATTTGAACAAAAGCATAACCAGATTAAAAATCATTTGATTCAGACCAATCAAATGAATTATATTGATTTAGTGCACTGTAAAAAAATATTGTGATTTTAACGGTATTTTACTTTTACGGTGAAAAACAGTTAATTGGTTAACAGAAAGTTTCCGTACTTTATACGGTGAATAACTGTAATAGATCTAACCTTACATTTCATCTAATTTTACAGTAAAATACAGTTACATTTACAGTTGCCGTGTTTTTACCGTAAATTTTACGGGGATTTTTTTTACAGTGTGGGGAAGAGACACAAAAACAGTTTTCAAAAACAACAGATTGTGAGCCCTTAAAAAAGAGTTTAACTTTAAACAAAAAGGTGTTTACTACAGAAATGTTCATGATTTTTTGAGCTGAGGTGCACAATAAATCAGTATTATGCTGGTTAGCAAGTGATATTAGATTTTTTTAAATGAGCCGTATTAGAAAATATTGGATATGTAATTCTATATTCTCATATGCCCTATAGATAACACTCAATTATAGTTAACTAATTTGATAACAAGCTAACCTTGAAATTAATATCATTATATTGTTTTGATGCCTAAATTCACACGTAGGATTTCAAATAAATTGACTTTACTTTTTAGTGTTTTATTTTTAATTTATTAGGACAAAGTAGTATCTAATATTAATATTGGCCATATACAGACTCATGACAATACACAAATGACCTGATATTTTCAGCTTTTCAACATGGAAGTATGGAAAACCTGGAGAATAAGGTCCTGATTATAGTACACTGACACCTGCTGGGAAAGTCCAGATTCCTGTAAAGTTAACGTAAAAGAACAAGAGTGGGATACTCAGCAGATATGTGCTGCTGCTGGGCTGGACGGACACGAGTTTGGAGATAAAACACTTCCAAGTCCAACTGATCAACCACTAAAACTGATACGATTAGTCAGCGTGGGAGAAGTGATGGAAAAATTGCCGGGAGCCACAGCTAACCCCCTTTTTCGGTATTCCCGACTTGACTGGGCACACATAAAGAATCTCAGCCCTGCCATGCACAAAAAGCCTGGAAGTGCAAGCCAGATGTGGAGGCACATGTTCAAGCCTGTACCCCCCCAAAACTAACACTCACAGCCACATCCCCCTTCCCAATGCAGATTAGCCCATCCTGGGGAGAGGAGATAGCACTCGAGGGGGGCAGGTTTCATTTGGCTCCCGGGCCCCATGAGGAGAACAACTCCACCTGTGCAGTAATCAAAAACACAAGTGAAAAACACCCTATTTTGAACAGCGTGGCGTCCTAATGTAAAAGTGGCGTGTGGGCACATTCGAAGTGGGTTTTGATTGATCCCCAGCTGCTTGGGAAATTGTCCACCGTCCCTGTATTCAGGTCAGAGTGATAAGAGTTGTGGGCAGGGTCGTGGAGGAGCGGGCTCCGCGTGCTCCGCTCCAGGTGTGAGAGCGTGCATGTGTGTAGCGCGTGCTGTAGGACCGGTCATGCCATACCGGTCGACGTGGCACAAACAGGTGACGTTCACTTCACTGACGCATGGCACATATGAAACAATGCTCCTCCACAAAAACAATTTAGAAATCCAGTTGCTTCTGCTCTCGCTTATTGAAAATGACAACTGTCGGAGATGTGGCCTAGCAGGAGAGACTGGCCAGAATCAGGTTTGAATAGTCTCGAATTATAATTTTCTGACCCCTAACTCAATAAATAGTGTCAAAAAGACCCAAAAGTAATTAAAAAGTATTGTTATTATTATCAATATGATTAATATATATTATTAATAAAACTATTTATAAAAATGTATAAAAAATTATTATATATTTATATATTTTTTATAAATACTTATTTTGTATATATGGTTCTTGCTTACTAAAATTAAGAATATAGTCATTCAAAATTCAAAAATAATAATAACATAAAATGTTTTTTTTGGGCTTTATTCTATATATATAGTTTTATGTATTATAATTAATGTATGTATTATGTATTTTATGTATTATAATTAACTATTTTATGTAATTTCATATATATATATATATATATATATATATATATATATATATATATATATATATATATATATATATATATATATATATATATATATATATATCAAATTAAGAATATAATCTTTTAAAATTATACATGTATATAAATATAGTACGCTATAATTTGTATAAATTGTTATATCGTATATATGGTTCTTGCTTACTTAGATTAGATTAAAATTTAAATAAAAATAATAATAATAATATAAAATGCTGTTCTTTTTTTCTTTATTCTACATCTATAATTTCAATATTTATTAAAATTAACTATTTTATGTAATTTCATATATGTATATACGTCAAATTGAGAATATAATCATTTAAAATTATATATATATATATATATACACTGTATATACGGTGTATATATATATATATATATATACACTGTATATACGGTGTATATATATATATATATATATATATATATATATATATATATATATATATATATATATATATATTATAACAAATACAATTATATATTTTGAATAAAAACACAAAATATTAAATATTATTATTTTATTTTTGAATGACTATATTCTTAATTTAAGCAAGAACCATATATACTATATAACTCTATATAGAGATAATTAATGTTAATTTTATATATATATATATATAAATAAATGAGAAAATAATATATTTAGAATAAAATTCTAATGAAACCATAAAAATTAACTATTTTTAGTATTTTTATTTTTAAGTGTGCATGCAAAAATCTACATGAAAAAAATCTGCTTTTTTACAAAAAAGAAAAAAAAAAGAAAAAAATATATATATATATTTCAATATTCTTCAAACTACACTGTGAAGGACTCTCTTTGTAGATGGTTTTATTGAGATTCAAAAGCTGCACTTATAAAATAAACACACCAGTGCTGAAGACAGCAAACAACATCTGCACGGCACACACACACACACACACACACCTCCTCCTCTCATTCTCTTCCAAACCTGGACCACAATCAAAGACTTCCTCAGGAGGAGTGGAGAGCTCTGACAGAAAATGTAATAAAAACTACATGAGCAGTCATCCATTTCTAATGGGGCTTCTTTAAATCTTGAAAGGGAGACTTTCAATAGTGCATTAGTCTTTTTCCTTTCTTTGTTGTGTTTCTTTAATGCTTTCCCACAGAAATGTATGCAAATCTCTGGCTAATGCTAACAGCGATGACAAAGAGCCAGTTCCTCCCTGAGTCTGTGCCATCCAGAGCACTGCTGGCCAACCCAGACTGCTCTTTGATTCCTCTCCGTTTAATAAAGTCATCTTAATGTTTGCAGCACCACAGATCACTGACAACCGTCACGCCGCCTATTTACTTTTCATAATAGCATAAATATTCATAAGATCCAGCCTTATTATACACGCATTAACATATCATTTATATTTTACATTATACATAAAGATACTGTAAATATGTTAATACCTTTCAAATATATAAACTATATAAATAATGATAATAATGGATATTATTTTTATAGATTTATAGATTCTTACTACTATTCAACACTATAAAATAAAAATCTATATAAGGTTAAATAAAAAATTAAATTATAAGCATATATATAAAAATTAAATATTACAAACATAGCATATATTATTATTAATACTATTCATATTCATATTATTATTATTATTATTATTATTGTTGTTGTTGTTGTTGTTGTTGTAAAGCATTGTAATCAAAATATATTAAATATATTATTATATTAAATATATTAAATATTTTTTGTGCACAAATTGCAAAAAAAGATAATTTACATACAATTTATATTTTACATTATACATAAATATTAAATTATATAGATTCTTACTACCATATTCAACGCTATTATAATATAAAATCTATATTATGTTATGTAAAATAAAATATTATAAAAAATATATAAAAAAATATAAACAACTAATATTACTATTAATTATTAGTATTTTTGTTGTAAAATATAGTAATAAAAAAACAACAATATAAAATAATACATTATACTAAAACTATAAAAAATATATATTATTATTATTATAAATAAACTAAATATAATGGAAAAAAAATTACAAACTGCAAAAAAGGCTTTTTTTAGATAATATTTTTGGAGAAAAATCTAATTAGAAGCTATTACATAATTTTATATAAAAAATAATCAGTCCAAAAATGTAAACGGTTCGACCATAAATGTTTAAACAGTGTCAGTTCTAGGCAAATTGTGTTAATAATCTGTTCTAGGCAGATTATGTGGAGTGACTTACGACGGTGTCTGTGACTTATTCACTTTATTTATTAAATATTTCATACGGAGTATACCAGATGCTAAATATAAATTCAAAAGAGATGTTTCTTCCTAGAGTTTGTTTGTTAGAGTGGCTGTGTGTGTGTGTGTGTGTGTGTGTGTGTGTGTGTGTGTGTGTGTGTGTGTGTGTGTGTGTGTGTGTGTGTGTGTGTGTGTGTGTGTGTGTGTGTGTGTGTGTGTGTGTGTGTGTGTGTGTGTGTGTGTGTGTGTGTGTGTGTGTGTGTGTGTGTGTGTGTGTTGGCTGCGTACTGTTGTCACTGAGTGATCTGCCTCTACGTTTGTTCACAAACTACTTTTCATTTCTCCACCCAATCCCTCTTGGCTTTCTCTCTTTCCCTCTCTCTCTCTCCCTCTCTCTCTCAGTAGAAAAGCCCAGCATAATTTCCCCCCTCGCTGGAGTGCAGAAAAAAAAAGAGCCAACGTGATCCTCTCTTGAGGGAAATCAGATCCCTGTAAGAGAGCTGGGCCATTCACTCCAGGATACAGATACAGAGCCGCCAACGGACACCAGCGAGAGGAAATGATACTATCACATAGAGAGGAATAAAGGCCGGATTATACCAGGCATAGATACACTGTAAATGGCATGAAATAAAACCTAAAAATACTGCAGGAGCAAAAAAAACAACAACAACAACTATGGTTGGGTAAAAATACTGGAGCTAAATTTTCCTCTCATTTGATTACATTAATGGTTCTTGAATATCTGCATCCTTATGCCAATATCGCAGAGTCCTTAAAATAGAGTACTATTTTGCCCTGTCATGGTATTTAGCACATTTAAAATAGTAAAATAATTGTTCCTGCTAAATTTAATATGAATTAATACTTTGCCCACCTCACATGCCGTGGCCAAAGTGTTCAGGGCTGTTTCCCAAAAGCATTGTGGAGAAATATACGTTCGCTAAAATTCTCAGTTGTTAGGGTTGAGATGCTAAAGTTTGCTAAGCTTCTGTGAGTATCCTACTTTTAGACATTGCTATATGGTTTTGAGTAGATTTCAATGTGTTGCAGCTACTGGAGTTTTCGGAGTAGTTTTAACATGCTGCTAAACAAATAAGGTTTAGCAGGAATAGTTTAGGAGTAGTTTTATCATGTGGCTAAACACATAAGGCTTAGCAGGAGTAATTTAAGAGTAGTTTTAGCATGTTGCTAAACACAAGTTTTAGCAGGAGTAGTTAAGGAGTAGTTTTATCATGTTGCTAAACAAGGTTTATCAGGAGTAGTTTTAGTATGTTGCTAAACACATAAATAAGGGTTAGCAGGAGTAGTTTAGGAGTAGTTTTAGCATGTTGCTAAACGCATAAGGTTTAAGGAGTAGTTTAGAAGTAGTTTTAACATGTTGCTAAATACAATGTTTAGCAGGAGTAGTTTTAGCATTTCGCTAAATACATAAGGGTTAGCAAGAGTACTTTAGAGGTAGTTTAAACATGTTGCTAAACACATAAGGTTGAGCAGGAGTAGTTTAGGAGTAGTTTTAGCATGTTGCTAAACACATAAGGCTTAGCAGGATTAGTTTTAGCATGTTGCTAAACACATAAGGGTTAGCAAGAGTAGTTTAGGGGTAGTTTAAACATGCTGCTAAACACATGGTTTAACAGTAGTTTAGAAGTAGTTTTAACATGTTGCTAAACACAAGGTTTAGCAGGAGTAGTTTTAGCATGTTCCTAAATATAAGGTTTATCAGGAGTAGTTTAGGAGTAGTTTTAGCATGTTGCTAAATATAAGGTTTATCAGGAGTAGTTTTAGCAGGAGTAGTTTAGGAGCAGTTTTAACATGTTGCTAAATAAATAAGGTTTAGGAGGAGTAGTTTAGGAGTAGTTTTAACATGTTGCAAAACATAAGGTTTAGCAAGAGTAGTTTAGGAGTAGTTTTAGCATTTTGCTAAACTCATAAGGTTTAGGATGAGTAGTTTAGGAGTAGTTTTAGCACGTGGCAAAACACATAAGGTTTAGCAGGAGTCATTCAAGAGTAATTTTAGCATTTTGCTAAACAGAAAAAATAAGGCAGGAGTAGTTTAGGAGTAGTTTTAGCATGTTGCTAAACACATATGGTTTAGCAGGAGTAGTTTAAGAGTAGTTTTGAACACGCCAGGCAAAAAAAAAATGTGTTAGCACATCTTGACAAGCTAAATCATTTGAGATATTATTCAAGTGTTAGCAAAACCAGAAAAAATACACTCTCTGTTTTCACATGCTGTAGCATTAAACGTGGCTAGCATCTGAACTATTCCAAGAATGACCACAAAGCAAACCAAAACATCCTAAGATTTAGCACTATGATCATATTTTGCCTGAAAATGCTTTCTAGGTAGTCAGCTCACTAGGTTTCAGAACCAATAATACTGATAACAGCAAGGCCAGGCCCCTAGGCAAAACCAGAAAAGTGTCGCTGTATAGCTTCTGTTCAGAACACACTCGTTTTCCCAGCCTCTTTATCCGCGGTGAGTGAACAGGACAACAGGGCAGCCATTTCTTCTTGTCAATACCCACCACATCCATTCTCACCTGGCTGACACCTTTTACTGGTCAAGGAATGAATCAGTCACACTTACGGTTCTCCCCAGGTACTGTAGACTAAAAAAGGACATCAACATGAAGAAGGACTACAGCGTTTCCCTGTCAGCGGCGGCCCAGAGGGTATGGTGAAAAATCGCCATCGATAAAATAACATTTTTCAAAGAGCGTTACTGCTCTTTTAATCTTCGCCCACGACAATGGATGGCTTCTGGGATGTGTTTCATTTCATCTGAACACAAACAATCTTTCAAAGGGCTTAATAACAGTTACACAAATGAGCGTCATTAATTACCTGCTAATGGAGCAATGACTGTGCCACCTTGTACCGCGCTGTTGTTGCGCTGGGAGATCGGAGCGGGAGGCTATATGCGCAAGTGTTATTAGCCTCGTTGCTTGAAGTTTTTTGCATTGTAAAATAAGACAGTTCGCTTCTGCATTTAGATATCACACGACTATTAATACGCCAATTTGGTGTCAATATACATATAAACATAGTTTTGGTCCTGGATGCTGATTGGTCAAATACAATATTGTGGCCATGCTAAAGCCATGTTTGAATGACCAATTGTGTCCTTAATATTATAATGATCTACTATTAAATACATGTGGTGCTCATGTTGGTGATTCAGGTTTGAGTTCAGCCTGCAACGAGTTTCTATCGCAAAATGATAATTGGCTGGAAAAAAAGCTATAAAAAACGCCTTCAATCCCCAATATTGTGACTCAACAAGAAAAAGAAAAAAATACTGGGCCTCATAATAAAAAATTAAATAACTTTTATAAATGGGCAGGTATATATTTCATATAATGTAACTTTTTTCATCAAGATATATTAGGGTGAAATGTACACATTTATAAAGGAAATTGTATATGTTATTTTTTGCCTTCACTAATTCATGTAAATATGTATATGTGTGAGAAATTTGTATATATATATATATATATATATACACACACACACAAACACACACACAGTATATACTGAATATAATTTATTTATTTACAAAAATTCCATGCAGCCTTTTATTTAATGAGTTAAATCTGCATGTATAAAATACATTACTGATCAATTTTTGCATTCAATTAAATGAAACAATTTACATAAGAATAGTTTATGATTTTTATGAGAAATTTGATCTGCTTGTGTTTCATGAATAAGGCCAAATATCTCTGCAGCTGAAAAACCGAAGCTACATAATTAAACAACAAAAACACAAACAATCTGTGTGTTTTACTCTGTAGATAAGACATTATTCACCAACCAGCAAATCCCGATGAATACACTTGGGGCTGACTTAACCATTGATGAATTAAAGACACAGCAAGCCGTCATAAATTTGGACACCCCGGTGTTGTCTGCCTTGTGATAAAGTGCGTCGCTGGATGGGCGCCGCTGCTACGTGTGTATCTTTCAACCGCCTGCCACTTTATCTTCCGCATCCTGCAAGATTACATCTCCTGGGTTCAGGTAGGGATCCATCATGGCTATTATTACCTGAAGTCACATGCCACATCTATCACCCACTAAGGTTACTATAACCTCAATATTAAGGGAGGAAAAAGATCCACTGATAAACAGTAGGAGAAAAGGAATGGCCCGCACGCTCAAAGGTTTCATCTTCCTTTCACTTTTAATAAGCTACTCAGAGGAATAAAGATTACAGGCCATATTTAGCATGCAGAACAAATCAGGGTGCTACTCGCCCCGCGCACCTGCTAGGAGCTGCTCATTAGGGCCCGATGGTAATAGTATGGAGACAACCTCTGATTGAACAGTCTAGCTAGATAGCGCTACGCTCCAGCTAATGTTCGCACTAGGCTATACGTTAGGCTAAAAACATTTGCCCGGAATAACCTTTGTTCCGAAGTGAGCTTTGTACAGGAGACTCGACTCACAACTGATATTGCAACAACTGAGTATAATGTTAGCATTTTGCTAAGCTAACAGCTCAATACTTTATAAATAAGGAGAAAAAGATGTAACTCATGCAAACATTGAGTGAAATAATTTTTGACTAAACTCCTTTTTAATACTTTCCCATAATCAATTGTGCGCTGCGGCAGAATGGCGGCTCACCATTGGCCGATGCTGTTTATGTGAGAACCACGACGCAAGTGTGTGATGCTGACGCAGGAGCTAGCCAATGGTGAGCCGCCATTCTGCCGTAACGCTTTGAAAGCGCTGCACTGTATTTACAGCGTAAACTACATAGGAGACTGGCACAGACGAGAAGAATTTGTTGAATAAAGTTGTTATTTTTGTTCGTTTTTTTGCGCACAAAAAGTATTCTCATCCCTTCGTAACATTAAGGTTGAACCACTGGAGTCACATGTTACCACTGAAGTTATCAGCTAGATAGTAGCCCTAGAAGTAGCCTGTAGCCCTGTAGGTTTCCCACTGAAGCTAAACAGGGCTGAGCCTGGTTAGTACCTGGATGGGAGAACTCCTCGGAAAACTAGGTAGCTGAGCTGCTAGGGAGGCCAGCAGGGGGTGCTCACCCTGTGGTCTGTGTGGGTCCTAATGCCCCAGTAAAGTGATGCGGACACTATACTGTAACAAGCACCGTCCTTCGGATGAGACGTTAAACCGAGGTCCTGACTCTCTGTGGTCATTAAAAATCCCAGGATGTCCTTCGGAAAAAGAGTAGGGGTGTAACCCCGGCATCCTGGCCAAATTTGCCCATTGGTCTCTGTCCATCATGGCCTCCTAATCATCCCCATATACTGATTGGCTTCATTACTCGGTCTGCTCTCCACCAATCAGCTGGTGTGTGGGGGCGTTCTGGCGCAATATGGCTGCCGTCACATCATCCAGGTAGATGCTGCACATTGGTGGGGGTTGAGGAGATCCATCTTCCATATAAAGCGCTTATAGTACCCATAAAAGCGCTATATAAATATAACAAATTATTATTATTTACATGGACTATTGTAACGATGTCTTTCCTATCCTTCAGGACCTTGAAAGTGGTCGACGTATAGCTGTCTATAGAGGGGTCAGAAAGCCCTCGGATTTCATCAAAAATATCTTAATTTCTGTTCTGAAGACGAACAAAGGTCTTACGGGTTTGGGACGACATGAGGGTGAGTAATTAATGACAGAATTTTCATTTTTGGGTGAACTAACCCTTTAAAATGTATCTAGGACACGTTCAAATGTTGCCTGTAGGCGTGGCCACATTTACTATCGTTCTGCGAATTTCCATGGCGGAATTCTCAGTCATTTCAATAGGAATCCACGCAATAAGACCTTTTCCGTAAGAGCGAAAGATTTCCCTACAAAGATTTCACAACGGGTTCAAGTTGAACACACAGATTTGCTGCGCTGACCAACAGAAAGCTGCTTGGTTCAACTGATTTTGACGTTAGCATGTGGCTAAGCTAACAACGAAGACTCTAATAAGGATTTAACGACGCATGCAAACAATTTCTGATTAATCTTTCTATACTTTTCCATACTGAATGAAAAATAGGTTTATTTACCATCAACATTTCTCCCGTCTTGTCGGCCACTTTGGATTTTCTCCACACTAAATCACTGCAATGACTTCTGGGATTGCCTTTTTGGTGAAGGATACATGTAACGCCACAATTCATTTTAAGAAATATCTTTTGGAATGGTCTTCGCATATGAACCCTTAAAATGTTGCCTGAAAGTGCAGTCGCATTTACCGATAAGGATTTTTTTTGTGAGAGCCATAGATTTTCCTATGCAGATTTGGCAACGGATTCAACTGGAAAGTAAAAACAATGACTGTTTCGGCACGCTGAATGACGCGACTAATGCTAACAAAATGGAAGGGTGTTCGGTCGACCATTAGGAAAAAAAATCCATGTAAAACAGGCGGTAGGAAATAAAAGTGGGCTTAAGTGGCTAAGCCTCTTTCAGGATTACTGGAATTTGGCAACGACAACATCAGGTCAAGAGGTCGGAAGGAAACCAAGGTTTCTGGATACAGCAAACGAACAAAGCGAACATTGCAAGGCTAGTAACTAAGTCGGAAAATCCTTCAGCCCCATTCAAGTTCATAACATAATTCATATGCACCACCCTGGCCCTGCTCCACCCATTTTATACTTCAAATTACACTTAGATCAGAGCATCAACTCTCATAATACATTCAAAGCAATTAAGTTCAAATATATGCAAAGGATTATTTACTTTGAAACCAGTCTTGTTATTCTGCTGCATATCCAACAACAACACTCATTACTGTGGCTTGGCATCAGAGAAAGTGGAGGGGACCATGTAAATATTTAAAGCCCCCACAAATATATAAATATTCATTCCAGAATGATTTGATGCGCTAAATAAATAATCCCTTATTAAATAAATGACAGCCTAAATAAAACTTTAAAAACAGGATCTAGGGAAATGAAGATGAAATGAATCAGACGGGGTTGGAAGGGATGGAGGAAGTGAAGGGGGGTGGGAGGGGGATGGTGATGTCAGCTATCACTCCACTACTTTCAACTCCTGATGGCAGCCATGCAAAAGAGCCAAACTAATTAAAGAGAACCACCAAGTAGATGAGCTTTAGGTGCACCTATTGAGGGACGGACCGAAGAGGAGTGATCTTTGTTTCGAATTAAACATGAACTTAGACACACACCCTTTTTGAAATGTTTTGAATTGATTGTTCAATTAACTAAAATAAAATACAAATAAAACTTTATTATTTAATAATTATATAAATAAATAGAATGTTTTATCATCAGCAAGAAACAAAATAAAATAGATAGATAGATAGATAGATAGATAGATAGATAGATAGATAGATAGATAGATAGATAGATAGATAGATAGATAGATAGATAGATAGATAGATAGATAGATAGATAGATAGATAGATAGATAGATAGATAGATAGATAGATAGATAGATAGATAGATAGATAGATAGATAGATAGATAGATAGATAGATAAATAGATAGATAGATAGATAGATAGATAGATAGATAGATAGATAGATAGATAGATAGATAGATAGATAGATAGATAGATAGATAGATAGATAGATAGATAGATAGATAGATAGATGACATGCAGACAGACAGACAGACAGACAGACAGACAGACAGACAGACAGATAGATACAGACAGACAGACAGACAGACAGACAGACAGACAGACAGACAGACAGACAGACAGACAGACAGACAGACAGACAGACAGACAGACAGACAGACAGACAGACAGACAGATAGATAGATAGATAGATAGATAGATAGATAGATAGATAGATAGATAGATAGATAGATAGATAGATAGATAGATAGATAGATAGATAGATAGATAGATAGATAGATAGATAGATAGATAGATAGATAGATAGATAGATAGATAGATAGATAGATAGATAGTGTAGATTAGTTTTCTCAAGAAATGTTAAAAATGCTTTCTAAAGCAAAAAACAAGCCCATCTCGTCATTTTTTCATGTCAAGTTAATGGAATTTTTTTTTCAGTTTTATCAGATTGAAATACTGATTTCTTAGATAAGTAATACCACAGATTAGTCAACACAATTTGAGGCATTATTCATGCTTGTAGCACAAGTAGAGATGAGTCACACGTCGACTAACCATTAAGAGTTAACAAGCACCCATGTTCACATCAGACAACTCAAAATAAGCCAAACGTCAGATCTTCTTGCTGTGACTCATGTATCCTCTCTCAACATTTCCGGCAAGATCCACAGGACAGCGCCACCTCTCATCTAATCCCGCGGAAACATGCAACTGCACCGTTATGGCGACTCAGCCTGAGCTATAACTCACTGCGCGGCGGGAACACGGCCTTTGTGATGGCCATGATTAGTCTTTTGTGTTCCCAGGTAGAATAAAGATGAAATTCTATGGGCCAGTCATTGCAGATCTATTTTCAGCATGCTCCAAAAAGTTATTTCTTTTTCGCTCGCAGTCTATCTTTTTGTTCTTTTTTATGCCTCTTTTCTGAAGGTTTGATATGAAGCCCGCAGGGTCTCGGAAGATAGAGGCTGCTCTGTGGGGAAATACAGCAAAGAAACACAATAGGAGCAATCTTGTCCTTTAGTATGCTTTGTACTTCACTGGACCCCGGGTCGAGCCATTTAGTCCCCTTTTTTCAAACCTCAGCCTTTATTGTCTCACTGCACTTTACCTTTACATCCGTGGTTCGTTCACGTCACTAGACTAGGAGGATAGACACACAGCATAGACAGCCACAAGTTTATTGAATAGTTTACCTCCAAATCAAAGTTTTATCATAATTTACTCACCATTGTGTAGTTCCAAAGCCACAAAAAGTGAATTGAAATGACAAAAAAAGCAGCATAAAAGTGTCTTCAAAGTGATTCATACGATTGTCTACTATATTTTAAGTCTTCTAAAGTGCACTATGGTGAGCAGCGAGGCTGAGGGACCGTGAGAGTGGGATGCGCCGCATCGGCCTCGTGTCTCACGGAGGAGTGACGGGAGCATAAAGGAGGAGCAACGACAGTGAAGGACGAGAGAGGACCAGCTGAGGGGGATTGCGGTGCTGAGGAGTTTGGGGCAGCGCGGAAGAGTGAAGGCTGCGAGTGGCTGCCCGAGGCTGTGGTGCTGGAGCGAGTGAAGAAAGATCCAGTGGGACGGAGAGCTCGCTGCCGTGCCCCTTGGTCGAGGTGGGGTGGCTGCCGTCCTAGAGGGTACAGAGGAGTCGCCGGCGTCCACCATGATGGGAGGAACAGGAAGCGCGGGACTCGCTGCCGGCTGCCCTCAACAGGAGGAGCCACCGCTGGTCGCCAGGGGTGGAGGAGGATCGAGCCATCCCCTGAGCGTCTAGTACCATCGCATGGCACCGCGAGGAAGAGCCTCTCGGCTGGCTGAGGACCTGATCGGTCCCCCCTGGAGGGAGGGAGGGGGGGAGTAGAGCGCAGGCTCGGGAGTACCCCCCGGCCTTCGAGGGGCGATGCGGGTATGTGGCGAGCATCGAAACTGAAGGACCATGAGAGCGGGACGAGGCCGCGGCCATGTGATGATGAGCGCCAGCTGCGCGCCACATCGGTCTCGTGTCTCACAGAGGAGTGACGGGAGCATAAAGGAGGAGCGACGACATTGAATGACGAGAGAGGACCAGGCCTGGATTTTACGTTGTGTTTTGTTTACGTTTTGTTATGTGTGTGCATGCAACAGTCGTCCATGAGCCGCTTTTACTTTCATTTTGTGTTTATTATTTGATTAAAGTCTTTTAATGTTCGCCGGTTCCCGCCTCCTTCTTCCCATATATCGAACTTTATTACATGCACCATTGCTCTCAAAAGTTCTGTAGAGAAGTACCAATATCCAATTCACAAACAAATTCGGATATTTTATTAAATTGGCTATTCATAACACAAAACTGGATGGAACGATTCTTACACAAATCCGACTGATCCAATTTTTGTATCTTGCGTGAATAATTTGTTCTTTTAAGTCTGATATTTAAACACAATGAAGCTGAAGCCATGAGTCTGTCCATAGTTCATTTCTGAGGATGTTATCCAAAAAACTATGAATTTTATGACAAATTTTTAAAGACCATGTCATGTGAGTTTTTAGAGAAGGCTGATAAGATGCTGATAAAATATTTTATTGCCCTGTAAACACCCATTTAAAGTCTAAAGTCTGTTGAGGAGAATTGTCCCATTCACGTTTCTATTTTTCTCACTCAACGAACCTTTCACACTTCTGCCGTGAATGAGAGCTAATATTCATTATTCTTTTATCATTATTTTGTTTGTATTCAGCCATTATTAGCCTTTATTCTGGCTTACCCAGAACTTTTTTTTTTCTGCGCATTCATCCCACTATACATTATCCCAACTATTATCTGAAGTCTTTCTAGAAAACAATAACAACAACAAAAGCATATTGAGACTATGTGAATTCTTTTAACAATTACTTTATGGAATAAAATAGCTCCTGGTGCGACAGGTGCATTAGAGCTACTATTAGCATCAAGCTACATAACAATTTAAAATATTAACATTACGTTTTTACTCAAAACTCACTTTAAACCACCACAGAATGCTTGTATTAATTTCTGATCGCTATCTAATGTGGATTTTAGTCATAAAGGGCCCCATCATACACCCGGCGCAATGCGACCCCAGGTGCGACGCAAATGTTTCTGGCTAGTTATCATTTTCACGGATGATTTCAAGGATTCCTCTCTGGAGAATCGTTCAGTCTTTCCGCTCGCAAATTTCAACATGTATATAGCGAACCCGCCATGGTGCGAGCGCAACTGGCTTTTAAAGGGAATGGAAGATGAGACTCTGACTGGTTTATTGCACGTTACGCCCAAAACACACCTATGTCTCATTAAGAGACTCAACCCATTTGGACCATGCGACTGGCACGCAGACTGTTTTTTCTGTCGTTAAACTAGCAAAAGTGGATGTGCTTCAGACCATGCGCTCAGATTGTTAAAATAGGGCCCATAATGTTGTTGAAATATGTTATGTTAGCCTTTTATATGCAGCTAATCGCTACACCTGCTTAGCATTTATAATGTAAACAGCCTTTATTTATACGAAAATACACAAAAATCACATGAAAATCACACACAAACCATATACTATCGTAATCGTGTGTTTATTAGCTTCTTGTTTCACATGTAGAAATGTTTCTTTGGGTTTGTTTTTACCGTAGCTCAGAACGAGGAAGTGTACAGGACAGCGTTATCTAGATAGGTCACCTAAGATGATTGACAGCTCCAGATCAAATGAGCATTCGATATAAGTCATTACACGTAAATCCCGGAACAGGAGAGACAGAGCTCGCTCTGAACGCTCTTCAGGAAATAAATAGAAATTATATTCTGTATGATGAAATACTTTGCAAACATTTGACAATAAATCAATATTTCTCCAAATATACACCCTTTTGAAGAGCCCTAACAGACGCTGTCTAGTGCATCTATGTGAACACAAATAAACCGGAGCAGACGTGAGAGAATATGAATGAACTGAATTATTCAATACAAAATATCGAAAATTACAGATAAGAAATTAAGAAATTTCTGTCACTGCAACCTAGTTTTCTCATAAAAAGCAGTCAAATATTAAAGCTGGAGTCTTTAGTCTTTCTAATGATACTCAGTTTGTCCTGAAAAAGTAAGAGTGTGATGTTTTAACGTGCAGTGAATGTTGAAGAACAATAAACTGAGGGTGTCAGCGATCTTTGTACGTAAAGGGGTTAAAAAAACTGTTTACAAAAACAGACCGAATGATTCCTACATGAAATGGACTGCTTCCCATTCATGGTATTATTATTCATTATACTAAAAAGACATAAAGGCCAGTGCATTCATTCTTCAATGGTGTTTC
The DNA here is from genome assembly GCF_949357685.1 of Gobio gobio. Classification (NCBI taxonomy): domain Eukaryota; kingdom Metazoa; phylum Chordata; class Actinopteri; order Cypriniformes; family Gobionidae; genus Gobio; species Gobio gobio. The sequence continues at coordinate 24,211,966 of NC_137121.1, forward strand.
TCAGATTAAAGAAGTCATATGGATTTGAAACAACATGATGACTAAATGATGACTACTTTCTTTCTTTATGGGAGTTCCTCCCATAAAACAAGCTGTTTTCGGCAGGTTTAACACGCTCTGCTTTCAAAACACCAGTGCTATGCAAATACAGTATGTGACGAGGGCCCGAGATGTGATAATTATGGGCTTATTTGTTATCTGTCACTTCTCTTATTGCTCAGGGACATCAGGCGAGTTTAAAGGGGCCCATCAGAGGGGATCGCATTTGCTGGAGCACCAGTGATGATTCAAAGAGAGGCAGACACCCATGCAGTTGAAGAACCTGTCAATAAACTGTCACAGTGACAGCCATGTTCTTCTGAGACCCGCAATGTGTGCCGACTGCTTGGAAATATGTCACTCACATAGGCAGCCAGCTTTTTCTATCAGGAACCAGGAAAAAAAAAAACCTGTCTTTTTTTGAATCTGCAAGGCGACTGAAAACAAATCTGGTTTTAGATTTAGTTATTCTGTGTGTGAAAAGTGAATAATTCTATAAAAAAAAACCTTAACAAAAATGTTAAAATGTCAAATAAATACATAAAAGTAATCTTAGTAGACAAATTCAAGATTTGTCATTTAAGTCTTAGATTTTTGGACATTTTTGCACTGTTTCTATTTAATGGGAACACTGGATAATAATAGCAAACAGACAAACAGAGTATAATAATAATAAAGTTAATTATTTTAACTATATGAAGGTGTGAGCACTTTCTGTGTGTGTGGCAAACACACCGTTCAGTTCATTCAGCAAAGCATGTCGTCTGTCCTTGCTCTATATCACTGCATATGAAACCTGATAAAAGTATGTTGTCCGTCATCCATCTTGATTTGCTTACATTATCAGGTGTATGTATAAGCACAGAGTACCTGCCACTTAGTGGAGGAACCCAGGAACTGAAACCGTGTGTGTGTGTGTGTGTGTGTGTGTGTGTGCGTGTAGGAACTGGAAGCAGCAGTGTGTGACCACGCGGGCGGTTGCCACCGTAACCATCACATCATACGCACACTACTCAGTGTTCCAAAGGTCACTAACAGGTGTGATCTAACAGTCCTGACAAGTTAACAACCATTCGAGAGGTTTGACTCCAAGTACAGGAAATAAAAATACTGTTTTATGCAAACATTCAAGATGTGACAGAAAAGGCTGAGATATAACAGATGTGCATGTGTTTTGATGGGAAAAGCCACAGGATTTGTAATTGACACATTACGGCTGTGCCTTTATGCAAGCTAAATAAAACGTCTTGGTTGTTGGCAGTTATACGATTTATCATTCCTCACAATTTCGCTCTAAACGTTTAACAGCACGTCTTAATTACTTAACAGTTTCCTTAACAATTCATTACAGTTTCCTACTTACTACTACAGTACTTTGTTACATATCTGAAATAGTACTAAAGTAAAATTAAAATGCTGAGTTTAAGAAAAAAAGTAAACAATTTAGATAACCTTGTCATAGGCTATATATAACAAGCCACCACGAAACAAAACCTTGTCATAAAAACAAGCTAACCTCCACAAAACAAACAATACAAACCACAAAACAAGAAACTTGTCATAAATACATGCTAGCCTCCACTTCACAAAACAAAACACCTTGTCCTAAATACAAGCTAACCTCAACATAACAAAATGAAACAAAATAAAACGAAACAAAGCAAAACAAAACAAAACAAAACAAAAAAATGGTCAAAAAACAAGATAACCTCCACAAAACAAACAATACAAACCACAAAACAAAATACCTTGTCATAAATACAAGCTAACCTCAACATAACAAAATGAAACAAAATAAACGAAACGAAACAAAGCAAAACAAAGCAAAACAAAACAAAACAAAACAAAACAAAAAAATGGTCAAAAAACAAGCTAACCTCCACAAAACAAACAATACAAACCACAACACAAAATACCTTGTCATAAATACAAGCTAACCTCAACATGACAAAATTAAACAAAACTAAACAAAGCAAAACAAAACTAAAAACACAAACCACAAACCACAAAACAAAACACCTCGTCATAAATACAAGCTAACCTCCACAAAACAAACAATACAAACCACAACACAAAATACATTGTCATAAATACAAGCTAACCTCAACATGACAAAATTAAACAAAACTAAACAAAGCAAAACAAAACTAAAAACACAAACCACAAAACAAAACACCTCGTCATAAATACAAGCTAACCTCAACAAAACAAACAATATAAACCACAAAACAAAACACCTTGTCATAAATACAAGCTAACCTCAACAAAACAAAATGAAACAAAACAAAACAAAGCAAAACAAAAAACACAAACTACAAAACAAAATACCTTGTCATAAATACAAGCTAACCTCAACAAAACAAAATGAAACAAAACAAAACAAAGCAAAACAAAAAACACAAACTACAAAACAAAATACCTTGTCATAAATACAAGCTAACCTCAACAAAACAAAATGAAAAAAACTAAACTAAAAAAGTTGTCAAAAAACAAGCTAACCTCCACAAAACAAACAATACAAACCACAAAACAAAACATACACTGTATGTAAAGAGTTTTGCCATTTTTTTAATTATTAGACTAACTTACCTTTATGATGTAATTCCAAAGGAGCAGACCAACAGTCAGAGAGAGAGGGAGAGAAAAAAAGAGGGACAAATCAGTACCATAAACAGCACATATTACAGAATTTATAGCAAGTTTCCACTACATCAAACAAATAACCCCAAGCATTCATAAAAACGTTCATACGCTCATAAAAATGCCTCCCGTATGCGTTGAGATACTCTGTTACACACTAAATACTCTGCACTTACAGAGAAAAAAAAACAGTACTAATGAAACAAATGAAGGTACTTCATCAAAGGGCACTATCAAGACTAGATAAGTGCCTTACAAATGTCAGAGATTATGAAAGGGTCTCATAAAACCATGTCCGCATTATATTTCAAAAGAAAAAATAACGAAAGAAAAATATATTTTGCACAAACTCGTTTTTAGGATCATAATTTTTGCATCTCATGTATTTTTTCCATGACAATTGATCACATTTCGCATTAAATTCTCATTACCGCAATGCCTTCACACATTTGTTGAATGTTATTCATATTATTAACGTTTCAATTAAAATTTTGCTGTATTAAAGAAAAAAATAATATCACTTAAAAATCTCTATAAAGGCGTATTCATTTTTGTATTTATTATTGACATTCGTGTAAATGTATAATTGCATTATTTTAAACTCATGATTAATGCTTACGAAACAACCTGACATTTTCAGAGCAAGTTAAAAGCGTCAGTATAAAAGCCCCTCCATGCACACGGAGAGGTTGGTACCCAACCTGAAAACACACACTCGCACTCATTATCGACACAGGTGGGTGTAACCCTCTCGGTATGGCTCTCTGTGAGAGCTGTCGAAAAGCTGAATCACATCGGCTCTGACGCGGCGTCAAAGCCCTCGGCCTCCAGCGGCAGTGAGACAGATAATGTCCGATGAGCTGTGCAGTGTAATTGAAGTGTAGATTACTATCAGCCATGTGTTTGCCAGATCAAAAACCCTTTAAAAATACACACAGAGTGCCCGTGTGGAGCGGGCAGAGCTTTGCTTGACTTTCTGCTACAACAGCTAAATGTACGGGGAAATATAAGCCATTTACACTGAGGATTGGGGCTTTGTACTTGTAAAAATGAGGGTGAGGATTTGCCATCACCTGAAAACAAATCACCACATGGAAGGGGGGGTTTACAGAAAGAACAAGAAAGAACAGGCTACTAATAGTTTTGGTCCAAAAATGGCTTGCTGCAAAACCCCACCCACACTCAAATGTCATTGGTCCAAATGAAAGATAAATTGGTGTAAATTAAAAACCAATCATATCCTGACTTACATTTGTTGCGTTATATTATATTATATTATATTATATTATATTATATTATATTATATTATATTATATTATATTATATTATATTATATTATATTATATTATATTATATTATGTTGTATTGTATTGTATTGTATTGTATTGTATTGTATTGTTTTGTATTGTATTATGTAAGAGGTTGTTACTGGTTGCATGTACATTATCCTGCTTGCAGCTACTTCTCACATGTAAATAATTGGACACAAAATATGGAATTTTATTTAAACATTTTTAGCTCACTAACCGCAAAGAAAACAGTTGCTAGCATACCCAGATACGTTATTCGGTGTTGCTATTGATGACGGTATTATCAGGGAATAATAAACCTCAAAATGCTGTGACTGATCAATCAGATGCAAGTATTCCAGAGAGCTGTATATTTATTTATTTATTTATATTGAGCCAAAACATTATGTTGATCACCTCCTAACAAGGCCACATAATGTATTAAGGTCTGGGTAGATTATATGTTAAAGGGAAAGTTCACCCAAAAACAACATGTTTATGTTTATCTACGTATCCCCAGGGCATCCAAGACGTAGGTGTCTTTGTTTCTTCAGTAGAACACAAATTAAGATTTTTAACTCCAACCGTTGCAGTGTGATAGTCGTATAATGCATGTCAATGGGGATATTTTAGAGTATGAGAGCAATGAGTGTAAAAACACATAGACATACGAATCCTTATTAAACCAATCGGCTCGTGTCGACACATTGATGTCTTAAAACACGGAAAACGATCAGTTTCTGCGAGAAACCGAACAGTATATATGTTTTTTTTTTTTCTCTTATCAGACGAATGTCGTCTAGTATTCCCAGCTGCATATCTTCCGGCGAATAATGTCAAAATACTGGCGCGATCAAAGATATATATATACGTAGATTCCTCATTCGACCGATCCGCACAGGCACTAAAGAGGAATCTATGTATATATCTATAATCCCGCCGGTATTTTGCATGTATTTTGACCTTATTCGCCGGAAGTGATGGCGCAGGGACAGCTGATGGATGAAGAGCCATAGAAAAAAATGAAATAAATTTTTAAATATGGATATTTTTCCTACACAGATGCATCGATTCGCTTCAGAAGGCCTTTATTAACACCCTGGAACCGCGTGGAGCACGTTTTTTGACGGACAGATGCATTTTTTATGGACAAAAACAGAGCAACTATTACTGCGATTATAATACTTGGATTAGCCAGAACATTTTTAATATAACTCATTTTAGTATATGTCATACACACTTCGGATGACTTGAGGGTGAGTAAATCATGGGCTAATTTTCATTTTTGGGTGAACTATCCCTTTAAGCAAACAATCAGTTCACGTAATCAATGTGTTGGATGCAGAAGAAATGGTCAGGAATAAAAATCTAAACGACTTTGAAAAGGGTCAAATTGTTATGGAAAGACGACAGCATCAGAGTATCTCTGAAATGGCAAGGCTTGTGTTTTGCTCCCGGTCAGCAGAGGTGAGAATTTACCAACAGTGTCCGAGGAGGGACAAACCACAAACCGGCGACAGGGTGTTGGGCGCCCAAGGCTCATTGATGCACAAAGCAAACTAAGGCTATTCCGTCTGGTCCAAGCCAAAAGCAGGTCTACTGTGGCACAAGTCAGACAAAATGTTAATGATGGTTTTAGGAGGAATGTGTCAAAACACACAGTGCATCACACTCTGCTGCGTATGGGGCTGAGTGCCTGTGATGACCCCTGTCCCCCATCGCAGGCACCTTCAATGGGCATGAGCATCGTAACTGGACCTGGGAGCAGTGGAAGAAGGTCGCCTGGTCCAATGAGTCTTGTTTTCTTTTACATCATGTGGACGGGCATGTACATGTGTGCCATTTACCTGAGGAAATGAAGGCACCAGGATGCACTGTAGGGCTGACGACAACTGTGATGCTCTGGGCAATGTTCTGCCACGAAACCCTGGGTACAGCCATTCATATGGATGTAAATGTGTAAACATTTTTGCAGACCCCAGATCTCAATCCAATTGAGCATCTGTAGGAAGGGCTGAACCAACAAGTTCGATCCACGGCGGCATCACCTCGCAAACTACAGGACTTGAAGGATCTGCTGTTAACGTCTTGGGGCCAGAGACCACAGGTTTTGGCAGAACAGAGGACCAACAGCAAATTAGGCATAATGTTTTGCCTCGTCTGTGTATACATTATTAGTAGTACATTTGGTTTCAATCAGGATCCTCTCCGGAACCATAAGCAGGTAGAAAAACCAGGTACGAACTGTCCATACAGATTTTACAGTCTGGGTAGGACAAGTGTGCGTATGAACCTGGTGAATTTGGGCTTGTGGGTTGAATGACAGATGAGACGAGAACTGAAGTATCAGTCACGGGGCAGAAGACATACAGCATAAAGCCACTGTGATCACGACCACTGTTTGATGGTATCCAAACTACATGCATGGTTCTGAAAGAAATGCAGTCCAAAAGCTTCCAGAGAGCTTATACAAACAGAAAAATAAGACTTTAGGGGGGTGCCCTTGGTGTGCATGTTAAAATAAGGACTTATACAGTGGTTTAGGGCATTGCTAGGTTGATGCTAGGGTGTCCAGAATCAAGTCTCTATCTGGTCTCGAAAAAAATGGCCCAGTGTCCTCCTTCGTTGTAAGTCTAAGGTATTTTTCATCATTTTGAACCCTAAGTAACAGCACACAATCAACTGCACAATTGTAGGCCTCATTCACGTTTGTAAAATGATAAATTATGCACAGACGCTGAATTCTTGGGGTTAAGAGTTTGCTCAAATCCTTAACTCTCAGTAAGAGCAACAGTATTAGTGACTGCTTTAGCAAATAGCACAAATAAGACGGTCGGAGTGAGAGAAGGAGCCACAGAAGTCCCGTAGTTTGCTCTGTTCTTGAGCCGTCCCTCATTACTGTACCTCAAACTGCATTCCAATCACCCTTTGAAGTGCTTTGAGCTGCTCTTCTCCATGAAAACGAGCACCGTTAATCCACTTGTTAATTAAGAGCGTGTTTGCAGGCTCATGTCTGAAGTGCCCCTTTCTCCTTGAAAGACTTGAAGGGCCTTGAAAGGAGATTGATATCAAAAGGAACCAACTCGATTTTTCACTGATAAAACGAGAGAAGCCATATGCTGACAAGCAGGCGCTTTAATACGTTACTTGTGCGTCAGATCATACCACCAGACTCGAGTGTTTATACTCCGGGCTGTTGCTTACTCGTGCACAGTGGCAGAATTTCGAGTCTTCTACTGAAGGAAAGACAAAACAAGCACCTCGATTCGCTTCTTTGAGAAGCAAGTTCTGTTCTCTGAGCTGTGCGAGGAACTGAGCGCCTGCAGTGCAATTCCTGGCTCAATGCGATTAACGCACTTCCTTCCTTGAACCAAATGAACACACACTAAGAGTTTAAAATAAGTTTTTAGGGTTTTTTTAGAGGGTGGAAGGCATGGGTGTCACTTTCATAAAAAATAGTAGTAGTACTTGTTTTCACAAAATGGCAAAGGCTGAGCTTATTCATATTATTTATGATATAGACAAATAGTTTAACAACATTGAACTGTTTTGCTAGTTTGTAAGGCTAGGTGTCACCAATTATCTTACATCTCAACACAAAGATTCTAATCCACACTTGCATTTTAATTTGAGTAAATCTTATGTATTTACCAAAATTTCAACCTAGGCTCATTGGAAATGCTAAGCTGAGAAGGCGGTCGCCAATACAACATTGCTAGATCCACGTTCTTCTGTTACGGATAAAACTGAATGCTTTTTTAGGACATTTCATTTCCGAACTGTGGTGGTACACACAACAACCATAATAAAACAGTGCCAGATTTACATTCACCTCTTTAGAATAAAGCTGAACATACTTAACGGACGTTTTCTGAACCGTGGCAATACATAGGGCTGTCAATTTAACGTGTTAATTAATTCGTTATGGAAAAATAACAAACATTTTGCCAACGAAAATATTACCTGTAAAGCCAGAGCATAACTTTTGTGCGACTCCGAGCAACACACAGCTGTGTTTCGTTTCTGAATGAATCTGCGTTTTGAGCAAATCAGTCGGGAGAACCAATGATTCAATGGCCCATTCATAAAGAGAGCCATTTACTCAATTCCTGAATGAATAATTTGTTTGAATTAATTGAATGAATGAATGACTTAATAGCTGTGTCCCAATTCAGAGGCTGTATCCTTCGTAGGACTCGGACTTCCGAGGCCGCATCCTTCGAAGGCCAAGTAGGTCGGACTGAGGGTTGTTAAATGCCTGTTCTTGTTGCCTAGCTAATGAATGTCAGTACCATTTGTACCAGACTTTTTTTGAATGTTATAAAACAGGGTTCGCAAACTGTCTAAATATGTCCACTATGGTCCATTTCTGTATATGATAAAGAGTATAAACTATATATTATCGCATCTTAGTAAGATACAAGTCAACATTTGAACTGCTGTAAAGTTTTTTATTTTATTTTACATTTGTGTTACATTTGGTTGTCACTGGTACGCAATGAATTCTGAGGTAGGCAAGGCCACGAAGCATCCATCTGTTGTATCCGTTGTTCACAGGAAACAAAGGATGCATTTGGAGGCCACATTTGAAGGAGCCTTCGAATTGGGACAGCCTTCGTCGCACCGCGGTTACCCATTCTGCATTCGAACGGGCCATTCGGCCTCTGAATTGGGACCCAGCTCATGATGATTTACTCATTTATACATTTACCGCCACCTACAGGCAGTCCTTAGTTTCCTATTTGAAGTATCACTTCATTAAAAATCATTTTATATTTTGGGGTTAGTTTGTCCAAAAATGAAAATTCTGTTTATTTACATACTCATCATATTGTTTCAAACCTGTATGACTTTCCTTTTGTGGACTTGATATTTTGAAGAATGTTGGTAACCAAACTATTTTGGTTTGTATATATATATTTATATATAATAAAATTGCAAATGCAATGCAAAGACAAATACATTCAAGCTTTTTTTATTAAAGGGTGGGGGAAAAATCCAACATGGCACTAAAGTGGTTGGGAAATGTCACCACCACACCCACATTAGAATATGCCTGTTGTGGAAGGGCAAAAACAGGATTTTGGATGAGCTGGGTGGGGGCAGACGATGTACGACTGTCCATTTCTCTCTCCTCTTCTGATGAATGTTCTGTCGTTCTTAGGTAAACAGGGAGAAGACCTAAAGAAAAGAGAGGCGTGCTCTCGTTCTCACTCATTCCTCTCAGCCCTGAGGGTCTTACCCAGGCAAAGACATAGAAACCGGGCTTTGCACGGCCCCCAAAACCCCCTACTGTGCCAACAACTCTCCTCTTCTGTTCAATTAATGAACCATAAATAACCCAATGAAGGTGTCAAGTACGAACGCAATTTATCACGGCTTTCACCACTACACTTCACGAGAGAGACCACTCATTCATAGCCTCTCTGTTTTGGCCCCAAACAGAGAAACACCCCCCAAAAAAACAACAGGGGAGTGAAAGAAAAAGATTTATTCCTGCCCGAGCGCTCCAGTAGCGAATTTTTCCTTTGCAGGAACTCACAGGTGCAGCGATTTGACAAATAAGCCAGGAGCGGCCGACCGGCTGCCTTTGTTAGGGTATCAAAGATAGAGTGGCAATAAATTTGGTTAAGAGAGAGCGACAACAGACTTGCCGGGCTCCCGTGGGGGCTACACATTAAAAACACATCCTCTTGCCGCCTGGGTTATAGATCACCGAGGCTGCTTCAGGTTCTTGACGAAAAAAGAACAAAAAAACTAAAGGTAGAATTTCAAGGATATTAGATTACACAAATCTAGAGAACTATAAGGGATCCGAATGCACAATATTTTAAAACTTTAAAGGGGTATTGAACTGAGAAATAAGATTTTCCTTGAGCCTTTGACATATAAGAGCTCATCATACTATAAGAATATCCTTCAAGTTTCAGAACTGAAAACTTACTTGTTAGTCCAAAAACAGCTTTTATTATAAACAAGCCCAGTGAATAACTCATTGTGGAATGTGCCTATAGATAGGTGAAAGACCGCCTCTGCTGAAGAAAATCAACGCCTACTTCATCATTGCAACTTTGGCCCCGCCCACTGGCGTGTTAGTGAGATGACGAACATACTGGATCACTGGGCTAAAAATAACATTACCCTCCAAAGGATCCTGCTAGGATAATGCTAGGAATGTGGTTATTTATTTTCAGCAATGTGAATGTCTCAATAGAGCATTATTTATTTGTATTCCGTACATTTCACTGAGAACATTTCACAATTTCAGCACAGGCTTTGCAAACACGATATGGACTCCACAGTAATGCGACAACATGTAAGTAAATGTGTTCATTCTAATGCCTGATCTGTGACTAGTGATTTCTGATCTGTGACAAAGATGTTCTTTGTCTGTGTGTAACTAAATGGTCAACTTCACATTGTTTCTCTTAGTAGGATGAAAATAATCTGTTATTTAAACTGTGATTAAATTATATATAGAAAGCAATCAAAGAATGCTCCCTTTACAATCGCTGGAGCTGTCAATCACACAGTGCGAGTTTATCAGTGACTGAGTTCTGGAATTTTGTCCAATCAACAATCGACAGATAAAACGAAGTTCTGCCCTACATTTTTACAATAATGTTGCACTCAGTGTACATCACAATACGGAAGAAAAGATCTGTTGCTACGTCTGTCATACCACGACTTCAAAGACCGCCTAAACCTCTAGTTTTGACTTTATTTGGGCATCCAAGTCCCGTTTTTTGAGGGTGTCAAAACCCTCCACACTCCCCCATATAATGCGCACCCTGCTCGGGTTGAACATTGTTTCTTTAAGCTCTGCTGAAAGCAGCAAGTGCTTGGCAGGAAAAAAAGAAAACTCATTGAATAATATATGACAGCTCGAGTTTTGAATTCAACATTAAAAGTGATGACGTGCGTACAAACTCCACTTTATTTTAATCTCCAGATCCCCGAATCAAAACCTCAGGCTTAAAAGCAAATGTTAAACAGCCTCTCTTCTCACTGAGATCACTTGCAAAGAAAAAAGGGGGAAAAAACACAAGCAGGAGCTGAATACATCTGAATATAACCATTTTTCCGCCTGCAAGCTAAGCCGGAACTAGAGTCCCTATGAAATCCTGCTAAACCAATTAATGGTTCCTGTTAACCCACTCATCTTTAGAGAAGGATTGTCTTTCTCAATAACACAGCAACACCTCCCTTTCTCTGGCAGAATGAAAAAAAGTGCCACGGCCCACACGCTCTAGCCGCTGACAAAGGAAAACCAGTTTGGCACCAGAATGAGAGAGTGTCTTTCCCGTTACAGACATCCTCATGAGCGTCACTCCTCCTGCATAACACCTCTGCTGGGCATTCGTCTCACATCTACTGAGCCCCCTTATCTTCTCGCACCCTCTCCATACGTAAAAACCACTCCCAAACTGGAATTAGCGCATATTACAAAATGGAAAATTAATTCAGCCTGTCTAAAAACGGGAAAAAACACGCAATTGACTAATCTGTCTAAATGAAAGTATAATTACGCTGGTTTAGGGTCAACCGTGCTGGGTAGATTACTTAGAAATTGTAGTTGCTTACTGATTGCAAATTGTAGCTAGTAATCCATTACATTAAACATTTAAGGTAATATAATCTGATTACTTTTAGACTACTTTTGATAATATAATAATACTAAAGCAATGTAATTTGACAAACCATTGAGTTGACAACATTTTTGAGTTCAAACAATTTTAAAAAAGGGGTACGTTGGAGGCATGGCCTAGCAGTTTGCCCACATGCCGGGACGCAGACTTCAAATCTGTTTGGCATCATATCCAAATCCATAATTTGGCTTCTGTCATTTCCTGTCTATTCTTTCCACTCTATCTCATTAAAAGCAGCAAAAAGTCGAAATATGAAAAAGACGAGACTATTAAACCAACAAACGTTCAGAAAAATGACAATTTGCTGCAAGAGTGCTCGTATACTGATCTGGTGCCAGTTTCCTCCATCCAAAGCCCACTGTCACAGATACAACTAATCTGATCCTAGACCAACATTAAAGGGCGGCAGCATTAGGCACAGCTCTGCAAGATAAGTGACATTTTCTAAAATCATGCTGACATTTTCAATTATCATGCACAAGGAACTGGCATGGCAAGAGCAAGGTTTGTCAGGCTGAGGCATACATTCACCTTATCGCACGAGGAAGAGTCCGCCGACTGAACAGAGCGGGGCTTAGGGACAGAAATCTGGACCTGATTGAGGTCTGGACAGAGGTGGAATTGGATGTGAGGTGAAAACAAGGATAAAGAAGTGGGTGTGGGCAGCATTCGGATTGGTGGACGCTCTGACTTCCACCTGGCGACTACTTGAGGGGTCTTGGCTCAAATGAAGACCCTCAATGAAAGGCTACGGTAAAAGGTCACAGTCTGTGTTGGGTTTTTTGGTTGCGAGAGTGTCAAAAACAGCCAGATTTGAGTTCATTTCTTCTCAGCAGATCCAAGAAGAGTCAGTGAGGCAGTTAGAGAGACACTCCAGCAGCAATCGTCAGAAGTTGACACGGAAATTAAATATTTAAAGGCCATAATGACGGAGTTCATTAAAATGACATTTTAAACAGAAATGTGACGTACATAAATAAAGAAATCCTAAAAGACCGTTAGAAAAGGCATTGGGACAGACTGGGAGAGACCGTTAATCTCCCATTGAGGAAAATGGAAAGTTTGTCGGAGGGAAGAGCGAAAACCTGATTTCAGAGGAGTCGGTTAAAGCGAGCAGCTCAAATTATGCAAAGCATGGCGACAAGAACAAGCAGGTGTCTCTACATTTCTCCGCACCTTGTCTACACTGCTGCTCTTGTCGCTGGAAGGTACGAGCTGAAGTGCTGCCAAAGCTAGCGCACCAAAAGGCTGCGAAAACACTCTCCGGGCATTTCAGAGAAACTTCTAGGGGAGTTTCGTGATTAAATACATCTGGTGAATGCAGAAAATGACATCTAAACTGCTTGTGAGACTAAGAATGGGTTCATCCAGATTTCACTACTCGCAACACAAGGACTCTCTTATGAAATTACATCAGTCATGGTGTGCGAAAAACAACAGCCATATTCGGAACATCAATTATGTGGCCGAAACGAGGACTGCATGATATTAAGATTAGATCAGTGACATCATATCCTGTATATACAGCTCAGACACACATCATTTGCAGAGAAGAAAAACGGTTTGAGTTTTATCTTCTATTTAGATTTCATTTATTTCATATATTTCTCACAATATACACTATATTGCCAAAAGTATTGGGAAACCCCTCCAAATCACTGAATTCAGGTCTTCCAATCACTTCCATGGCCACAGGTGTATAAAATCAAGCACCTAGGCATGCAGACGCTTCTACAAACTTTGTGAAAGAATGGGTCGCTCTCAGGAGCTCAGTGAATTCAAGCGTGGTACTGTGATAGGCTGTCACCTGTGCAATAAGTCCATTTGTGAAATGTCCTCACTACTAAATATTTCACAGTCAACTGTTAGTGGTATTATAACAAAGTGGAAGAAATTGGGAACAACAGCAACTCAGCCACGAAGTGGTAGGCCACGTAAAATCACAGAGCGGGGTCAGCGCATGCTGAGGAACACAGTGCGCAGAAGTCACCAACTTTCTGCAGAGTCAATAGCTAAAGTTTTCCAAACTTCATGTGGCCTTCAGATTAGCTCAAGAACAGTGTGTAGAGAGTTTCATGGAATGGGTTTCCATGGCCGAGCACTGCTTCCAAGCCTTACATAGCCAAGTGCAATGCAAAGCGTCGGATCCTGTGGTGTAAAGCAGACGCCACTGGACTCTAGAGCATTGGAGATGTGTTCTCTTTAGTGACGTATCACGCTTCTCTGTCTGACAATCCGATGGAAGAGTCTGGGTTTTTGGTGGTTGCCAGGAGAACGTTACTTGCCTGACTGCACTCTTAATGATTCAGCATACCAAGACATTTTGGACAATTTCATGCTCCCAACTTTGTGGAACAGTTTGGGGATGGCCCCTTCATGTTTCAACATGACTCTGCACTAGTGCACAAAGCAAGGTCCATAAAGACATAAAGATTTGACTGGCCTGCACAGAGTCACCTCAACCCAACCTCAACCCGATAGAACACCTTTGGGATGAATTAGAGCGGAGACTGTGAGCCAGGCCTTCTTGTTCAACATCAGTGTCTGACCTCACAAATCCGCTTCTAGAAAAATTGTCAAAAATTCCCATAAACACACTCCTAAACCTTGTGGAAAGCCTTCCCAGAAGAGTTGAAGCTGTTATAGCTGCAAAGGGTGGGCCAACTCCATATTAAACCCTACGGATTAAGAATGGGATGGTTCATGAACATTAAAGTTCATGTGCATGTAAAGGCATGTGTCCCCAAACTTTTGGCAATATAGTGTATGTATAATAATTATTGTTTAATACATTATTTATATATCAATCATTGTTCTAATATATTATTTATATATTCGAATATACATTTTATGCATGATGTTTAAAGTAAATTCAACCAAAAATATATCATTTCTGAATCATTAAAATCTCAAAACTTAACGCAGCCAACTGATCCTTAACTAAAACGAGAAAATCATAACTAATATTACAAACTTCATGAACTTATATTTACTAAATTGTTCTTATTAACCATTAAAGTTAACTACTAACGTTACTTAAAAATACCTGATATACATGTTATAAAAGCAATGATCACCATAAAGGTGAACAGATCCATTTAAACAAATTTAAGTGTATGAAAAAAATCTAAAGTTAATGAAAATTTCTAAATGTACTCGTATTATTTGAAGATGCCAATCCCATTCTATACAGACTTGTAAACACAAAACAGCGTGAAACGTGAATATAACTTTTTTTTAAAAAGTTGGAGAAAAAATAAATAATTCTAGAGCAAATGTATTTATATATATTCTTTTATATATTTTGTTTTTTTGTATTTATATATATAATTGTTTGTGGTCGGTAAGATTTTTTATGTTTTTGAAATTAAGTCTCTTATGTTCACCAAGGCTGCATTTTTTTTATTTAAAATACAGTAAAAACAGTAAAAACAACCTCATGTCGTTCCAAACCCACAAGACTATTGTTCATGTTCTTTTTTATTGAAATCTGAGAGATTTCTGTCCCTCCATTGACAGCTACGCAACTACCACTTGGACGCTTCTAAATGTTCATATAAGGATCGTAAAACTGAATCTAGCGGTTTAGTCCAAATTTTCTGAAAAGACTTGATCGCATTGTATGATGTACAGATTGAATTTAGGCCTTTCAATTTGTTTTAATTAAAATACAGTAAAAACAATTATACTGTGAAATATTGTTACAACTTAAAACAACCATTTTTTATATGAATATATTCTAAAATGCATTACTTCAGTTTTCAGTGTCATGTGATCCTTCAGAAATCATTCTAATATACTGATTTGATGCTCAAGAAACATTTATTATTATTAACAATGTTGAAAACAGTTGTGCTGCTTTATATTTTTTTTGTGGAAACTTTTTATATTCAGGATTTTTGATCAATATAAAAAGCATTTGGTATGCATTTATTTACTCAATTAGAATACCACCATGGTATCTATCTACAGTATCTCTACCTAGTTCACACTTTTCTACAGATACGCATGCGAAAACCGCAGGGCTAGCAGCTGAAAAGCTACATGTTGCTATGGAAAGAATTACACAGTGGCTGTAGCAATCATATCTTAGCTTGAAAATTGGTAAAACAAAAGGAATGTTTATCTCAAAAACAAAGGTTTAATCTCCTGTTGACATTTTTATAAATGGTGAAAAGATAGAAATAGTCAATGAGTTCAACTATCTTGGAGTAATATTGGACTCAAATCTTAGTTTTAAAAAAACATGTAAAGAAAATGGTGAGGAATATTAAATATAATTTAGCGAATTTGAGAAAAAATAGACAATGTCTCTCTGTCGATCTAGCCAAGACCTTTATGCATGCTATAATTTTTTCTCATATTTCGTCCCGTCTTACATGTTGGGGTCAAGCTGTAAAACTGTGGTTAAGCCTTTAAAATCCCTATAAAACCAAACCATTTTCACCATTGTAGGATCTTGGAGAAACATAAATTATTGAGTTTTGACAATTATGTGCTTTTTTTCAAATTTGTGTACGGTTTATACAATTTTAAATGGCCTGGCTCCTTCTGTACTCTGTAACTTTGTTAGTTTTCGTCCTAATAATTCTGTAAGATCTACCAGATCATTTATAAGTAATTGTGTTGTTCCTTTTCGCCATTCTGCTTTTGGACTATCGTCTTTTGCTGTGAAAGCTATGACTGGAATGCTTTGCCTAAGGATATTAAAGGGTGTAAATCTATTGGTAAAATGAAGTTAAAATCTTTAAAAAAAATTGAATCAACTCTGTAGACATTGACATGGTTGCTTTTTAAGTGTTTTTTTTTTGTTCTGATAGTATGTGTATGTTTAATTGTATATATGTATTGTGTATGTTACTTTATTGTTTATGTCGACCGGACTGCGGGTGAAAATTAGCTTTTAGCTAAATAAGGTACAATGCATGGAATGGAAACATTTATGTTAAAAATTGTACATGGTCCCTTAATAAATAAAGTAGAGTAAAGTAAAGTAATATATTGTCAAGCCATAGAGCCCTACTTTGTCATCTCCTGTTTTTCATGCTGTAGGCAACTGTGTACTTCTTCACCTTGAATAACTTTACCAAGTGCTCATCCATCTATCCATATTCTCCGCTCACTCTCTTTCTTCCACTAAACAGTTGGCCCTTCCACTATTATTACCGAGTGTCCTTCAAACAATTCTTCCAGACGACCATCACTCAAGTGAGCCATAAGCTTCACCGCCACCAACGCATGAGCTCCCATCACGCCGACGGCTGCATTGAGACGTTCCATCAGAACGCTGTCAGCAAAACGGATGCAAATTCGCCACGAGTGTTCGGTAACACCGGGAGGACGTGGATGCGAGGCGGTGTTCGGTCATTGGATGAGGATGTGAGGGGGTGAGTTTTTATTTCAGTCTGAAGCTTGAGTCACAACATCAAATCCTTTCTAATCCTTAGTGAGTCATAGCGTAGATGCTAACAAAAAGAGGCTGTCTTCCCTCATTAGAGTGCACATGTTCAAAATCAACAACCCATCTAGAATTCTAGGAGCCAATTGGCAGATAGTATCATCACTTCATATTGTACAACGTTGCCAGGTTTTTGTTTAAAAGTGGGATGGGAGGAACTACAAGTGTGTATTCAATTTAGACTTTGATGATAGAAACAAAACAGTTTTGATTAACAACATCTGTCACTTTATTTAAATCAGAATATTCCAGCAACACTGCAGCAAGATTTGTCAAAAGCTGTTTTGATTGATGGTAAACAACTTTTTTTGCTACTTTGTTTTACTTTTTGCCACTTTGAGTTGCTTATTTTGCTACTTTGTGTTCAAAATTAATTTGAACTTAAGTACGGTTGATCGTGTGGTGGTTGATTTAAAAAAAAAAAGTCAAAGTCAAAATCATATCAGTAATTGGACAATATTGAAGATTTTTTTAAATGATTATCAGATAGTATTGGATATTTAATTTTACATACTTGTGTCCCCTAATTTATATTTTTATGACCTATGCAATAAATGTGATCTTGTAAACTGAAGATAAATTGTGATTAATGATTAATAAAATTACAGATTTTAGTTTTCATTTATTTCAAAAATTTGTCAAATATTATACCGACCATCATCTGCCAGAATTTCAACATCAGTGCATTATAAAAATAATGCAAATAATCTAACAAAAAAATGTACAATAAAAAAAAAAAACTAAGAACGTTCTTAAAATGCTACATTCCATATTTAACTTTTAAATAAGGTGTGTTCAACGGCATATTTGTTTTTGCTGTGGTGTTGAATGATGAAAATCCAATGTTTCCAGGTAAGATATTTAATAAATTATCCAAGATTTCAAAATGAATTAAAGGACTCGACAGCTACGGTAGAATCACATGATCATCAATGACAAAATGACTTTCTTAAAGGGATAGTTCACCCAAAAATGAAAATTCAGTCATTATTTTATCACAAATTTTCCTTTTTTTTTTACAAGGTCGTTAACCAAACATACTTACCATAGTCATTTAAAAAAGTGATAGTTCACCCAAAATTGTGTCATAATTTACTCACCCTCATGTCTTTCCAAACCTGTATGACTTTCTTCTGTGAAACACAAAGGTAGATATTTTAAGAAATGTCTCAGCATTTTTTTCCATACTATGGAAGTCTATGGAATCCAAAACTGATTGCTTACGAACATTCATCAAAATATCTTCTTTTGTGTTCCACAGAAGAAAGTAAAGCAAGGTTCGGAAAGACATGAGACACAATTTTGGGTGAACTATCCCTTTTAAGTGACTATAGTATGCATAATTTGCTAACAGCCTTGTAAAAGGCCACAGAAATGCTATTTGTAATTAGCTGATAATGTATAGTGTATCTAGGTCCCTTTTATTTCTCATGTGGTTTTGGGATCAGTATTAGTGGGACACGCTTGTGTCTCGGAGGTGTTGATGGATGGCTTAACACAATATATAAATTATATAACAGCGGGTAAACTCAATACACCCATTATTTCCCCAAGCTTTTTTATTTCGCCCCTGCAGAAGCTACAGTAATTTATGCCTCCCCTTCTTCTTCTCCATCCTTTTGGATGAAGAGGAAAGATACAGCCCACTTTGCTGACAACCGCCACCGGAAAAAAAAACACATTCACAGTGAGGCACAAGCAACGGTGGATGTTTTCTCAGCCTTCATGCACATTTTATTCTAGGGGCGAGAAAAATCAGAATTTAATTAAAGGCACGGGTATTGATTTAATTGTAGCAACAGTATGTTGATGACTCATGATTGATTGAGGGTTTCTAGATTGTCAGTGGGAGGTCCGGAGAAAAATAACGACTCCTGGGTTTTTCTTTTCCATTAGCTATCAATCTTTTTTCCGCTTTTATTTGGGAAATTAATTTTGTGTCACGCATAAAACGACACTCAAATCATCACAAGTCTCCTTTGGCAACCGCAGGCCAATGCAAAGGTTGCTTTTTATTACAAATGAATGCAGATCTGTTTAAATGTCAGAAAGAGAGAGAGAAATAGATTTTCATAGAGTTTGAAAGGGAAAAACAGAGTGCAGTACATGTCTCAGCCAAGTTGGAGAGGCAAAAACTTCCTTGAGATGGACACTTTCCATGCACTTTCTGTGTCTCAGAACACTCGATGTGGCTCGAATGTCCAACTATGGAATTTCTCTTGTTATTCCAAAGATAGAAATTCTCTATTTTCAATAAAAGGGTGTAGATGTACAAAAGAAATTAATATTTTAATTCATCACTGATGCATTAAACTGATCAAAGGTGATAGTAAAGACTTTGATAATGTTACAAAAGATTAAATAAATGATGTTCTTTTGAACTTTCTATTCAAATAATCTTGAGAAATTGCATCACCGTTTCTACAACAAAATTAAAGGGTTAGTTCACTCAGAAGATGAAAAGTCTGTCATCAGTTACTCACCCTCATGTCGTTCTCAGGTTATCTTCAGAACACAAATAGAGATATTTTTTATGAAATCTGTGAGATTCCTGTCCCTCCATTGAAAGTCTATTAACCCGAAACTGTTGACACTTCAAAACATTTATAGAGATTGTAAAAGAAATCCATATGAATCGAGCGGTTTAATCCAAGTCTACTAAAGAGACACGATTGAATTTGGGCTTTTATTCACACATAAACTTTGATCAGCGAACCAAAACAGAAACTCATCGGTTGTTGAGGAAGCTCAAATGTGGTGCATAACAGGAGAATGAACCTCATTGGTTCTTGCGGAAACTCAAATGTGCTGCCTAACACGAGAATGAACCTCATTGGTTCTTGAGGAAGCTCAAAAATGCTGCGTAACACGAGAATTAACCTAATTGGTTCTTGAGGAAGCTCAAACCTGCTGCTTAACACGAGAATGAACCTCATTGGTTCTTGAGGAAGCTCAAACATGCTGCGTAACAGGAGAATGAACCTCATTGGTTCTTGAGGAAGCTCAAACATGCTGCGTAACAGGAGAATGAACCTCATTGGTTCTCGCAGAAGCTCAAATGTGCTGCGTAACAGGAGAATTAACCGCATTGGTTCTCGCAGAAGCTCAAACGTGCTGCGTAACATGAGAATGAACCTCATTGGTTCTTGCGGAAGCTCAAACATGCTGCGTAACACGAGAATGAACCTCATTGGTTCTTGTAGAAGCTCAAATGTGCTGCGTAACAGGAGAATGAACCTCATTGGTTGTTGAGGAAGCTCAAACATGCTGCGTAACACGAGAATGAACCTCATTGGTTGTTGAGGAAGCTCAAACGTGCTGCCTAACACGAGAATGAATCTCATTGGTTCTTGCGGAATCTCAAACGTGCTGCGTAACACGAGAATGAACCTCATTGGTTGTTGAGGAAGCTCAAACGTGCTGCGTAACACGAGAATGAACCTCATTGGTTGTTGAGGAAGCTCAAATGTGCTGCGTAACACGAGAATGAACCTCATTGGTTGTTGAGGAAGCTCAAACGTGCTGCGTAACACGAGAATGAACCTCATTGGTTGTTGAGGAAGCTCAAATGTGCTGCGTAACACGAGAATGAACCTCACTGGTTCTTGAGGAAGCTCAAACATGCTGCGTAACAGGAGAATTAACCTCATTGGTTCTCGCAGAAGCTCAAACGTGCTGCGTAACACGAGAATGAACCTCATTGGTTCTTGCGGAAGCTCAAACGTGCTGCGTAACACAAGAATGAACCTCATTGGTTCTTGCGGAAGCTCAAACATGCTGCGTAACACGAGAATGAACCTCATTGGTTGTTGAGGAAGCTCAAACATGCTGCGTAACAGGAGAATGAACCTCATTGGTTCTTGCAGAAGCTCAAATGTGCTGCGTAACAGGAGAATTAACCTCATTGGTTCTCGCAGAAGCTCAAACGTGCTGCATAACACGAGAATGAACCTCATTGGTTCTTGCGGAAGCTCAAACGTGCTGCATAACACAAGAATGAACCTCATTGGTTCTTGCGGAAGCTCAAACATGCTGCGTAACAGGAGAATGAACCTCATTGGTTCTCGCAGAAGCTCAAATGTGCTGCGTAACAGGAGAATTAACCTCATTGGTTCTCGCAGAAGCTCAAACGTGCTGCGTAACACGAGAATGAACCTCATTGGTTGTTGAGGAAGCTCAAACGTGCTGCGTAACACGAGAATAAACCTCATTGGTTGTTGAGGAAGCTCAAACGTGCTGCGTAACACGAGAATGAAGCTCATTGGTTGTTGAGGAAGCTCAAATGTGCTGCGTAACACGAGAATGAAGCTCATTGGTTGTTGAGGAAGCTCAAACGTGCTGCGTAACACGAGAATGAACCTCATTGGTTGTTGAGGAAGCTCAAATGTGCTGAGAATGAACCTCATTGGTTGTTGAGGAAGCTCAAATGTGCTGCGTAACACGAGAATGAACCTCATTGGTTCTTGCGGAAGCTCAAACGTGCTGCATAACACAAGAATGAACCTCATTGGTTTTTGCGGAAGCTCAAATGTGCTGCGTAACAGGAGAATGAACCTCATTGGTTGTTGAGGAAGCTCAAACATGCTGCGTAACAGGAGAATGAACCTCATTGGTTCTCGCAGAAGCTCAAATGTGCTGCGTAACAGGAGAATTAACCTCATTGGTTCTCGCAGAAGCTCAAACGTGCTGCGTAACACGAGAATGAACCTCATTGGTTGTTGAGGAAGCTCAAACGTGCTGCGTAACACGAGAATGAACCTCATTGGTTGTTGAGGAAGCTCAAATGTGCTGCGTAACACGAGAATGAACCTCATTGGTTGTTGAGGAAGCTCAAACGTGCTGCGTAACACGAGAATGAAGCTCATTGGTTGTTGAGGAAGCTCAAATGTGCTGCGTAACACGAGAATGAAGCTCATTGGTTGTTGAGGAAGCTCAAACGTGCTGCGTAACACGAGAATGAACCTCATTGGTTGTTGAGGAAGCTCAAATGTGCTGAGAATGAACCTCATTGGTTGTTGAGGAAGCTCAAATGTGCTGAGAATTAACCTCATTGGTTGTTGAGGAAGCTCAAATGTGCTGCGTAACACGAGAATGAACCTCATTGGTTGTTGAGGAAGCTCAAATGTGCTGAGAATGAACCTCATTGGTTGTTGAGGAAGCTCAAATGTGCTGCGTAACACGAGAATGAACCTCATTGGTTGTTGAAGAAGCTCAAATGTGCTGCGTAACACGAGAATGAAACTCATTGGTTGTTGAGGAAGCTCAAGTGTGCTAGATAACAAGAGAATGAACCTCAATGGTTCATGCGCGTCAAGCAAGCATGCTTGAGCTTCCGTTTACCAAAATTGAATGCTGTAAACATTCGCTGATCAGGTATGGGGAGAATAGACTTTCAATGGACAGATATTTGTGTCTGTTGACAAACAATGGTCTTGCACTGACATAAGAAAAGAAATTAAAAAATGTGTGAACTATCCCTTTAATGATGTATTAAAATCCCTAAAATAAGCTTGTAAGTGATATTTTTTAAGGAAGAAATTATGGTGTTCTACTACTTTTCAAATGTTCCTTTCAAAGGCATCTCCAAAAGAAGCTATTTTCAGATTTTGCTAACTTCTTGGGACACTTTCCAGCAATTTTGTCCCCAAAGTACAGTTAGGTTAGAAAAACACACCCACGAGCAGGAAAACATCTATATGTATTCAAAAGTCTGTTCGATTATAATTGAAAGTGTTGCTCTTTTATAAAAGCAGTTTCCAAGTCTCGACATCCAGAGTGAAATGTACCGACATCTAGTTATCAATGTGACGGCTCTTTAATGTTCCACTGTGTTGTGTGACTAGCGTAACATACGCTGCAATAAGCGACATTGTTCCCTCCAGCCTCGTGGATTTAATTAGATTTGATAACTTGTTGTTTTATGTCAGTAACTGCAGCTCTTGGCACTTTCCCTTACAAATTTGTTCCCTCTCTTTCACTCCATCCATTTTCCTTCCTTCCTAGCTCTCTGCGGTGGGTCTGTTGCTCTCCTCTGCTAATAAACCATTATAAACAGTGGTTCAGATGTGAAAAGACAATATAACTACAGCACGGTTGTTCATATCCTTGTGAAAATGCTGAAGATTGCCTAAAATAAATCAGAGACAGGTCTCTAGCATAAAATACGAAACTACTGAATCATTCCAACAAATATTTTGAGCGCTGATGCGTCAACGTAACCTAAAGCATTGACTTTTTTGTTTTTATTTGTTTATTTGACTGAGGAAATTAGCATTAATTTCTGTGATTAATATACTTTTATAACAGTACAATGGAAAAATAACACATAATATGATTGAATCAGAAAACAATGAATTAATTAAACATCATTATAAATAAAATATTAAAAATATAAATATACTGATTTGAAAACGCATTCATATCCAGCATGCCGGTTCACTTTGGCTTTTACAGACACTGTTTGACACATGATTTTGCAAGGATTGTCATATGAACATCTCACAGCAGTCAAATAAAAAAAAGATTGATGCACTGCAATACTTGGTGTACTTGTGCTGTAAAAAAAACTTGCAATACTTATTGCACTGTGACTCATGTATCGTAACAATAACAATGTATCAACGATTTCCATTCTGGTTGACCTTCCTCTCTCTGATTTAGATTGTTGAAATCTAAACTGAGACATGAGGAAGACTGATTGATTTTATACTTTGATTAGGTTTAAGTTCTGATATTGCGGTTCAAAATTGCAACTTGACGCAATAATGTAGATTTTTTTTCTTTTTCTACAAAAGCTTCAAACGTGACATATTTATGGAAGCATGTTTCCTCCAGGCAATAAAAATGTAATTGCAATTGTGAGTTTATGTTTTGCAATTGGCACTTTATAACTTTGTCTCAATTGAGAAAAACATACGAACTGCGAGATATAAAGTCACAATTCAGAAATAAAGTCGCAATCCAGAAATTGTGTTCTCACATTTCGACTTTACTGTATATCTCGTAATTCTAATAATTTTTTCTCACAATTGTGAGTTTACTATTTATCTCATAATTCTTTTTTCTCGCAATTACGACTGTATATTGCGCAATTCATATTTTTTTTCTCACAATTGCGAGTTTACTGTATATCTCACAATTATTTTCTTCACGCAATTACGACTGGATATCTCGCAATTCTGACTTTTTTTCTTGCAATTGCGAGTTTACTGTATTTCTCGTCATTCTTTTTTCTCGCAACTACGACTGTACACCTCGTAATTCTGAAATTTGTTTTTCACAATTGCAAGTTTACTGTATATCTCGTAATACTTTTCTCACAATTACGACTGTACATCTTGTAATTCTGACATTTTTTCTCACAATTACAACAGTATATCGTAATTCTGACACTTTTTTCTTGCAATTGCGAGTTTACGGTATTTCTCATAATTATTTTTTCTCGCAATTACGACTTTATATCTCATAAAAAAATTTCTGTGACTGTACATCTCTTAATTTTTTTCTCACTATTACAATAGTACATCGTAATTCCGAATTTTTTGCTCACAATTGCGAGTTTATTTCTCACAATTTTGACTTTTTCTCACAATTGCATGTTTATATCTCTCAATTCTGTCTTTCTTCCTCACAATTAAGCTAAAAACCGAGAAGTCAGCTGCCAAGTGTGATTTTTTTTCTCTCGCAATTGCACGTTTATATCTCACAATTCTCAGAAAAAGTCTGAATAACGAGATATAAACTCGCAATTCAGACTTTTTTCTCGAAATTGTCATCTTATATCCTGCAATTCTTTTTTTCTAAGAACTGTTAGACAAACTCCCAATTGCGAATTGTGAGTCAGAATTGTGAGATTTAAACAATTAACTAATAGTTTCATAATGTTAATTCAACAGTTTTAGGTCTTTCATTTGCAACATACAATGAGATTTTGCATTATAAAATGTGAAATGTATTCTTTTTTTAATGAATAATCATCTTTTGATTTGCATCCAACAAGTTAAACTGTAAATAAAAAGAGAGAAAAAAATCACATTTTATTTAAATTCACTGGATCATAAAAAAAGACTGCCATGTGGATATTTAAAATATAAATCATTATTATGTTGTATTTCCAGTGTTGTGAAATATATTGTTCTTCTGAAATTGGTCATACCGCACACCTCTACCCAGCACCGATTAATCTCATGTTAGAGGACAGTAGGGTGAACGCAGCCAAAAGACTGCATCTGTACCATAAAACCCTTTTGCGTTCATTTTTCAGATAGACACCTGACGCTCCGTATAGAACCACTGATCAATATTTAATCTGGAGAAATAAATTGCATCTGTTTGTCTTTCATCTTACAAGGGAAATGTATGTATTGTGACAACAGAAGCGACGCGTTAATCAAATAATGGAATAGTGATTTTTGGAGGGGAGAGCGAGCCCGGGACCTCTTCGCTATATTAACTGTAACCCCACGCTGTTGACATGATGCATCTCACAGCCCATGTCTTGTTACCTCAGCGCGGATCATCTCAGCCTCATTGGATATCTAAGAAAAGATTTAGATCCCATGTGTGCGTTGTGCATAATATGCTGTAACATGCACGGATATCACACGCTTGTACTTTTGACCTTCCCAGCGCTGACAGTGAGGAACTATTTTTTTTTTCTCCATTTATTCTCAGGCCCCTTGTCTTCGCAATTACCGCGTTCCAATCTCTCCTCGTCCCCACAGTCACCCACAATACCCAGTAGGATCGCCGGTCTTTCTTGTGGTGGAGCAATTACCGCCCCTATCTCACTGAAACAAAAAACTTTTAGACTAGGATATTAGGAAATGTCAAATTCAGGTTAGATTTCCCTTTTCTCCAAAGGCGACGTGGTTTCCTCACTGGAAGCGTGGCTGAGGCCATACTACATAATGCATGAAGCTCACTGGCTACCCCTGCAAAACATGGTTAACTCACATGCTTCACAAGCAGACAGAACTAGTATACAGCTCTAAATATGACTTTGAAAAAGTCATTTAAAACTTGAAAGCTTCAGAGCCTGGTAGTTAGCTGTAGCATGCAAAGCCATTGTGCTCCTGCAGACAATGCAGATTCGAATCTGGCAGGTCAAAAAATACTATTTTAATATTTATTATATTATATTTGATTACATTATATTATATGATATCTGTGAATTTCCAGTTAATTCCTTCTCCCTCTTGAACTGTCAAATTAAAAAGTATGAAGTCTCCAATATACAGTATAATAAATTAATAAAGGGCCCTATTATATACCACGTCCAGCACCATGTTCTTTCAATAGCAAATGCACTTGGCCCATCTGTTCGCCCATGGACGTGCTGGTCTGAAAACGAGGTGTGTTCAGGCGCATTGTTGGCGCGTTGCCATTTTGAAACAGGTTTCAAAGTGCACGTCAAAACTATACCGTTATTGTCTCCATGTAAACTACAAAAATGCGAATTTGTGAAAACTGTGATGTCCTTGTTCAGTGTATAGGTGAGTAGTGTTGCTTTAGAAAGAGACTGACACCTACTGTCCTGGCATGAATAATACAGCGTTTTTAGTAGTTTTCACGGATCTGTATGAACAGTACCCTAAGAGGTCCAACTCAAACATAACGTGACAGTTTCGACCAAGTACTATATACTAGGGATGCAACAATGCAGTTAGTCCACGGTTCAATACATACCTCGGTTTTTAACCACGGTTTTCGGTTCGGTTCAGTTCGGTTCGGTTCAGTTTCTGTTCCTCTCAATTCCGATTTCGTTTCAACTCCTACGGTGGCTGATTTAGTCCAAGATTAACATGGCTTCCAGTTCGACCTCGTCCACATTTGACACGGTGCCATCGAGTGTTAAAACGCGAAAGGCGAAGCTTGAATTTACGGGTATGTCCCTCTTTGGCTAATGTACTTTCAAGATGGAGGGGCAACATGGCGACCGGCATTCAAACCCCTCACCCATATGTATTTTCAATGCCATATTATAAACTTACGAGAATACTTTATTACTTGAAAGAAGTAAATATACATTAATGAGCACATATATTTTTGAAAGAACTAAGTGTTTTTAGCTAAGAATAAACTAAAAAAGTTACACAGTGTAGCTTTAAAAGAATTGAAAAACCTACCTTAAACTTAAAACTTTACTTGTGCGCGCGCTCGGAAAAGCGTATGTTAAAACCGCTCACGCGAATGAAACCGGCAAGGCAACGCATGCAAATAATGAACTTTCGTGATTGTGAATAACTATAGTGTTCCGTGAGTATAACTCTACCACTAACGTGTGATGTGAATGTGTGTCGTGTTGTTCAGTATATTGGGATGGAGGCAAACGATAGATTTTGTAGAAAAATAATTAATTAAATGCAAAACCGAACCGTACCGAACGGTTCAATATTATATTGAGAATTGTGGCATCCCTACTATATACCTTGTTTTTAATGCAAGAGTGGGTGCGGCCATTTATAATTTGAATGTGTGAGCCTTCCGGTGTCATTCACTGGGAGGTATTTTAGCTGTACAAAAACAATCTGTAATGCTGCTTGATGCTGCCAAATGGTATTTGTTATCAGAATTTCCATTTATTCTCGTAATCATAAACACATGGTTTGTAACACAAATAGCTATACCATTTACGGCATTTTGTTATTCTTCTGGTTAATTACAATCTGGTTAAGTCTCACACATTCACAGAAATAGCTTACTTCCATGTTGCAAAACAAGGTGGATAGAGCAAAGTATCTTTAAGTGTAGGAGCTAACTTAAGAATACTGGTCCATACTTATGCAATTTATTTTCCCACTACTTTTTGAGGAAAATCCCTAGACAGACTCATCTATCTATCCGTGTAAATTCAGCGAGTGAGTCAGTGAGTATGATATGCATGGACACTGGGCGTCTTATCAGCGTCCAGCAGGACAGGCTAATCTCACTCGAAACCGCCACCTGCGTTACTTCCCTCCTCCCACTGCCAAACACCGAACAACACAACCCATCACAGACAATCCATCTCTCTAATTTAACATTTTACTGCTCATTTTGGTTGAGTAAAAAGGTGTAATATGATGTCAAATGTGACTAGCTGCACATTTTGATTTGTGACTGATGACATGAACCTAGCAAAACGGCTAAAGTAGTTTTCTATGAGCCATTAGTGTGGTAATGTCTAGGGGAGGAAGGAAAAATACTTTTTGGTTGTTGGACACCTAGTTGATTATCTTCATAGGCCCTATAAATATTAATAAATGTGACCCTAGACTACCAAACCAGTCATAAGGCTGAAAAAATCTGGAATCTGAGGATGCAAAAAAATCTAAATATTGAGAAAATCGCCTTTAAAGTTGTCCAAATGAAGCGATGCACTACTAATAATATATTTTTTATATATTTATGGTAGAAAATTTACAAAATATCTTCATGGAACATCATCTTTACTTAATATCCTAATGATTTTTGGCATAAAAGAAAAATCAATCATTTTGACCCATACAATGAATTGTTGGCAATTGCCACAAATATACCTGTGCGACTTATGACTGGTTTTGTGCTCCAGGGTCACAAATAAATAAAGATACACCAGGATTTGTTTCGGAATCAGATAAGGACTTTCTGAATCGTGAGGCGCCTAAAACTGACAGTGTCAGGACAAAGAACGAGACGCAACAAACTATTTCCAGTTATCTGGCTTTAAACGAACGCAGACTCAGGCGGAAAGGGGGATAGGAAAGGTTTCAGGAGCTCCGTCTGCATGATGGTCTGGACAAGAAATGCATCCCAGCTTTCGGTGGAGCGGAGAATGGAAAAGTCCAGTGATGTAACAGCTGCTAAATGCAGGCATTCCACATCTCGGTTTCCCTTGCTCACAGTTTCCCCGCTGAGCCTTCCCTCGGTTTCTTCTGCTCTCCGTTCCAGTGCTCTGATTACAAACACTGACGAGGCGGAGCGTCGAGGAGGACTTTTGTTAAACTGTCTCCAAAAATAGACCTCTTTCCAAGACGAAAGTGTCTGTACAGTGTCTGCTCATGGTTATGAGGTCATATCCCTCAACGAACCCTAAACCAGCTAATCATTAAGGCCCGCAAATTTGAGAGCTGACTCTGAGGGAGGAAAACTCAACTAGTGATTTACCATTTCACTTTGAATTAGTAGCATTGTGCTGCCGTTTTGACAAGAAAGACTAGATTGGTAAGTTGGATATACTCTTACACTTAAAGGGATAGTTCACCCAAAAATGAAAATTACCCTATGATTTACCCACCCTCAAGCCATCCTAGGTGTATATGACTTTCTTCTTACAGATGAATACAGTCAGAGTTATATTAACATATGCCCTGGCCCTTCCAAGCTTTATAATGGCAGTAAATGGTACCCCCAAATTTGAAGCCCAAAAGAAGTGTATCCATCCATTATAAAAGTACTCCACACGGCTTTGGGGGGTTAATAAAGGCCTTCAGATGCGAATCAATGGGTTTGAGTAAAAAAAACGTCCAGTCCGATTTGGCAACAGATTGCAATTCCGTTTGGTGCTGGTATTAGTGCAGAAATTACACACACGGCAACTCAAACATAAATAAGTGGTGGGTCTATCTAATCTGCTTCATTCAAGCTTTCCACTCATCTTACACATTCATATCAGTAAAACTCTCAATCCAAAAGATCCTCTAGCATTATTTCACAACCATATTTAAACGCAGGAGCAAATCTAAATTATCATTCTGTCCAAACTCTTAAAGTGCAGCTTATGCATTCCTATCAGTAAAATGCTCCACGTGAAAGGTTCTCTAGCTTGAATGCGTCCTAAAAAGCTCTGCAAAACTTAGTTCTCAATTGCCATAATCAACCATATTTAAATACAGAAATTAATCCCCAAAATTGCTCCTTCCACACTAGCATCTAATGCGTTCTGTAAAAGACTGTTTTCCACACTCTTAAAATGTATCTTACACATTCATGCCAGTAAAAAGCTCAGATGTAGATGCCATCAGTTAGCAGATCATTTGATTTCACCCATTTTGATTTTAAAAAATATTAATAACTAGATACGCATTAATGTTAGTAGTAAACTACAGTTGACAGAAGCTATATATTTTGATTATATTTGCACACAGACAAGCAATGCCTAATATGAGCCAGGGCCTGTAACGGATTTTGGATTTTTGTGTTCTGACATTAAAAAGTTAAGTGTCCTAACTAGCTCGATTTGGTTTGAAAAATTTTCACCATAGCCGTATTTAAATACAGAAGCGAATACCTTAAATGTTCATTCTGTTTGTCTACAAAACAGAATCTAATTCAATTTTGGCACCATTTTGTCATCTAGTCAGACATTTGGTTTGATAATTATTTTTATAAAAAATATATATATATATATTTTGTAAACTACAGTCAACAGAAGCAATATATTTTGATTGTACTTGCACTTGTGTAATGGAGGCAACCTAGTAAGAATTGTGTGGGTAAACTTCACTCCCTTGGCCTTCATGAGGCGCGCTAGCGACTGACGCTAGACTGCGGTCTTTAGTGTCCTTGTTAGTGCACCCGCCTAACATTGCGAGAGACCCTGGTTCGATTCCCGCTGATTCGTGACGTGAGTAGAACACGAGGAGTTACTTTGGTGCCATGACCCGGATGGGAGTGAGGTGTAGGGGTATGAGTGTAACGGAGACAAGCTAGTAAGAGCTGTGTGTGTAAACCTCACTCCCTTGGCTTCTAGAGCACATTAGCGACTGAAGTTAGAGACTGCGGTCTTTAGCATCTTTGTTAGTGCGCCCGCCTCCCATGCCGGAGACCAGAGTTCGAATCCCTCTCAGAGCTGGTCAAGTAGGACCGGTTACTTTGGTGCCGTGACCCGGATGGGAGTGAGATTTAGCAAGGTGAGTGTAACGGAGGCAAGCTTGTAAGAGCTGTGTGTGTAAATCTCACTCCCTTGGCCTCAAGAGGACATTAGTGACAGACGCTAGAGACTGTGGTCTTTAGCATCCTTGTTAGCCACAGTAGGACTGGTTCCACTTGTACCTCAGACAAGTTAAGAGTGTCCAAAACAGATAGTAGTTTGATAGTTCACAACTAGTTTGATTTGGTTCTGTACACACTATGCAACTGCCATACCCTGAATAGGAGTGTTAGAATAACCAAACTCTTTGTACAGAAAATAATTTAACACTCAGAAGAGGAGTAACAACCCTATTAACCTGCAGTGTGTACGTGGCAAATTGAATATATCTGTTGATATAGAAACACAACATGAAATGCAGTTGTGCAAAGCACCACATCCTCTCTCTCTCTCTCTTTCTCTCCCCCCACCCTTTCTATTTGCGTATCCTAGCTGAACTATCTCAGCGAGACCCAATATCCTGTTTTGGCTGTAAAATAGTTGTTTTAACCCTTCACCCTGCCTGGCCCATTTGTCAAGGAGAGAATGAACAATATCCCAGCGGCCAAATCCTAATACGGGACAAACAGGGTTGAACTTGAGCCGGAATGTCGGCAAGAGAAGGTCCTATCCCAGATAAGTTAGTTTTTCCTCAAAGTCAAGGTGGACAGATGGTGGTAGGGTGTTGGAGCTGATGGTGTTGTTCTTGCCTCTCATGTGAGACCATCAGAATGAAACGACTGTCCTTTTTATAAACCGAAACTCTCTCAAAGGAACACGCCTTCCTGTACCGAACACTTACATTCAGTGCTGTTCAGAGCAGCCGAGTGTGTATCATTATCATTAGCGTCTATTGTTGCTCAGATCTGGCACACGGAAGAACAAAGACTCACCGTGACCCGGCTCTTGAACCAGGGTAACGTCGGATGAGACCGATATGAGCGCTTTCAATTAGACAGGCTCCACAGTGCTGCAGGCACAGGAGGGAGAGAGCGAGCAGGGTGATGTGACAGAAATTAAGCTTGTTACAAACTAATTTCAACTTCGCTTCATCGAAACTTGCATTACCACTCCCTCTCTCTCTCTCTTTCTCTCACTAGAGGCATTTGCATATCCCAGGTAAACTGGGGAATAAAGACAGCGGATCCAATTAATCCTCTTGGGAGCTAATTAGTTACAATTAAATTTCTGCTTCACTTGTTGTACAGGAGTGCGCAGTAAACACGTAAAGAATATGTAAAACTTGCCCGTTTTTCACCCAAACTATTAATGTATTCTCATGGAAAAAAAACAACAACACTGAATGCACCTTTTGAGAAGCAGATGATAAATTTGCACTTTGGATGGCCTTTTATATTCATATCTGTGAATATATATATATATATATATATATATATATATATATATATATATATATATATATATATATATATATATATATATAATGTTTCCCTAGGACACTGCTATGGGGCTCAATGGTCGTCAGCAGCTGTGCGGTTGACAGAATGTTTTTATGGTTGCTATGGGGTTGTGAAAGTGTTCTAGCTGGTTGCTAAGCAGTTGCTAGGGTGTACTTGGTGGGTGCTAATGTGTTCTGGGAGGTGTCTAGGATGTTGCTATGTGGTTGTAAGGGTATTCTGGGAGGTTGCTAGGATATTGTAATGTGGTTGTTAATCGGCTACAACTCCAAAAAGCCCACTTCCAAATTCCCTAAGGTCACACAGGGTCGCTCCTTAAATGCATGTCTATTGGATATTTTGCCTTTATTATCATAAAATTATTAATAGCCCACGCACTTAGAAAAGTAAAAGAATCACATGTAGTTCTAAACAACCAATATACAATAATCACAAAGTATGTCCATTAACAGTGCTGGATAGTGACTGATAACTGGATTATTTCATCATATTTCAAAAGTTAAGTACCTGTAATTAGATTACATTTTAGATTTTAAAATACTTGTAATCCGAATGCAGCTACTTCATTATTGATTACATGATTGCATGTTATTCTCACAATGGCAGTAAATTACTCATAATCCATTGATTCTGCCTACTAGGTCTTTTTTATCTTTTAAATCATATGCGCTTTTCAAACACATCAAAATGTACAAATTCAAGCCATATTTACATGCAATGCAGTCAGCTGAACTTATTCGACCTAATATATTTAATTAAAGTATCCCATCATGAGATTTTAAGTTAATAAGTAAGGTCAATTATAAAAGTCGATAATAATAATAATAAATAATAATAATACAATTAAGTTCACGATTAGTCTGATGTACAGTTATATGCAGTGTTGGGAAGGTTACCTTGAAAATATAATAGGTTACATATTACTAGTGCTGTCAAACGATTAAAATATTTAATCGCGATTAATCGCATTAATGCCATAGTTAACTCACAATTAATCACAATTAATCGCACATTTTTTTTTATTCTAAATGTCCCTTGATTTCTTTTTGTCCCATTATTTTTTCTTATTTTAATGCTCTTATCAACATAGAAAAGTGGATCGGCTTGCTTTGTTCAAATGTTTGTTTTATTGAAAACAACATTGGCATACTGTAGTGTTCGATTTCACACCAACATTCTCACTTGAAGCAGTCATTCACACTTGGAGCAAATAATCGCTCACACAATGTAACACTGTCCATCAATAAAAGGGTGAAAAAAAATACTTTGTTGCACAAACAGCCCCGTCAACAGCCCTTTCTAAGGGATCAAAACAGGGTGATACAAAATAAAATTACAAAGTGCACATGCAAGGTAAACTAGGACTCCGCCTATAGTGCAGTTAAACCAGGGGTCGCCAACTAGCGGACTCCGGTCTAAATCCGGACCGCGAAGCCTTTTGACGTAGGCTAATGAAACAGTTAACGTTGCAATGCTCACTGTTACGTTCAGACCCAGACGCGCGGTCAAGCATGCAGGTGCGTTCACACCGGACGCGAATGACGCGACATGCACGCCGCTTAATTCGCGCCGCAGAATGTCTATTTGCGTCTTTGCATTGACTTAAATCACTCGCGCAAAACGCTTCATTCGCGTCCGGTGTGAATGCACCACCAGAGCAGAAAGCAGCGCTCAAGACAAGCACTTTTAGTTGAAGACCCCTGAGTTAAACCATGGCATAATACGTTTCTCATTTCGGCGTCTCACGCTTGCCATCCACGTCTACTCTTTTAATGGCCCAAAAACAAGTGTGGGCAGCCGCAGCGTGCCTGATGTTTTGTTTCCGGTCTAGCTACATCCGGAGTGGTGTTGTAGTTTTTCTAACGTTACTAGTTGCTGCAACAGCATGTGAAAAAACTACAAAGTTTGTTAGACCAAAAAGAACGTTAATCTCGCGATAAAAAAATTGACGCCGTTAAAATAGGTTTGCGTTAACGTCGTTAATAACGCGTTTAACTGACAGCACTACATATTACAAATACTTACATTTAAAATGTAAGTAGTGTAACTATTTCAATTACTTTATTTAAGTAATGTAACTGATTACATTTGATTACTTTTCTTATTTCCAGCACGGAAACGCCTTTTTATCACTTGCCATGGAGGCAACTCTCAGACAGGTTGTAGCCTAATGTGGATTGATGTAATTGGCAGACGGGGTACACTGCAAATTCAAATGAGAACCAATCAAAAGCATCAGAATAGCATCACTTTACTAAATGGCCTTTAAATGACAGGAGGCATCGTGTACCTCAAAAACAGGCACAGCAACAAATAAATATTATTCAACATATCCTAGCTTTTTCCCCCTCAGTTACTGTAACTGATTACAGTTACGATTATTTTGTAATTAAATTACGTAATCTAGTTACATGTAACTAGTTACTCCCCAACACTGTATATATGGTACAATATGGTACAAGATTATCCTATTCAATGTGATAAACGAGTTAGGTCAAAAAGTAATCTAAAAGTAATCCAAAAGTAGTCAGATTACATTACCTTAAATGCGTAATGTTACAAACAATGTTGTGATTTGTAATTTTTGTAATTTGGAATCAGTAATGGACCACGTAATCTACCCAGCGTTGTCCATTAATAAATCTCAACTGACACACACACAGGTGTGTTGAGAGTCTCTATATTGTCATCAACCATCAACTTTGATTTCCGCGTGTCACACCATCCCACCACGTGTCTCTTCCTGTTATGCCATGCAGGGAGTGACAGAGCCAGTGCAGGCCGCCCTGTCAAACCTCACCTTAGTAACAACAAACAAACAAAGGAGAAGAGAAAAGATGCTGGGAGACATAAGGAGACACAAAGAGATGTGGGAAGACAGATGGAGACGAGACATGCATGCATAAACAACAATGTTGTCACTTAAAAGATTAAATTGTATTAAGTGCTAATACAGTGACACACCTCAGACGTCTGATAAAACATCTTTTAGTCACTTAGATGGACAGGATGGAGCAGAAATAGATCGATATTTCACTGAACTGCCGCTGTCTAAGACACGTACCACGTACATATTAAAATGTAGCCGTGAATCTCTCAGAGAGTCGCTTTAAAAGCCCTGACAGGCCATCAAAGCGGGATCTGAAAGATTGAAAATAGACGATCATGACTCTTTTCACACCTTGTCAGTACGACTAGCCTCTACTTCAGAAGGTAGAGGGTAAATCTTTCTCTTTTTTTCCCCCACAGAGGGATCGGGCTGCTCACTTTGCACATGGAGATGGCTGACAGTGCGCTTGTTAAGAAAACTGTCACCTTAAATCAATAGGAATTCATTCTTTATGCTGGTAATAAGTGAAGAGGGTGTTCATATGGGGAGTTTAGCCAAGAGTTCATCTGTGACGGAAGGGCGGTATACTATTTCGTGATTCGGTAACATGATAATTATGCTGTGCTGTGTGTGAAAGTATAGTAATCAAATTATAATTACTGTGTGTACTTAATGTGACTTAACATGGGGAGAAGCTAATTACCACACATTGTTCTTGTTAATTCTTTCATAATTATATAATTTAATTATATAATATCATGAACTCCTTGACTTACGCGATTTTAAACGTTTGGAGTTAAGATGCGGTTAAACTAATCTTAATGCAGAAGTTTTCAAACTTTTTGGAAAAAAAAATATATATTTATATATATGGACACCCAAATATGATGATTTTCTTAAAAGGATATACAGTAAATATCCTATTGTTACTGTGTAACAACCTGTAATAAACCTGTTTGCACATCATACTCCTGTTTGCACATTATACTCCGATTTGCAATTATACCTATTGCATGCACATCATACTTCTCTATATATAAATATATATATATATTTTATGTTAACCACTTATTTTTAAGTCTACAGTTTATCTCACTTATCATATCCACTTACTTTATATTTTATATTTTTATTTTATTTTTTTATTTTTATCTTATTTCCTATTTTTATCTTACTTGATTTATTTATAACTCTACTTATGTTAATACTTTTTATTCTAATTTTATTCTATTTCTATTTTAATTTCCCTTGTGTTCTTGTAACTGTTATTTGCACTGTCCATGGAGCGGACCTGTTTACATTTCACTGCCAGTTGTATATTGTGTATATAACTGTGTATGTGACAAATAAAACTCTTGAATCTTGAATCTTGAATCTTGAATCTTGAATCTTGAATCTTAAATTATAACTCAAATATTTTCCTGATTTAAGACCCATTTATACTCGGTAAAGTGTGATATCATAATGTTTTTCTTCTTAAATTAAATAATTTGCTTTTATATTGTCATTATACTAAAATAAAGTATGTAAAGAAATGTTGGGAGATACACTATAGAAAATAAAAAAAACAAAACAAAAAAAAAAAACCCTGTGAAAAACTAGGGCTGTGAATAATTTAAAAAATAACCACAATTATTAATGAATCAGAACTCTGTCTGCAGTAATAAGTAGAAAATACATAACACAAATATCGGAAAACAGTTTTATATATAGACTCTTAATTACTGAGTACTGAATGTACCGAATAGATTACATTTATAATGAACACTTCTCTTGTCATTTGTAATGCATTATGGGAATGCCTGTAAAGGTTACATAAGCTGTCTTAAAATTTAGAAGGTTGAAAAATTATTCTGCCCATCATTAAAAAAAGCCTTTGTAATGAGAGCGCACCTATGATGCCTTACCTTATGATGCCTATGTAGGCAGCTCACTGGGTTAAGGAACAATCATGGACACTGCAATGTAAGGTTTCTCCCTTTAATTAGCTGAACTGTCTTGACGAGACATCATGCAAAATAATACAGTCAATTATGAATTTTACCCGGCCTGAAGTGACAGCCAACTTTAAGTATGCAGATTGTGCGATGATTTCAAAGAAATCCAAACATACAGCATTACAGGACACATGAAAGAGGAGAAAGCTGCCGAAGGCCTGATTGCAAAAAGGTTACATCATCCAAACAAACCAAGACAAGCCAAGTCGCGTCTATGCAGACAATTTGCTGCTGCATCAGTATTACGTTAAGACAATGGGCCGTCTTCACCACCGAACACCGGTTTCAGCACTCTTGCAAGCTGTGCTTTGCTCTCGTGTTAAGGGAACAGTTTAAACGCTGTGGATTTCAACAGATGAAGCAGTAGGAAATTTAAACTAGTATGTGCCGTCACGTTGACAAAAGCACTCTTACACAGGTATATGCCGACTGAACACACAACACAGCTGCAGGTGTCTAATTAGGTGCCCTTACAAGAAGTTTCGGGAAAAAGAAAATAACAAGTTAGCATGAGAAGGAAAAAATGCCAGTGAACTAACATCCTTCACTTTGTTTTTTAATAGTTTTGTTCCTGGAAAAGTTGAAGGAAAATTATTTCTGCAAACGAAACAGTTCCTGAATACAGTGTAATCAGACTTTAGCAATTAAAATGTTATAAATAACTGAAATAAGCATGAATGTTAAGGCGTCAAAACATCTCAGGGTCCTAAAAACACCTCAAACCCCAGAGAGTTAAACTATGTCAAAACCAAACAAACAAAGAAAAAAAAGAAAAAAAAAGAAAATAAATCGATAAAAAACAAGACAAAAACTAAGAAAAAATACAAAAAACAACAAAACCATAAAAAACAAGACAAAGACAATACACAAAAGACAAAATACCAAACAAAAACAAAGCAAAACCAAAAAAGACAACAAAAGACAAAATGCTAAATAAAACCATAAAAACAAAATAATAAGACAAAAACAAATCAAAACAGAAAACATAAAAAACTAGAGACAATACAAAACAATAAAAACAAGACAAAAATAAAGAAAACATAAATAAAACACAAAAACAAAAGACAACACACAACAAAAAAACATAAAAACAAAACAAGACACAAAAGGCAAAAACAAAACAAAACAAAACAAAACAAAACACATAAAAGACAAAACAAAAACAAAAGACCAAAAACATAAAGAAACAAGAAAAAACAACGAAAACTAAATACAACATACAAAACAATACAAAAAGACAACAAAAGACAAAAACAAAACAAACAAAAGGGACTACAGATAAAAATTAGCCAGTGTTGGCTAAATCTGGCACATTTTTACATATTTTATGTATTATTAATGTGTATTGTCCCTGATTAAAAGAATAAATAAATAAAACAAGACAAAACCAAAATAGACAACAAAAGACAAAACAAAACCTAAAAAACTAGACAAAAACTAAAAGACAACAAAAGAAAAAAACCCCCACAAAAAACAAGACAAACAAAAGACAATATACAAAGCAAAAACATAAAAACAAAACAAAGATCAAAACAAGACAAAAAAGACACAAAACAAAAACAAAAAACAAAAAAAAACATAAAAAACAAAACCTGAAAAAATCTAAAGTCAAAACAAAAACATAAATACAACACAAAACAAAACAAAAAAGACACAACAAAACAAAAAAAGACAAACAAAAGACAAAAAACTAAAACAAAAAAGAATAAAAAACAAAACAAAACACAAAATAAACTTAAGCAGTTTCTTAAGCACAGGTAAAGGAGAGGCAGAAAGACAAAGGCGGGTCTAGACCATAACATCTGGTCAGAAGGGTGAAAGGGAGGGACGAAAAGTTAAATAATTAAGTGTTAAAAACGCACTCTGCTCAAATTAATTATGTGTTTCTTGA
The DNA here is from genome assembly GCF_949357685.1 of Gobio gobio. NCBI lineage: Eukaryota > Metazoa > Chordata > Actinopteri > Cypriniformes > Gobionidae > Gobio > Gobio gobio. The sequence goes on from NC_137121.1 coordinate 24,251,047, forward strand.
GACGGCACAGAAAGGTAAATATTTGACTTGGTCCGAGTTTGTCTGTGGTTAGACGACTGAAAGTCTCTGGAAATGAAATTAAAACAGAGATGTGGAAATGCATGTGCTTGCATAACCGTTAGATTCCTGTAGTTGGGACGTCATTAAAAACGTAATGTGTCTGTCTATTAGGCCACAAATATGACAGCTTATATTAAACATTACTTTTATAAATTACTATTTGACAATTAACATTATACTAGTTTATTTAATATTTAAAAATAATACAAAATGTTGACTATCAAACAAGTTTACTGCAAACTCAGACATAAAAATATACAGCCAAGTATAGTAAATCTAGATCCAATTTTTTATAGATTTGAAACCGTGTTCAACACTTCATTCCGAGTGTCACATTTCCAACGAGTCTTCAAAACAAACCACACATCTACAGATTTCTATTGTCAAACCCAAACCAGATTACAGCCCCTCCTCCATAAATCCCTCAAAAATGATGGCACAAAAAACCCAGTCACCTCTGACAGAGCCTGTGGGAAAACCGGGCAGAACACCCAAGACTGATATATGACAAGAACACAGCGAGAACTGGCGGATGGATGGATTGATGGCTTCTGAAAGAAAGAGACGAGGCAAGAAAAACGAGCGGCAAACTTTCTTTGTCCTATGCCTTTTCCGTCCGCACAGATGCGCGCTGGAGCCAGTGCAGCTGGCTGCCTGACAAATAGGAAAAAATAGTCCAATTTGAGCTGGTCGTTAGCAGTTCGGAGCAGCGCATTCCAGATAAATGAGCGGCCGCCTCAGGTATGGCAGGAGAATCTCTTGAAGCATTCCTGAGAGACTGGGCCTGTATTACGGCACCCCCTTCACCGTGCCTTCGATCTGCCCGGCCCGGCCCAGCCCGGTTACAGCAGAGGTCACCTTGCCGCTCCGCTCCTGCCGGGGTTCTTATTTTTACCATTACGCCCCCCCTTTCTTACACACAAACACACACACTTCTAGCACTTTGTGCCCCATTAGTCCAGCTACTAACTTAAAATGCCACAAAAGTGTAGAATATGCTGTTTTCCCCCCATGAAATCCACATACGGTTGCCTGCATTAAATCAGTCATCATTTTGTTTATTTATATAATGATTCTTTCAACAATTTTGTATTATTTTTGTACACATGTACTAACCAAGTTCAATGCGACAAGTTAACAAATTACACTGAGTGTGAAACAGTGGGAAAAATCACAGCCAGTCAGAAGATATTCAATGTTTAAATGTGCAATTTTCACAGTATTTAGTATTTTAATATTTTGAATTGGTTTTTATTTTACTTTTAGATCCAAGATTAATAATTTAGTTTTTTGCAAAAATTAGCAGTGTTTTAAACCAAAGACATTTCACAGTATGTATTATTATAATATTTCTTTATATTTTTGGAATTAGTCCTTTTTTTAATTTTAGTACAATTTTGTTTTCTGCAATTTTGAACCAATGACATTTCACAGTATACTATTATATATATTTAGAATTATTTTTTATTTTAAAAAAAGACAAACAAAAGACAAAAAACTAAAACAAAAAAGAATAAAAAACAAAACAAAACACAAAATAAACTTAAGCAGTTTCTTAAGCACAGGTAAAGGAGAGGCAGAAAGACAAAGGCGGGTCTAGACCATAACATCTGGTCAGAAGGGTGAAAGGGAGGGACGAAAAGTTAAATAATTAAGTGTTAAAAACGCACTCTGCTCAAATTAATTATGTGTTTCTTGCTGTTTTCCCCCCATGAAATCCACATACGGTTGCCTGCATTAAATCAGTCATCATTTTGTTTATTTATATAATGATTCTTTCAACAATTTTGTATTATTTTTGTACACATGTACTAACCAAGTTCAATGCGACAAGTTAACAAATTACACTGAGTGTGAAACAGTGGGAAAAATCACAGCCAGTCAGAAGATATTCAATGTTTAAATGTGCAATTTTCACAGTATTTAGTATTTTAATATTTTGAATTGGTTTTTATTTTACTTTTAGATCCAAGATTAATAATTTAGTTTTTTGCAAAAATTAGCAGTGTTTTAAACCAAAGACATTTCACAGTATGTATTATTATAATATTTCTTTATATTTTTGGAATTAGTCCTTTTTTTAATTTTAGTACAATTTTGTTTTCTGCAATTTTGAACCAATGACATTTCACAGTATACTATTATATATATTTAGAATTATTTTTTATTTTAAAAAAAGACAAACAAAAGACAAAAAACTAAAACAAAAAAGAATAAAAAACAAAACAAAACACAAAATAAACTTAAGCAGTTTCTTAAGCACAGGTAAAGGAGAGGCAGAAAGACAAAGAATTATTTTTTATTTTAATTTTAGTTTCTTTAATCATTCTCTTTTATGCTTTTTAATCATTTTTAATAACTTTTTCTTTTCTTTTTAAAAAAAAAATTCATTTTAATTTAATTTCAGTTAAAATTTTTGCTTAAGTTTCTTTAAGTTTTTCATCTAATATTCATATTTTAGTTAGTTGCCAAGACATCATAATTTTCATTTAAGTTTTTACATTTAAGCTATTCACCTAATACTTATATTTTATTTTATTTCAGCTTTATTTAAATAATAAACCTAATAGTTTTAGTTTTAGTTAAATGACAACACCGCACCACAGAAACAAAGCATTTGACAAAATGTCTAATGTGTAGCTGAGTAGTATAAAAATACTTTCTTTTCCTTTTTTTATATTTGCCGCTCTATCACATTGTACCTGTTTTTGCAACTGTACCTTTAAGACATGCTAATAGCCTCCGTTTAGCAACAACTCACATTGTTCATTAGGATGTGAAAAGTTGCTAAATATTGAAGAGGTGTTGATATGTAAATGAGGGCAGTCATATGTTAATGAGCTCATGAACAATCCCGTTTTTTACAGAAAGGGTCTTTTCAGACTTTCTGAAGAGTTCTGTAAGTTACAGTTTGTCTACATCAAACTCCTTTACTTCAAAACAATAAAGTCAGTTTTTCATAATCTAGGCCTATTTCACAGATAAAACCTTGTTTGAAGGGACTAAAATGATATAATGGTCTCTCCTCAGCACAGGCCAGGATATAGAGCACGAAAAGCGAGAGGGGAAAAAGGAAGGAGAAAAGAGAAAAAGAGAGGTGGTGAGACAGAGGAGCAGCATAACAGCCGACTCCATCTGCTATGGCTAGGTGAAGGGTAGAGAGTGCACTCCATTAAAAACGTCTGTGAGGGGCTGAAAGGAGTCAAACACTCAGTCTGGCATTTTGACTCTGAAGTTCCCTCGCTGCAGCTTCAGCTCGTGTGCTGCCAGGGACACACTTCCTCTGAGGGAAATCTCTGGAGGCCTATGGATGTCATAGAGACTTCCAGCAGGTGAGGATACGGTCTGTGCCTCTGTCAGCCGAGGTAATGAACATCGGCACGTTCGGCCCTGCTTGTGATTGAGTTCCACTTACAAAACAAAACTTTTAAAAATAGCTAAATAAAGAGAGAATTAGCATGCTAATTGCTAATGCTAACCTACTGTGTTGGGCTCTGAACTCAATCAAACTTTCTGTGTCATACATATTGTTGTAACAAATTTCATTTGGCTAGTCACTTTCACACATGAAATCTGTTAGCAGATTAGCATTTCCCTTTCACACATGAAATCTGTTAGCAGATTAGCATTTCCAGTAAACGTGGACCGTTTCAAATGGCGCAGTGGATGACTTGCAGTCTTGTGGCCTTTACTCAAGTGTGTTTCTGAATTACCAGGCCATACAAAAAAGAGTCAAAAAAGCTTTAAGTAACAAGCTACTTTTCCAAAAAGTAATGGTGTTACGCTACAAATCTTTACGACGCTAACTGTCATCGCAAATTGCGCATGCCACTTTATTGTTGCGCAAACTTAGCCAACAGTCAAACTAGGGCTGAGCGATGAATCGATAAGACCAAAATCACGATATGGAATGAACACTTACTTTTACAAACCTCTACAATGCGAGTAAATCACTCGCATATGCGACTATATTTTCATGCTAGGAGACTATAATGTCTATCATAACACAGTAAAAAATGTTGTGTTATTTTTTTAAACCAACCTTTGGGTTCCGTTTAACCAGTGCATTGGGTTAAACTAACCCACAGTTGGGAAGGTGCTATACCAACCCATAGTTGGGATACTTGTTGGGTTATTTTTAACCCAACATTTTTAAGTGAGTAGCTATTGGCTAATAAATTGTTAGATTTCACTGGCCAGTGTTTGAGTTAGATGCTAAGTCAGGTATACGTTTAGCACAGATATATTTTCACTCTCCTTGTCTTGAACACTGACTGGATGCTTGAGAGTCTCGCTCTCCGTCAAGCTCACTATTCCAATTCATCTCAATGGATGCGCAGAGTATTTGACGCACCGTAAACTCTACTGTGAAGGCGCACGACTCGCTGAGAGCGCTGTGTTACTCTCAAACACGCACAAGAGTCCATGAAGAATTGACACACTACATGTAAACGATATTCTCTGTTGTATTTTCCTGTCAAAAAATGGGAACTAATGCGCAAACGGCAATCTCATTGGCTGGCGCTCATCTATTATCGTCCCTGTTTTGATTACAACAAATCAGTTCGAGCGAACGCAGATAACATGATTAATATTCATTAACCCAGCAGCTCATCAATCTTATTACTTATTAGTAGTAGAATTATTATCAGTATCTTTTCAGTATTATTGTTAGGTTTTTTAACAGAAATACTGACAAACAATGTCTTAAGCAACACCTCCAGCCCTAAGTTCTGTTAAAATGACAAATATGCATATTCATTCATAATATTTACCACATTTTATTTCTAATTACTTAAGTTCCATAATAAAAAATGCTTGACTAACAGATGTGCATATGAACATTCGGATCAAATATGAATGTATCTTAACGTGCCATGCAATTTTACTTTAAAATAAAAATTATTATTATAGTTTTCTTAAATACTTTTTTTTTTTTATATGGTAGTAATACTTATTTTAATTTAGTTATAATAATACAAATAATTATGATAATATTTCTTAACAACAACAACAATAATAATAATACTTAATTTATAGTAATAAAAATATTAATGTAAAATTAAATATATATATATATATAGACTTTTGCAGTGTGCCAACTTTAGTTTTCAAAGCAGTATATTAACGCAAGGAGGCAGACTTTATTTCACTTCCATTTTCAAAAAGCTCCCTGATCAGAGAGAGAGAGAGAGAGAGAGAGAGAGAGAGAGAGAGAGAGAGAGAGAGAGAGAGAGAGAGTTTTGCGGGCTGGCATAACAGTCATACGTGGTTGCGTAAAGATGACGACCTCTCAATATGCCTTTGATAACTTGGGACAGGCTGCAAGTGTGTGTGCGGGGTTCAAAAACCCTTCACAAGACTCCTCAACACAGACTCAGGCCATATTGTTCAGCCATTCAGCCTATAATTCAAACAACACTGTGTGGCTGCTGCTGGGCTGTTATCTGCTGGACACACACGGTATATGTGCCGCTGTGTAGATAAATCCCCATGTACACACACATACACGCACAATACCTGGTTCTAACTGTCTTTATCCAACATCGCAGATCAAATCAAACCTCCCCGTCGCTGCACGATGCTTATTTCTGCTTCTTTTCCCGAGCCGCCTCTGATTTTCACTCACTCAGCTTTAACGACAAACAGGGGCTTTGCTGTTACTCGCCGGTCTGATTGTTTATCCGGTCTAAGCTAAGCTCTTTAGTATTGGTCTGGGTATACCTTACAAGCCTGGATGTGATACTGGAGTGCATTTGATTCAATATATTTTACAGGAATATTTGTCTACGGGAAGAGGGGGCTTTAACACCCATGTACTGCCATTGGCAGCCCAGCTAGACCGGAGAGAATGATGGGATAAGACGGAGAGCAGACGCTTTTTCAGACACAGCCAAAGCCTTGCTTCCCTCTGATCTCTCATGGCTGCCGCCTGCAGTGCCTTTCTCTTTCTCTCTGTACCCACATGTATTTCATGTATTTTTGTCGATCATCTTTCTTTTTATTAAGATCCACAAACAAACATCGGCTACATTCACATGGCCAGTATATGAGAACTAGCAAACATAACAGTGGCCGGTTGCATTAACAAGACTTTTCGTAACTTTTTAAAGTCAGTTACATAAAAACGTAGACTGATCTAATTTGATACAGAAAAAGTACGCGATTACCCAGAATTACTAGTTGGTCATACTAGTTCTTAAGACTCAGTCTTTACATAATGGCTAAGTTTATGCAACTGGCCCCAGGTGTTCAAACAGGTCTCACATTGCACAATATACAGCTATATATATATATATATATATATATATATATATATATATATATATATATATATATATATATATATATATATATATATATATATATATATATATATATCATGAGCTGAAGATCTAAGACTTTTTCTATGTACACAAAAGGCCTATTTCTCTCAAATATTGTTCACAAATCTGTCTAAATCTGTGTTAGTGAGCACTTCTCCTTTGCCGAGATAATCCATCCACCTCACAGGTTTGCTGGGTAGATTATAAATTGTAATCATTACTGATTCCAAATTACATGACAAAATTTGTAGATAGTTGCATAATCCATTACACATTTTAGGTAATATAATCAGACTACTTTTAGATTACTTTTAAGTTACTTTTGACCAAACTTGTTATACTGAATTGAACAGGATAATATTTTACCATATTAATATAACAATACAAAGAGAAAGAAATTGTATATATTTTTACATATTAAATATATTTAATTGCATTACACATTACACAATTCTAATTCTTAATAAAACATTTTCGCAATTGCAAGTTTATATCTCAGAATTCTCTGACTTTATTTGAGACTTTATTTCTCGCAATTCTGAATTTATAACTCACAAATTTGAGAAAGTATGAATTGTGAGATATAAAGTCACATTTCCATGTTTTCTCTCTTTTTTATTCCATGGCAAAAACAAGCTTGGTTAACTTACTAATAAGTAGAAAAAAAGGATAATTTTTTTATACATTATAATAAAAGTCACTCTATTTATAACCAAACTGTGTGTGAATGTTGCCATATTTAGAACTTTAAAATAAGACTGACAAATCTATTTTTCTGCTGTGTGAAAGTAGCCAGAATAGTTACATTAAAAAAATATATAAACAGCTTTCAGATATCAGAAAAGCATGAAATATTAAATGCTTGCTGTCTGATACATTACATACGGTTCATTAAATGTAACAAAATACAAATATTGGTCACGGCCATCAGCATCCTTCAGTTTGCACAAGACACAGCAAGCCTCCAACTCATTAGCGCTATAGTAGCTGGTAATGGCACAACTCTAAATGGATTCTTTGATACTTGAGAGGACCGATTCATTTTCTCAATCAAAACCCATTTTTCTTATTATTAAATGATTGCTATTGATTTGCGTGGCTGCGCCTGCGAAATATATAACCCTTGACGTGGTCTACACCTGCCCCCCTTCTTGTTTTGCTAGTTAAATTCAAAGCTCATTTGGAAGCCGGGCTCTTTCATGTAAGTAATTATGTTTCCTTACGGCAATCCAGAGCTGAGACGCTGCCATTTCTGCCATTTCCCTAAAAAATGGAAAAAGTGGGTGTCGACTCTCCCAGCTGCAAATAAATAGATTGGAATAGAGCAAATCAATTATTGCTTTGAGGTCAGAAACTATTAAAATCGTTTTCCCTCACTCCTCATTGATTATCTGTTTGCCATGAGCACAATCTCATTTTTGCTGTAAAACGTGGCCTGAAGTGTAATGAAGCAGCAATATTCCACAGTTTTTGATTGTGGCTGCATGCGCATGTATTTTGTGTGAGTGTAAACTAGATTTGCAATTCATGATGGCAACACTTTTAAGTAAGGGGAAAAAAACATGTTAAAAGTCTAGGTATGCAAAGGTTAGGTGCAAATAAAATGGGACATCAAATTTGCACTGCAAAATCTAGTAATTTCAATAGGAATCCATTCAATCGGAAGAGTCACGAAAGAGTTCCCATGCAGGTTTCACTCATGTTCAAGTTCCTCATGCAAATTCAACATGTTGACTAACAGACACTTTCTTGGTTGGAATATGACTGACTTCTGTGAGAAGAAGCGTCATTACACCATTGACAGATTTTTTTTGACGCACTTTTGCAAAAATTGCTAATGTAACCACACCTTTAAACTTTAGTCCATATCTCAAGAGAAAATGTAACTATGTTACGATGTGGTGATTTTGTATGAATTAGTACGATGTGAAGCGTACAAAAATGTACGATTATTTTTAGAAAAAGTAAGCATCGAGGTCAGTCCCTAACCCTATCCCTAAACATGGGGTTTAAGCAGATTGAACGGGGGTTGGTGGTTGGGGGGGGGGCATAAAGAAACAGAACAGTGAAGGAAATTTGAGGTCTAATTCTATTTGGGAAATAAACATGGTAACACTTTAGTATGGAGAACGCATATTCAACATTAACTACAACTTTTGCCTCAATAAACTCCTAATTTACTGCTTATTAATAGTTATTAAGGTAGTTTTTGTAGCGTTTAAGTTTAGATATTGGGTTTTATAGGGATGTAGAATATGGTCATGCAGAACAAGGCATTATTATAAAATGTATCAGTTGAGCCCCGAGTAAAGTATTTACATTTTCCGAGTGACAGGAATGACAACAGATTATTTAACCAAGGGGTAGTTGGGGGTGGGGTTGGAAACTTCCAATGCAACAAGATGCACCTTCTAGCAATAAGAGAAGCAAAAGCGATAACCTCTGCTTTCTGTCTCGTGATAGGTGGCGAGTGATAAACACCCAAGATGGCAACTATAGGACATGGAGCAAGAGAAACGTGCAGTGCCCTAGACATGAAGTCAAAAAAAGATGCCCAATATGAGGCCAGTTTTGGGCAGTTAAAGAATGTATGGGTATGATCAGGGGGAGACAGGAGTCCTCCGTTTCTGGGAACAATTTATGAAGTCTAGCTTTGGTCAAATTAATTTGATGAAAGACTTTAAGCTGAATGAGACTTAGCCAAGCACATACAGAGGTAGCATTAACTCTAACAAAGGCCTCAGACCATAGCTCTACCGATAACTTGATTTGCAACTCATTCTCCCAAGTTATCTTCAAGCAGGAGAGAGCAGATGTACTAGACGAAAGTAACATGGGGCTGACAATAAATTCTAAAGCAGAGATTTTTCTGGTAATAGAGAAACTGGGAAAATTAGTTTTGGCAAAATTGCGGAGTGGAAAATACCTGAATAAGCCTGTAGTATGCAAGTTAAATTTGGACATAAGATTGGTAAATGTAGAAAAAGAATTATCAATAAAAAGATCTGAAAAACAAACAATCCCCTAATCTTTCCATCTTTTAAAAGTGTAATCAATAACTGGTAGCAAAAACAAGTGTTCGCTCTAATATTAACCGATATAAATGTGTGCTATTATTAGGTGCATATCCAAGTGTTTGGGTCTACTTTTATATCTGTAAACTCACAATAACAACAAAAATAATGAAAAATAATTGTGCTTTTGTAAAATAATGAAAACAATCAGGATGCGCTCTCTGGCGTCTCGGTGAACTTGAGCAAAAAAATGAACCGACAAAATAAAATTTTTCACGACACACTCATAATCATTACAATTTCGCTGTGGCAAGCTTTATGCGTGCGTATGAGCATTGCTTAGGCTATATTATATGGGCAATTAAAGGCACATATGATCCATGGCGTAGTAATATAAACACGCGATTAGTTGACTAACGGCTTAAATGAACGACTACTAGTCGACTAGAAAAATCTTTAGTCGAAGGCAGCCCCAGTAGTTTGCATCACTATATGTTAGTGTTGGTCAAAACGAAATCTCAAAACAGCTGACGTATTAAATGTTGCGCTATTTACATCTTACCTCACTCTCAACATCAAACTGACGCTTCGTGCTGGAATTCACGCTCTACTGCTGTGAACAGTAAACCCCGCCCACTTTTATTTGATTGGCTACCTCAATCATTTTGGCATTGATGAGCCGGACTAAAAATTTTACTTTTAAAACTCTTTGTCATCCTAACTACATACAGAGCGATGCGTAATGGAGTGTAGAAGAGCAGTGCAAGAACCACCTATGGTGGTTAAAACCCTGCTAAAAGATACAAAACTGGTTTAATTACAATGCTCACATATGTAGTAAAAACAGTGTTTGTTGTTTTTACTGGTGGAAAAAGTTTGGGGAAATCCATCTTCTTAGCACTCGTTGAGGCAGTTATTGTCTGTGACATCTTTAAAGAACAGTAAATAACCAGGAAAAGCTCCACAGACACTGAGATCCTAAAATATTAGGGGCCAGGACAATCTGGGGACCTGTCCAAGGAACTGTCAGGTGCTTCGTGGAAAAAAAATGAAGCAAACGTGTTTTCCATTCTCTCATTTCTTCTCTAATAGAGTGTAGGTGCTGGCCTTTCCTGTGGGTCGACTCCCTATCCTCGTAGTTTGGCGTCTCTACGGAACAGCGCAAGTTGTCGAGTGTGTCTCGTGTGCGGAGGGTGTGTGCTTCCTGTCAGAGCAGGGACGGTGTGGAGCCTTGAGTTGCAGTGGCCCCAGAGGGGCCTGTTCAGCCACCTTATCGTCACGTTAAGAATGCACGTCCTGTCAGCTATTGATCGCCCTCTCTCCGTTCCCTTTCTACTCTTCAGAAAGTACAAATGAGTCTCTCACCTACTCCTGCATGTGCTAGCACCTCATAAAGGCCTGTCGAGCATCGCAAAGGGAAATTTGAGAGCGTACAAATCGCTCTTGAAGATGTATCGTCTTGTCTTTGCTCTTCTCTTTTGACTTTTCATCGCTCTTGTCCTGACTTTTTCTCTCTGGGTCGGAAGGTGAATAACATCTGGGTTGTGACTTTTCCTAAGGCAGTCAAATATTCCCTTTCATGCAGTGTGTAATATAGCTGTTTGTGAATGTAATGTCCAAAGTGCATGATAAATAAAGTTATTGTCTTCCAAAAGAAAGATTCAACTCTGAACCACCTATATGAGTCGTTTGTATTTCGAATTCCACTGGGTGATGGATATACGTTACTAGAAAATACATTTGCACAATGCCCACCACATTAAGATAGCATAGTTGGGGCACTTTAAAATGATGCAAAAAAACTCTTGTCAGTCATCTGATGGAGGAAGTCCTAGCCCATTTGTTCTACTCCAGAACTTGCGGCACCAGAAACTAGCCTGGGTTTACACAGCTCAAGCAATATTTCCTTCTTTTCTTCATCAAAATATTCCCTCTGAAACATTCATCTACTTGAGAAAAATTAGTGTTTTCAAGGACTCTGTTTTTCAGTTTCTCCAGTCATATTCTGCATTATACAATACCTGAAGAACACTCAATGATGGATTCTTTGTTTTTTGTAAATGTAACTCAAGAGTTAATGCAAGTAATTACTGGTCAGACCGTCAGTCTATTTATGCCACCTTTCTCTCATTAAACCCTTATTGGATCGAAGGACTTTGACGGCACTTAGAGAACAACAGCGAGAAACCTCTCAAGCCAAGCTAATTGTTTCCATCTCTGAGGTAATTAGCAACCTCAATGAAACCATGACAGTGACACACTGCAGCTCCAAGAGAAAAGCAGAGTGTTTGGCCGATGCAAGCATACATCCATTTCCTGCCCCTCAGCATCTGTTCCTGTAAACACTGTCTCATTTCTTCATTCACAATGTTCTGGTGTTTTACCAGAACATGCCTGGCCCCCATCACCTCCATTACAATAATCTGAAGATCTTTGAAAACAAAAAGATGTCCCAGCAATGCCTACAAAAAAAAAAAACATTCAGTCTCTTTGAATTCATCAAGAATCCCGCAAAGTACGCCAAAAAACGCTCAAGCTACAACTAATTGGATGGAGACTGTTTGTGAACTTCAATTTCAAGTTATTCCACAGATGTTCGATTGGATTGATATTTGTGTTTGACTGAGCCACTCAAGAACTTTCACTTTTTAGGTTCAAAGCCTTTGTGGTTTTAGCCAAATTTCTTGTTGGAAGATGGCATGTTTTTTCCTCAGAACTCTCTGTTCTAAGCGTAATACACTTTTCCTTCCATTTTCTCAAGCCCTTTTGAATAAAAGTATACTAAGGTCTGATGCTGCAACCACTATGCTTCATGTTTATCTGTTCTATGTCTGATTTGACATATTGTGACTTCCAATATAGATTCCACTCTCACAATCTCACACTCTCACAATCTCTCAAAACCTTCCTTGAAAACAAAAATGTTTTTGCACCATTTCCATACTATCTACGTTGATGAGTTTGCAATTGTTTCTCCCATCTCTGTCACAGAGGACTATAACTCCTTTAGAATTACTGTAGGCTTCTCTCTGGCCTCCATTACTATGAGCCTTATTTCCCAGACACTCAGTCCTGGAGGACGGCCAGTTCTGGGACAGATTCACTGTGGGTCCACCACAACAGCGGCTTTGCTGGACCGAGATTCTAGGTTTATTCAATGCCTTGGAAATTTTTTATGTCATCGTCTTGACAAGAATTTTTCAAGAGACTAGGCTCAGATTTCTGTGGAATGTGCTAGAGTTTCTTTGGCCCTGTTTACAGCTGATATTAACATCTGTCTGGGATACAAATCAAGTGGACAGCACTGCATAAAATAATTTGTAATCAGTATTCTTGGTATTCTTGTCTTGTTTTCAAGTAATAATATCTTAAAATTTTTAAAGCAAGATACATTTACATGAGGCCTTGAGGCCTTAGGCCTTTAATGAGGCCTTAGGCCTTTGGTAAATTTCTCTTTTTTTATTTTTATTTTTACTGTTTTAAGGTATAATAGACATGTTATGATTGGAAAGGTTATCCCAAAAGGTAGGTAAGTAAATTATGCTACAGTCAAGGTATTTATTCTATGGGGAGAATGCAATTCGATAACGCATTGCAACAAGCTCATGATAAAATAAATCCAAGAGGCAAGATAAATTAACATTATATATTTAAAAACAAAACATTTATGTAATTAAGGAACATAGAAAAAAGCTCAGTATAATTAAAAAGTAGTATTTAATGAATTTCTTGTGCATACTAGATTTCTATGCTTACTAGATCGTGTTTTAGCTTGGAATTGCCAAGTAGAGCTTGCTGCATCCTGCGTTGGACATAGAACCCCCCGCTTTTGAGGGGGTTTAAGGCATAAGGGTAGATTTGAGTGTTTTTTAGGCGTAAGGGTAGGTTTTGAGCGGGTTTCAGGCATATGGGTAGGTTTACCGTGGGTTTCAGTATTGTGTTTTTAGCTTATCAATATGCTAACATCAAACTCTACTTCAGTTGGTGCATGGAATTGCCAAGTAGGGATCACTGCATCCTGCATTGGACATCCAACCCTATCCACATCCAAGTGTGACATCAGCCACACCCATGTCCAATACGTCACCTTGTGACCCCCCATCCCCGTTTCGCCCCAGAAACCTGATTTGTTGTATGTAGGTTTCCGATTGAAAGGGTTTTTAGGCGTAAGAGTAGGTTTTGAGTGGGTTCCAGATGTAAAAAAATGTTTTGCTGTAAGGGTATGTTTTGAGTGGGTTTTAGGCATAAGGTTTTTTTGGTGGGTTTCAGTATGTAGGTTCCAGATTAAAATATTTTTTTAGGAGTAAGGGTAGGTTTTCAGTGGGTTTCAGGCGTAAAGGTAGGTTTTGAGTTGGTTTCAGTGCATTCTGTCATAAAAAGTGAAATATAAGAAGTAAATGAAAAATAATAAGGTGTGAGGGTTACGTCTTCTCAATGCTTCAAATGCTTCAATCCTGTTTCAAAGTTAGGGAAGGAAGCGCAAATTTTCCCCGCAAACCACTTCACTAGAAATCCCGCCCTGCAGCTAATTTCATTAGTCAAGGTTACAGTGACAGGTAGGTTTAGGGATCAGTGTTTGGTGTAGGCATTCAGTACTGTGATTGACATGACCAGTAAAATCTTAAGAATCAGCTGCAGGGAAGAGTTTCCTCTAAAGTGGTTTTGGGAAAAATAATGCTTATGAGAATGTGACGTATTTGGATATGGGCGTGGCTTCTGATGTCACACTCAAGTTGTTCCAAACCTGTATGAATTTCTTTTTCTGGTGAACAGAGCATAACTCAATGACTTTTATCTTAGGATTCACAAAAATTGAAAAAGGTTGAAAATCACATACTGGGTTACTTCTTATTAAATTTGTATTAATACTACTAGAACAAGTCGAGGAGCTGACATTTGCATTGTGAAAATGAAGATATTTTGAACGATAAGGGTAACCAAACAGTAAATGATCATTGACTTCCATAGTATTTTTCCATAATATGGATGTCAATGGAACCCATCAACTGTTTGGTTAACCATATTCTTCCAAATATCAGAAATTCATACAGGTTGGGAACTTGGGAGAATTTTCATTTTTTGATGAACTATCCCTTTAAAAACTAGCTTCTTATTTGGGCATCGCACTCAGTTTAAGAAAAGGAGTCATGTGTCAGTACAAATGTCTCTATTCAACACTCTAAGATGTGAATAAACCTGAATCAAGCCATAACATTTGACAACACAGAGCATACAGATTACGATTAAAAAAAAACGATTATATCAGACTGCAGGTGCTCAGAGACGTCAAAATCAATTAGGTCTATAAAAAGACATGCACAATGAATGAAACTCCCTGAACCCTGAGGTGATGCATCCTTGAGTTCATCTGTGGTTCAATCAGGCTTGTATACATTTTTTACACCAGTTTTCATTGGAGCCAAGAGTCTTTTTATATTGATATGGACTATTAGGGCATGTGCTTGCAGATAAGCATATAGGATGGAGCACAAGACTAGAAAATAAATTCTCTTACCTGGAGTCGGATGATCAAGGGATGGAAGCAGGAGAAGCAGGGACAGAAACAGAGAGAGAGAGAGAGAGAGAGAGAGAGAGAGAGAGAGAGAGAGAGAGAGGGAGAGGGAGAAAGAGATAAAGTGTTACATCAGGTTTCTCATAGTTTGTTTCCCATACAAAAAAATACAGTGATACCAAGCTAAATAAATTGTTAGGTCATCCGTGCTCATGTCAGACTAAAAATAATAACAGTGCAAATAAGACAACATAGCTTGTCACATCAAAAGACTTTTCTTCTCTCTGGTAAACAGTATGATTAATTTGTCAACACAAGCCCGCCGATAGAGGTACGCCGTGTGTGTTTGGCATGACAAGCGGCGTTAGTTGCGGAAAAACAAAAGCCCTTCTGGAGAGACTTCAGCCTAATCTAGTAAAGCCGGTTCAATCTCCAAATGCCACCATCTATAAGGCGTCAATGCTGAAGCCACTTTTATCTTTATAGACTCTGCGTTTCCCTCCGTCAGGGCTTTTAGCTGTAATGGATGATTCCATGTTTTATACTTTAGTCTCACACGGACATGAATTACTCTCTTTTACGTGCTAACGACAAACCGAATGGAAAACAGCGAGGCGTGGAACGGCGAAGGATCTGTCCGACTTTATCCAGGACGCTTCCCTGTTGTTAGACTGACAGCACAGACACTCCCGAGACTATTTCGGCAGAGCGCTCGGGAAGAGGGACGTTGTCTGCTGCTGGACCTCCACTGGGAGAGCGGACTCAGTCGTATGTATGGTTAAACACTAGAAACAGTTGTTAGGGGAGCGTGTTGGAGCGTCTAGGGGATTGGAAGGCACCCTAGGGAGCCAGAGTCCAGCTGAGCACATCTCGGTATGAGCTTCACCCAGCTCTGAATACTGATGCCTATGACTGATTGCCTTGCCTGGGAGATCTAATTTGAAAGGTGGACAGTGATGAATGTCTCTTCCTACGCTCATGGCCTGTCTGATGTATTATGCATCTACGGCTGATCACAGGGCCTGATGAGGCGCGCTGAGACGGTGTGGTGCGACCAAGGCCAGACGTGTCCTTCGCACCATGACACTGTTTATATAAATGACTGCATCTCCGCCACTTATACCGCTCGTGGCTACGCAGGAAAGCTAATAGGGGCCGGCGTTAATGGGGGATGACTGACTGAAGTCGTCCAGCCCTCTTGTTTGATGGGCCGCAAATTTGACAAAGTCTCTTAACACCGAGATCAAACCGGTGCACCCTGTCAGAGGGAACTGTAATTGTCAGAGACACAAGTGTTGAGCTATCGGTTGCCAAACTACCACTGTGATCCTGCTGTCCACGTGCATTCATACCTACCGTGAGAGCCGTGCATAGTTGTCCGGGCTCTTTTTCTTTGACGCAGTCAGAATGACCCTTCGCTTTACTACCTGTCAAGTCCGACCATCTTATTTAAGAGTAGACGCTTTGATCTCAGAGTACTGGTATGAATGTTTGGATGCTGACACAGTCCCGCCAGGTATAACTGCAAATGCAAGGCTTAAACCCTGCTATTAGCCTGCAGGAGAAACAGGTAGGGAGACCGTGTTGTGTTTTGTTCCTCACTCCAGGAAAACAACATGGGTAATTGCGTCTCAGATTCTTTGTTTAACCGTCCACCAGGAGAGCAGTTCCTGCCACATCCCTTCTGCTCCTGAGTGCCCATCAGCCATACGTTTTTAATGCACACTTGCACTATTGACTGTAGTGGCTGCGACCGAATCACCGGCAGGCCCCGGGGGGCCCAACGTTGGCCCTAACAATTTAAGCCTCCTCAAATTGAGCCATTTTCACATCAACAGTGGTTTTTGTCAGAAGGGCCTGCTGGTCTCTGACTGTAGGAGAGGGAGCAAATCAGATCCGAGAGCAAGAGCACAACTATCGATCCGGATGGTCTGCGTCAGGTCAGAAAAATCCCAGTTACATGGGCCTGTAGACTGCAAGATCCATGGCAGATAGTGTGCATTGCAGTTTCAAGAGCTAAACCCGTAACTAGAAACCGTAACCAGAATGCAAGCTACAAACCAGGTTACAAACAAATTAAAGTACTTCAACTACAAATAAGCTACCTTTTACTTAAGTTATAGAGGGCACTTTCTATTCTACTCTATTCTATTCAATTCTATTCTATTCTATTCTATTCTATTCTATTCTATTCTATTCTATTCTATTCTATTCTAAAATAAAATAAAATAAAATATGAAATCAAATGAAATAAAGGTGGGATTTTTCTGACTGCTGCAGTGCAGACCTTCCAAGTTTTCTCCGTTATGTCACCTAATGGAGTTTTGGTTCATTGCCACTGTCGCCCATGTTGCCTTTGGCTTCTGGCTTGCTCAGTTGGGGACACTAAATATTTAACTATATTACGTTCTATTAAAGGGGTACTTCAGCGCTGGGAAGATGAATGTGTATTTAAACTGTGTCATTTATGTAGTAGAAATATGAAATTATTTTTGAATTTGGTGCCTTCTATACTGAGAAAAGACAGAAAATGTATTTTTGTCTCATGTGGATGAAAGCCAACAACTCCCACAATACACTTTCTTCGCTGCTCAACGAGGCCACTCCCAAAGCCACGGCTACTGGTTATCACTTGTCCACCATGACACCGCCCCCACCGTCGTTTTGATTTTCATAGGTAATAATTTTCGTTCAGTTAGAGAATAGACACTACAATTAAAAACTGAACGTGTCTTTTCAATAAAGTGTGAGTGAGCCGAACGAAAGTCACGTCACAGACGCAGCAGGAGTCTGATTTCATTCATCACGAGAGGAGAGCTGAGCAGAGCTGAGGTAAGCGCGGCAGTCATTCTCGGCGCGTCTCCAGTCTGGCGCGTTATCAGATCGCATGTGGAAGCTAAATTTCATAGGAATTCCTTGAAAAGTTGAAACACTCACTTTGCTCCGTACCGCTCTGTTATGAATGCCCGTGCCGAGCGGCAGCGGGCGTGCGCATTTACATTCTGTGAGTGAGATCCCTCCCCAGTGGGCGATGATGCAAAATGACGATATTTGCATCATCTCAGGATTTTTTCCAGAAATAAAATGCATAATTATCTCGTCTCAGGGGGATATGAGGGGGAAAAGTACCATCATTTGAATATACTACCGGGTTTCTACTGATAAAAAGCTTAATGCTAAATCACTGAAGTTACCCTTTAAATTCTGTTGCATTATTTTCCTGTTACCATTGTGAAGCTGCTTTGAAACAATCTGCATTGTAAAAAGCGCTATATAAATAAAGGTGAATTGACTTGACGATTCACTAAATATTCACTAATAAAGATTCACTAATATTCATGTCTGAATATTTCCTCAACTGTAAAGCTGAATGAGCAACAGTGGGGCATTAAAAATAATGTAGCATTTGTCACGTTACACCACTAGTTGTTGAAAATAAAACAAAATATTAAAATAAATAAAAAAAAAATCGACTTATTAAAGAAATAATATTATGAAACTGTCACACTACTAAAAAATGTAGTAGTGTTTTAACATTAAATCAACACTGGTATATTGGCAATGTGAAAAATAAGCATTTCAGACAGGGATGCAACAAACGATGTCAATTCAACAGATGAAGCACAGAAAGCGAGTTAGAAGTGGCATATGATACACTGCCACTCCAGGCTTCTATCTACAAATCCAGATCCTCTGGCTTTAAGTGTGTCTCACTTTCTGGCCCATTATCTGAAGTCTGCATTAAGCATGACTCTCATTTGTATAAATCTGCATGCAAATTATGCGGCTGTGGTGTTTACCCCAGCTGAGAAAGAGAGGAGGGAAGCCATCTTTAATTCATTAGAAAAACACACGTCGCGGGAAGATCTTCAGGAGAAAGAGAGGGCTTTACATTATCCAGCATGTTTAAACACTTCCTCAGTATGCAGAGGACGGCGCCATTAAAGTGCTGGATAATAGGTGCGAAAAGGCTCCGACAGTCCTTCCTCAAATGAGTCATTAATTAGAGCTGAAGGAGGTTGAACGGCGTGTTCAAAAGCTGAGGATTCTTCATTAGTTGCACACTGCTCTTAGCCTCGCGCAATTAGCCCCCTCAGACCGCTAATGCCGCTATTGTGGCTAACTCCACTGGCTATCACTGTCTAGCAGGGAGGTGAACTTCCCAATTCCAGTGTCAGTATTTAAGAAGCGGCCGTCGTTCTCGTCACCCGAGTGCGTGGAATATTTTGCGTGTCTAATCGCGGAATATCTGCACGGCATAATTAACGGATGAGAATAGATTTTAGCAGAAGACACTGCATGTTATCTCATTAGCATTGTATCAAAGGCGCATATCAAAGTTGCAAAAAATGAGCTTTTGTTTTATGTTCCTTTCATCTTTCTGAGGGTTTTCTGTAAGCATTGTTCATGTCATTAACCTCGACGAAGACATTAACAAAGCAGAATTTAAAGGGCTTCGCTGACATAGCCATTCAACGTTGAGTAACTGCCAATCTTCCAACAAAAAGAGACAAAATGCTCAGGAAAAAAAAAATGCATTTTAAGGGCTCAATTGGTCATGTTGAGTTGCAAAAAATACCAAATGAAATAAGTAAAATCCATTACAAACAAATGTTGACAGCTTAAAAAATCCATCCATTTATACAGTAAAAATCCTTAAACACTGTAAATGTCAACAACCTTTTATTTGGCCATTATGTTTCCTAGCATGTTAAGTAGTTTCACAATCTGCCTGTTTAACTGAATCTGCCTGCATCAGTGTGGCATTTTGAAAATCTTAAAATGTTTTAGTAAGCCTATACAATTAGGTAAATGTTGCTGTTTAATACTATGCATTGTCATCATACATTCAACAACACATGGTGTTCAACATTATTGAACATTACAATAATGGCTCTTCAAGTCTCTACTTTTAAGCCATAAATACATAAATATTAAAGGGATAGTTCACCCAAAAATGAAAATTTTGTCATTACTTACTCACCCTCATGTCGTTCCAAGCCTGTAAGACTTTCATTCATCTTCTGAACACAAATGAAGATCTTTTTTATTAAATCTGACAGCTTTCTGTCCTTTCATAGACAGCTACACAACTACCACTTTGACCCTTCAAAAAGTTCATACGGAGATCATAAAACTAATCCATATGAATTGAGAGGTTTAGACCAAGTTTTCTGAAGAGACTTGATCACTTTACACGATGAACAGATTTAATTTAGGCTTTTATTCACATTTAAACATTCATAAACACACACATAAGTTGTGGGAAACAGAAGCTCAAGCATGTTCGCTTGACGTGTGACAACCACTGAGGTTCATTGACAAGCGGGTCTGTGACCAGCGCCTGAGATGGCTGCAGGACCGGGACGCCTGGCTGTGCTGGGACACCTCAACCCCCCACTCCTCTCCCCTGTTGCAAGTCGTGTTTCATGTTGTATTGTGTGCTCGTGTTGCTGAGATGTTTTTTTTACTGGTCTCAAACTGTGCTCCCGTAGGAGCACAGTCTGGGGGTTGTTTTTTTTTTTTCATCTCCTCACCCCTCCCTACCTATCCTCATGTTATGCTGTATTTTCTGTCCAACTCAAGTAGGCGCCGCATTGAATGGCGACTCGGTGTGACTCGCATAACACCAAATACATTTCACTGCCAGTTGTATATTGCATATGATTGTGTATGTGACAAATAAAATCTCTTGAATCTTGAATCTTGAATCTTGAATCTTGAATCATTCTCGTGTTACGCAGCACGTTCAAGCTTCAACAAGAACCAATGAGGTTCATTCTTGTGTTACGCAGCACGTTCAAGCTTCAACAAGAACCAATGAGGTTCATTCTTGTGTTATGCAGAACACTCAAGCCTCAGCAAGAACCAATGAGGTTCATTCTTGTGTTACGGAGCACGTTCAAGCTTCAACAAGAACCAATGAGGTTCATTCTCGTGTCACGCAGAATGTTCAAGCTTCAACAAGAAACAATGAGGTTCATTCTCGTGTAATGCAGCACGTTCAAGCTTCATCAAGAACCAATGAGGTTCATTCTTGTGTTATGCAGAACGCTCAAGCTTCAGCAAGAACCAATGAGGTTCATTCCTGTGTTATGCAGCACGATTGAGCTTCAGCAAAAATCAATGAGGTTCATTCTTGTGTTACGCAGCACGTTCAAGCTTCATCAAGAACCAATGAGGTTCATTCTTGTGTTATGCAGAACGCTCAAGCTTCAGCAAGAACCAATGAGGTTCATTCTTGTGTTATGCAGCACGATTGAGCTTCAGCAAAAAACAATGAGGTTCATTCTTGTGTTACGCAGCACGTTCAAGCTTCAGCAAGAACCAATGAGGTTCATTCTTGTGTTACGCAGCACATTTGAGCTTCAGCAAGAACCAATGAGGTTCATTCTCGTGTTAAGCAGCACGTTTGAGCTTCCATTTATGTTCATTGATCAAATTTTTTTTGTGAATAAAAGCCTTAATTAAATATGTTCATCATGTAAAGCGATCGAGTCCCTTCAGAAAATTTGTACTAAACTGCACGATTTATATGGATTCGTTTTAGGATCTCTTTATGGACTTTTTGAAGTGTCAAAGTGATGATTGCGTAGGCTGTTAATGGAGGGACAGAAAGATCTTTATTTGTGTTCCAAAGATGAACGAAAGTCTTACAGGTTTGGAACGACATGAGGGTGAGTAATTAATGACAGATTCATTCATTTAGGGTGAACTATCCCATTAAGATATGCATTAAATAACTGGTTGAAAATATCAAAATATAATATGCTTTATGCTCAATTTAAATCCAATTGGAGACCAGGCCATTAGTGCAAATCACCTAGTAGAAACAAGACCAAGAAAGGACTCAATGACGTCATATTTTTTTTTTCGCTTGCCATGTTTCTGGAGCATCAACATGATGTGTAATTGAGCACAAAATGGTGACGGAGAGATCTCACGAATAGAGCTGAATCACGTTAATCACGTCTGATGGAAGACATCAGAGAGGTGTGCCAACGACAAACACAGCGCAGGAGGGGAGGAAGCGGGTGCAGGAAGAGCACGAGGGAGAGAAAAATGGGAGAAGAGCGCTTGAGAAGGAGGCGACAGGCCTGATCTGAGGGGAGAGTATCATTTTCATATGCACACAAACACGGAGAGGCACAACAAACGGGCGCGAGAGTGTAAACACGCACGCACGTGACTCCAGACGCCACTGTTCGCTCTCGGCCCGTTATTTATTTAATTCCCCTCCTGTCGTAATTCACAGATAAGCCGGAACAAGACAAAAGCGAGGGGAGGGGAGTGAAAACATGAACAATATAGTCGTTTACAGGGCTTCTATTTTCAGTCGGGGACAGCTCTCTCGCTCGCTCTCCCGTGATACTGAATTAATCAAATCCAAAGGACATCATCTTCAAACCCGACGTTCCCCAAAGGCGAGCATCTCATTGCCGATGCAGGCAAAGAAACTTCACAACAACCTAAAAATACAGCGACTCCTGGCAGCGAGGTAGAGCTGCTTCAGTAGCAGTCAGAGGGGAGGCAGGAGTAACTAGCAAACATATGGGAATAGGCATTGTGATTAGATGCAAAGAAGTCAAGCTTTTGTAAACAGCTTCGGCTGCTGAACACGACCGCGCAACCCGGGCTCTTTCAGCGCCGTCACTGATGCCGCCGTAGCTCGAGCTGCCACGTGCTTCCGGGTCACGCCTGGGTCAGACGGGCTGGCTGGATGTTAGACCATAAACTGCAAAGGGATTTCCAATAATAGCAAGGGCTTCTCCTATAAACATGACTTCAGACAGAAGAGGAAGTCCAGTCTGGGTAAGCTTTGGACTGTGTCTGCGCCTGCGGACAAGCTGTTTGCAGTGTCGCACGGAATGAGGCACTTCAACAAAATGAAGTAATTATTCATGATGCCCCTTCTCAACACAGAGCCTCATTGACAAACGGAAAGTCAGTTTTGGGCTGTATGGGTTGGGATTCTGGAATAGAATACTTAAGGAATCTGATACTTGATATAAATGTAAAATTTTGATTCCTCTTATTGATTCTTTTGTGTGCATTTCAATATCACCCAATCAAGCGCAAGAAGACTCCCTTGCTGTTCTTTTCCGCGTCTTTTTGCACTTGAACAGACAAATACACACAAAAATACAGTCAGTTAGGTCTTAAAAGTAGTATTTATGAGGATCTATTGACAGAAATGCAATGTAATTTACATAACTATGTTTTCAGTGGTGTATAAAGACCTTACATAATGAAACGTTATGTTTGTATTACCTTAGAATGAGCCATTTTTATCTACATACACCGCGGTTCTCCCTTACAGTGAAATCGCCATTTTGTGCGCCATGTTTCTACAGTAGCCCTAAACGGACAAACTTCTCTAGCGGACAAGCGCTAGCTACTCTCTGCTGTCTCAGACGGTGACATCTTTGTCCTGTGTCGGCCACCGTAGCTTCTCTATGTGCTTCGAAAGGGAGGGGTGAGCAGTTACAATACACAACCTCACCGCTAGATGCTGCTAAAATTTACACACCTTTAAGTGAATGTAAACAACAGAAAACAAAGAAAGCGTGTGTAACAGTATATTGGATCCGTGCAGCTCTTAAAGTAACAGCAGCCTAATATTCCTGCCTAATATTCATCGCTATAATAATCAAACAACCAAAGGTTCAGTAATTTCACTTTAATGGCAATGAAAAGGATATTAGGCTCACCGCCATTCATCATAAAATCATGTACATTTACATTTATTCATTTAGCAGATACTTTTATCCAAAGCGACTTACAACAAAGAGGCGAATAATCACAAAAAGTGCCTGAAATACCAGGTTTTGGACATTGATAAGAGTAGCATAAGATAGAAGAGGGAGGGAATAGAGGAAAATTAAGGGATTTTTTTTTTTTTAGATGAGGTTAAGTGCTCACGGAAGAGATTAGTCTTTTGAATGTTGTCAGTGATTCAGCATTTCGGAAGAGGTGGGAAAGTCGTTTTACCAGCAAGGAACAGTGAACGAAAATGTTCTGGAAAGGGATTTCATGCCTCTCTGTGGTGGTATCACGAGCTGTTGCTCCTTTGCCATGCGAATGCTTCTGGTGGGGATGTAGACTTGTTGGACTGAGTCGAAGTATGCGGGTGCTGAGCTTGTGGTGGATCTGTAAGCAAGCGTCAACGCCTTGAACTTGATGCGAGCAGCGAGTGGTAGCCAGAGCAGAGAGATGAAGAGAGGTGTGACGTAAGCTGAAGACAAGACGTGCCGCAGCGTTCTGATTAATTTGAAGAGTTTTGATTGCACATGATGGAAGTCCAGCCAGAAGCGCATTGCAGTAGTCAAGCCTAGAAATGACCAGGGCCTGGACGAGAGCTGTATTGCATGCTCTGTTAGGAACTGTCTGATCTTCCTGATGTTGTGCAGCGCAAACCTACATGACCGAGCGGTCTTTGAAATGTGGTCTTTGAAGGACAGAAGGACAGCATATGATTCGATTCATGTCTTCTGATTAGTTTCTGTGGACTTAGGAAGTGGCATTTAGCGGTTACTGCCAACGAATCGGTATTTCTGAATGGGCTGACGCTGGGATTTAGCGGATGTGCGGAGAGCATTCGCTCCATATCATTATCTCATTTTTGTGGAGGTGGCGTTTAGCAGCTTTTGCATCTGAACTCTTCATTTATTTGTGTGACTGCTAATATTTTAATTGTTCTTTTTAAAATTTGTAAATTTTTTGTGAATTCAGCCCCAGCGGTTCTTGACCTTGGACCTGGATAATATTATCACCAACTTTTTGAATTAGTGTTAACTGTACCTAGAATAATAACACCATAAAAGGAAAACGTTTTGTGATAGAGTATGGTTGTTAACAGAAATCCAAAGCAAATAAAAAAACGTATGATAAGCAAAGAAACGCAGATTTAGGGTACGTTTACATGACACCAATGTATTAAAAATGGAAAAGTTTTTCCTTCGCGTTTTTCATTTACAGGCGGCAACATTGTCAAAACGATCACTGTTAACACAGATCCACAAAAACGACTAAAAACGCTGTATTATTCATGCCAGGCCAGTAGGTGGCGATGTCACTTTGTAAAAAAAGACTGCACGCCTATAGGCTGAACATGTATTACGCATGTGCATGACGTCACGGTTTTCACAGATTTGCGTTTTTGTAGTTTACACAGAGACAATAATGGTATCGTTTTCAAAATTGTGCACTTTGAAACCAAAAACTTGCACTTTCAAAAATATTCGTTTTAAGGTCCTTTCACACTGGACGCGATTTTAATGCGTGAAAAATTCGCTCAATGGTTTTATTTTTTGATTAGCTGTTTGTTTGAAAAAACAACGTTTATTTTTTCTACATCAACGCCGATTTTTTATTTACTCTCGCAGTGACAGAAAAGGCTTCAACCGATCACATACGAGGAAACAAAGGTGTCGAAATGTCCAATTGATGTCACTAGCTATTCAATCAACATTAACCTTTGCCTTTCTTCACATTTCTCACAGGATTACAGGGTACATGCAAGTCACTGTAGGCTACAGACAACGTTAACATAACCTTTTGAGTTAAAACTTGTTGATTTGTTTCCGCGACTTTGGAAAGTGAATGTGTTTCCGTCAGTACGTCTTTAGGCACTTAACGTTAAATATTTACATTGTGACTCAACTGGAAACATAGCTGCTCCGGAACGATTGGTTCCTGAAGTGTGTGTTTTGTATCGTCAGATGCGGTGCTACTGTCTCTGGAGCAGCTCCTCAAATAGAGATTGCTAATGTGTCGTCATCATGACGTATTCCCAGTGGTAAACGCAAAGCATTTTGGGAATCCGCGGCACAAACGCCGGGCGCCAGTCTTCTTTGCATGGAGGGAAGAACGCAGTGTTCAAGATGCCGTCTACCTACTGTTATAAACTGCAATAGTCCTTCTCACGATAGAAGTGGCATAAAGCTTAAGAACGGGGTATACAAATATAAGTAAACACTTTGCCGTTTGAATGATGTCCTGTATGAACAAAATGACGGAGTATATTTTTATGTGTCCACTGTTCCGCGCCCCCCTCTCTCAGGCCGGCTACACACTGCAATCGTGGCGTTTTTTGTGTCTTTGCACACCAGAAGCGTGCCTGACGCGGCGATGCTGCTGCTAGGTGACATAGTAGAAGGCCTATACTTCATGTTAAACGCTTCCAACGTGTCGCGTGAAAGATAGGCGTCGGTTCTATTTGTAGCATGCACGCGTTTTCCGCACGGCTCGAGCCGCAGGCAGTGTGCACGCTCTAACCTGTTAACATGGGAGCCGAAATAAAAACGGACACGCCACGCTTGCAGTGTGTAGCCGGCCTCACACACACACACGCACGCACGCAGGTTTGTTCAATTCGGACTGCATGCAGATAGATGAGAGAGAGCGAGGAGTGTGGTGCTTAAAACTTAGCATAACTTTGAACGGACGACAGTTTTCTGCCCCACTTTTACAATCTCCAGGTCCTGGACCCATCCATCTGTAAAAAAGACTGCAGCGACTTGAATTCTGAAAACTTTGCGTGTGTGTGTGTGTGAACGCACAGCACTTAATATGTAGTTGTATATATATATGGGTGCTGGAAGTTGGGCAAAAGTTTGACGTCCCTTGACCAGTCGCTCAGCTCGTAAGGATCCAGTCCTTTATTTTCTCATCAGATCTCGTCTTTGCATTAGGATTTAGTTTTAGGCGATATGGTCTGACAATGTTTTCTTTAGCCCGCTGCATTTTGTAGGATTATATTGTTTTTCTCTCTAATTTTTAATTATTTTCATGCCAGAACACTAGCCTGCTATGCCAGGCCATGTAAACGGGCCAAACATACCCATAATTCTTTGCATTCTGATGACGTTACCGCCCAGTTGGTCACATGTCTTAGCGATCTCTATTGTCCCACGGACATTCGAAAGTAAGTGCAGAACCGGCCATGATAAAGTTTTAGCTCCTGTACAAGATTAGCATACTCCCCATCAGACTCTCTGTTCTTTAAGAAACCTTCTTTTCGGTCTTTTAAAGAAAATGAAAAGCAAATTTTCACTGAATGATGAAGTGTCCATGTTTACTCGAATGTTTTGGAATGTTGGAGCTCTGAAACGTCACAGACGTTGCAAATTCACATCGTGGCTGATGTGAATGGTTTTGACGCAATGATTGTGAGCAAGTTATGGAGTAACATGTTGTAGGCTAATTGTGAGCTGTGGTGTTCATGAGAGAGATACAGTTTCAAATCGGACCTGTTGTGTCCAAATAATTTGCCGTCTTCCCCCTTCACTACAGATAAAAACTGACAAAACACCCCGAAAATTCTTGTAAAAAAAGTATTGTATATGTGCTAATATAAATAACCAAAAAAGAGAGCAGATCAATAATACTCATCACCTTCCTTTCCCTTTTCACACAACTCTAAAAATCACCACTTCGGAATAATATCCACTGCTGAGTCACTCATTTGCATGCATAAGCACTTCTGCTAGTCAAGCAACTCATTCAAATATGATGCAATTTGTTCAAAGACAAAACAATACCATTTTTTTTCTTATGTGCCCTTCACAGTGTATCAGCTCAGCCATGATATGGTGCCAGGTTTCCATGGCTACGCTGAATATGACACAACCTGTATTTCAATCTGGGAAGGTAATGAGAATAGACAATTTACTCTCCCATCACTCATTGTCAGTGTCCGTTATCAACAAATCTGTCTCACCTTCAGTTATCGTCTCCGCCAACTGCATGCTTATTATTACTGCGCCATTAAAAATTCCACCCCTGTAACTTACCAGAGAGAGAAAACTCTCTCTACACAGCGGTAATTCATAGCAGACTGATAATACCGTCTTGGCAAGATATTTTAAATAGGATTGTTTGTTTACAGTGGAAGAGGAAGAGTAAATAGATATTATCTCTGTGTTGGAATATTTACTGTACGTATTTATATATGTCTGCAAGCTGTATGTCAAATGAGAAGGTTACATAGTTCTTAACCAATGGACACTTTGCTGTCCTATAAGCCCAAGGGAGCTGAAAAGCCATCTAATTTGAAAAGTTAAAAAATAAAAATAAAAATCAATGAAACTTGCAATAACACATAAGATCAGTGTAGTCCGATTTAGGAACAAATGACTCTTTTGAAACATTTATATGAGTTACACATTATTATTATTATTATTATTATTATAAAATGAAAATTACACAAGAATTTTGCTTCAATTGGTATGCACATTTGCACATTTTTTTTGATTGTGGTTATTTATATATATGCACACATATATATATATATATATATATATATATATATATATATATATATATATATATATATATATATATATATATATATATATATATATATATATATATATATATATATATATATATATATATATATATATATATTTTACACACACACACACACACACGCATACACTTAAAAAAATCATATTTATTCCTATATAGTTTACATTGATAGATACGGTATATACATTTTTAAAGATTACTAAAAATACGATACACTCAAATTAATAAAAATTAAAGATGTATAGAAATATTTTTTAAAAATGATTAAAATACTATTAAAAAATTAAAGATATTTAGCCATTTAAAAAAATATGACATACTAAAATTACTACAAATTAAAGATTTATAGAAATATAAAAAGATAAAAATATTAAAATACAACATACTAAAATTTCTACAAATTAAAGATACATATATTTTTTTTAAACTTACTAAAATAAAAGTAAGTAGTATATTACTTTTTAATAAAAAAATAGTAATATACTACAAAATTACAAAAAATTTAAGATATATATAGCCATTTAAAAAAATTACTAGTAATACAACAGTAAGTCACTAAAATGACATTTTTTTTAATAATTACTAAAAATAATACTACATCAAAAAATTGCTAAATATTAAAGATTGTATGGGAATTAAGATATATATAACTAAAAAAAAAATCTATATCTATCTATCTATCTATATATATATATATATATATATATATATATATATATATATATATATATATATATATATATATATATATATATATATATATATATATATATATATATATATATATATATATATATAAAACATACTAAAAGCTGCTTTGTTGTCAAAAATGTAATTCATTTTGTATACAATATATGAAACCGTATTGAGCACCATGATGTTGGTGACAAAACTCATCTGAATGTGTCCAGATTCCAGGACGTCCACACACCCCTGTGTTGCCTAAAACAAACGTTGGGATGAACTTCCTGTGCAGGTCCATTATAAATTGTCTATAGTGTGTAATGAAATGCCGGGGCTCATCTCTGCACTATGAATGAGACAGTGAGCTGCCGTGGGGGAGGCGGTGACATGATTGTGATTGGACGAGACACTGAGAATCCAGATCAAAGCAATCTCTAGTGTTTTGGCCCCCAGCGCAGTGTAGAGCGGGGCCCACACACACACACACACACACACACACACACACACACACACACACACACACACACACACACACACACACACACACACACACACACACACACACACACACACACACACACGCACACTTTTCCTTCTCTCTATCTTTTCCTGCTTATCTTCCTCACATACACACTCTTTTTTTTCTCCCTGTGTGTAGCCTACACTCGTTTTCCCTCCCTCTCTCGCTTTAACTCACTAGTCTTATTCTCTCTGTGCTACGGTCTCAGTTTCTCTCTCACAGACTTTTTTCCCCTCAAACTCCCCTTTCTTATCGCTCTGTCTCTGTAAATGTCTCTCTCTCTCATCCACACACACTTTTTCTCAGTCTATGTGACATCTCACTCTTTGTACAAACACATTTTCCCGGGGTAGCCATCTATCTCTCACTTTTCTTTCTCTATCGCACACACAAGCTCTATTCAAAAACTTAGCAAGCTGCCTTGTTTACTGCCAACATAGTTAGCTGATCTTAAATGGGAAGGGTTGACAGGACTCCCAACTCAAGTTATACTACTTTTTTATTAATTGTTGCTTATGTAGATGTGGGAAATGAAGCGTCTTTGGTTGTTTTTTAAGCACCTTGCATCATTAGGATCATTTTTTGAGCTGTGTTCGTAGACTTAAGAGTAGCTATTATGCTTTTTTTTCTCCACATTTTCAGCTTTCTTTAGTGTGTAATGATATTTGAGCATGAATAATGTCTACAAAGTTACAAAGCAAAAAGTCACTGCAAAGAGAGTTTCTCTATATCAGTGTGCACTGTTTCTGAACTCCCTGAAACACCTCCATTGAAGTCTTCCGGGAAATTTTTCTTCCGGGAATGAACATGTCACGTTTTCCTCAATCAAATAATTCCCACCCAAGGCATACACAAAATAAAAGGGCATGGCCTGGTTGAGTTGCGTTAGTAGTGTGTTGAAACTCGTGGTTATGGTAAGGGGCTTGACATTTCTGAAACACTTTCGAAGCGGTTGACCAATCACAACACACTGGTCCAGCCGGCCCCTCAGAAGGAGGGGCTTCATAGAGATAGGCACTAAACAGAGCGTTACAGACAGACTTGGACGAGAGGTGCTGCAACAATGTCAAATATGTGACCCTGGACCACAAAACCAGGGTCATAAGGGTGAATTTTTTAAAATTGAGATGTATATATCATCTGAAAACTGAATGAATAAGCTTTCCATTGATGAATGGTTATGATAGGAAAATATTTGACCGACATACAACTATTTGAAAATCTGGAATCTGAGGGTGCAAAAAAAATCTTGCGAAAATCACCTTTAAAGTTGTCAAAATGAAGTCCTTAGCAATGCATATTACAACTTATGATATATTTTTGATATATTTTACGGTAGGAACTTTACAAAATATCTTAATGGAACATGATCTTTACTTAATATTCAATGATTTTTGCCACAAAAGAAAAATCGATAATATTGACCCATACAATGTATTGTTGGCTATTGCAACAAATATTCCCGTGCGACTTATGACTAAATAAAACCTATTATATTAGTGCTATATTAGTACTGTCAATGCTAAAGCGTTAACACATGTAATTAATTTTTTCAGTTTAACACGTTAACAGTATTTCACGCAATTAACGTAGCATCCGTTTATCATCCTTGGGATAGCGTTACATTATATAATCACGCTCTTATTACAATACAAATGTTTTTAGACCATTGAAGCGCGACAAGACAAAAGAGAACGAGCTGTCTGTGAATGTCCTGTCTATGTGACACACACAACGCATAGAAAGACGAGTGCCAGTATCGTGCACACAGACAGCGCGCCATAATCAAGTTCTCTTTCACAATAACAGAATTATGCCAAAATGTTCGTATTGTTGAGTATCTAGAGCAGTCTTAAATGAGTTAAATAACATCTTAAATGAACATAAATATACTGTCTTTATTTTTCTACATTAATTCGGAGATTAACTGTGAAATTATTACATTATAAAATATATTAAAAGCTTATACAAATCATGATTAATCACAGAAAAAAATTGTGATTAATCCAGTTCATTGTTTTAATTGATTGACAGCATATATATATATATAAAAGGAGAAGTGCTCACTAACACAGATTTAACACAGATTCAATATTTGCTCATGAAAAATGGGCACAAAGACAAAAGTGTTGCGTTTATAATTTTGTTCAGTGCATATATATATATATGCCGTGTCTCAATATCTATCTTTTGTCTGTCTCATAACTAAACACACACACACACACACACACACACACACACACACACACACACACACACACACACACGCTGTACTAGCTTCCTCCCTTCTCTCATAACGTCCTCAAACACACACACACATTCAGATAGCGAAATGAATGAGAGCTCATTGGTGCCTTCTATCTGACCTTGTCACTGATATCACACCCCTGTTTCACTCTCTTCCCGCCTCAACCATTTCAAGTCTAGTTTTGAAATTCTGTACAGTGATTTTAGTGTTCCATCAAACACACATTTGCATCTCTTGCTCCTTAGTGACTCTGTCTGTTGTGCGGCTAATTTATGGAAACCACTATATTCAATTTCCCATTTCATTAACATGTTTGGTCAGCCTTTGACCAGCCATTACATTTTGAAGCAGAAAAAAATGTAATTGTATTTTTGGTAACACTTTGTTTTACAGTGTTCTTGTTATACATTATATAGTAATAACATAGTTATAACAGTAAATTATGCATAATTACATGCAACTAACCCTACACCAAACCCAAATCATAAGTACTTAATATTACTTAAATGTATAATTACACTGTAATAAAGACGCTTTAAAATAAAGCGTAACCATATTTTTTTTTTACTTTTTAATACAATAATCTTTCATTTACAGCTGCGAAAAATCATTTTTAAGTGTAAATGAACAACCAGAGGCTGTGCATTGCTAAAACTTTACTTCAAGTTTCAATGTGAAGTTAAATGAAAACTCATTCAACCACGGTAAAAATCAATGCAAAACTTTAGTGGCTTATTGATTTAATCTGCAGCTACAACTAAGATAAGATACCAAATTTTAAATTCAAAGTTACATGCATCCATAAAAAGAATAGTATTAATAATAGCTCTTATATAATAATTTAGTAATAGTAATAAAATATGTATTTATTTAGAAATGAATTCCATTTATTAGTATCATTGTTATTGACAAAAACCATCATGATAATACTATTAATAATAATAATAAAAGCAAATGTTTATTTGCCATTTACAATGGCTTCAAACAGTGCTCATGAAAGTTATTTAAGTTATAATCTTGTTTATTTAAAACATTATCTCATTTGTAAGGCCATGAATGCTGAACAGAAGCTCTGTAGCTTTTTTTCTTCTCATAGTTCTGTGGTACTCGGCTAATTAAACCACATTCTCCTTTGTGTAATTTGTTCATTCTGCTGTACCGAGCAAAAGCCCAGATGAATATGCGTGCCGTGTTTCATAAGAGAGATATGAGCCCCTCATGTCCCTGTTCTTATCTCCCTAGCAGCCGCTTGAATTTCCACCGACGTAATTATGTGACGTGGCCGAGGCTTTAATGGTTTCATTTGGTCATGTAATTTCTTTTCCACCTGTACACATTCCTGACAAGACTCCAAGATATGTGAGAGTGAATTTCAAAATGAGCTTTTCCCTCAGCGCTAGCCTTTTTCTTGTCAGATTATCTACCTATCAGCATTGGAAATTATATTTTTTAATCCAGTTGGGAGATTATAGTCTGAAGTGAATACTCACAAACACGAGTTTGAATCAGTCTAATGAATTAATGATCTGATTTGTATTTGTCCAGGTGTTAATATGACTTCAAAAACTGTTCGTAAGAATGACTTGAATACACCTGTTCTACGAGGAGCATGTTTTTAATCTTTGAATTTTTTTATAGGGACAGTCAAAAACTGCACTGATAGCAAAATTAAGAACCAACCCTCTAAAAGGACACAATATTTTCATTGAAAGTAAACCTTAAATAGTTAGGATTAATTTTATTATTATTTCTATATCACTGTAAAAAAATAATTTACGGCGAGACTCTACAGGTGAATAGGGATTTTTTTAAATTAGAAGATACCTTTGTGAAACTTCTCCAGTTTATTACTGGCATAAACATAGGAAAAGAATGTATTACTTGTTTTGTGTAAATGAATGTTTTAATATGCAAATGAGGCCTTATATCCTTAAATATACACTCATTTGCATACATTTCCCCCAAAAAATTCTGGAAATTGGAAAGGACCAGGTTTAAATTCTTGGTTCTATTTGTTGACATATTAGATGAGAGAGATTTTACAGAGCGGATTCTGGATATCTTATTTTGTGCTTTAGTAAATTAGAGAATACTGACAATAGCCGATTTAAATAAAATAAAAATCGATTTTCGCCATGTTTTTTGGACTAAAAGGACCTATAACTTATGATAGAAATGATATATCAACAAATCCCTCAGTAAAAGCCTTCAGAATATAGTCAAGTATAAGACTGGAAAAGTTGGTGCTTTTAGGTGCTACTGAAGTGGATATATCTGACTCTGAGTGTGAGAGAAATCTACCTTAACAAACACACATAACAACAGTTACAAAAACTGCAAACGAACTGTCCCTGTTTGTTTTATGTCAATCTATAACTAATTGAATCTAATTCGCTGACAGGGTTTCATTGTCTAATCTGTTGTTGTTTACTTTCTTTTTACTAGCTATTGCAAGTGACAGCTGTTGCCATTTTTTCTGTGAACGTTTATGAGCTGATTTTGGCGTTGTCTGCATTTTCTCCCAGGCAGAGAATAAACAAGGAAGCGGCAGCACGTATCACGTGACGCGTGAGAACCAATTGCGTAGTCAGAAATTCACATCGACCAACCATATGTGGTTTTCGGCTGTAGATTCCCCGGCAAACTTTTGCGGTTGGTTATTTCTACTAAGAAATGCCCATATTTATATGGATTAGACAGCGATGTGTATGAGACTGAGAGCTTTACAATGATACCAGGCATTGTAAATCTCAATTTTCCAGGCATTGTAAATTTCAATTTTCTGTGAATGGAGACGGCACGGGAGCTTGCAATAGAATGCTAACTTTTGGTGATTTCCGGTAGAAATCTAAAGGCGTAAGTTGACAAAACATAATGAAGTAACCACCTTAATGTGTAATATTGTCATAAGCTTACATGTTAAGGGAGAAAACAGGTCCAAAATCTCAAAATTGACCACTGCATGAAAAAACAATGTTTTAACCTGACGTGTCTCACCTTGAAAATAATGTCAAATTGAGCAATTAATCACATACAAAATAAAAGTTTGTGTTTACATAGCATATGAGTGTACTGTGTAAAATTATAAATACACACAAATGCATGTATATAAGAAAAGCTATATATATATATATATATATATATATATATATCCAGTATAAACATGCAAATATGTATTCAAATATACATAATAATTATACACAGTACACACACATATTTTGTAAACACAAACTTTTATATTGGATGCGATTAATTGCGATTAATCAATTTAACAGCACAAAAAAAAACGCAACATGACACATTTAGAGGTTTTGTCAACTATTGTATTAAAAAAAGTGTAAACATATGAGCTTTTTGTTTTTCAAATCTTTAACTGTACACACATAATAAAGGACGTAAAGCCATCGTAGAGGATTGTGTAGATTATTTACAATTTGCCATGTTAATACAAATTAGAGGCAACAAGATATTATAAGACCAGGCAGATAGAGGACTTTTTAATACTAACATTAATAACATGAAGATACTACTAATATTAATGAAAATAAACTATTATTAAAAAGGTTATTTATAACACCATTAATACTTTCAAAGCATGGTTCTTTATGGAACCTTATAAAAATGGTTCTGCTATTGTTACAAGCTGAAGAACCCTAATTTCGGTATGACCCGAGAAATGTTTAGAACCATTTTTCTTAAGATGCGCAATAGTTGCAATCCCACGCCAAAATTCAAGCCCTGTCACACCAACAATATTCATCCAGAGCAAATTAAACGAGTGAGTGAGAGGAGGCGGGTTTGTGTGTCGACTCGCTGTCGGAGAGATGAGAGAGAGAGAAAGAGCAGCTGGTATTGTGTATCTATTCTGTGGAAAATGAGTATTGGAAGCGTTTCAGATATTTCAGTATTTTAAAACACTTTATTGCACTTGGTTTATTATTTCAGATGCCTTTTTAAAAGACTACAATTGAAAAATGTATATTATAGGGCTGCACGATATTGGAAATAATTTACATATCGAAATTTTTCTGCGATGTATATCGCGATATAAAAACAATTTTATATTTGTTTTTGGTGATTTTGTAGGGGAGTGAATCTGCATAGATAATAATAAACAAATCACAATAAATACATAGATAAATACAATAGAAGAAAGATAATATTTAAATAAGCAGAGCTTTATGTTTTTCAGGTAAATCTAGCAGTATTCAGGTACAGAATTTCAATAATCAAATGTAAAATAGCAGTCTACAGTAGCCTATATAAATGAAATATAACTAATATAATTCATTCATAAATTGTATCATTGTTAAAGCTACAAAAAGTCATTTTCTCATTCTCTTTTGTTGTTTGGTCACCATTGGCGACACAAACAGCTTCCGGGACACAAGGCCCTTTAAGACGAATGCATGGACTTAAATGATATGCATCGGTTTCCTTCATCAATTGTTTACAACACATAACCGACGGTGTTTCATTTTGCGAGCACGTCAGTTAAGCTTAAAAGAAAATTACATCAAAATGCCAGCGCTGTTCATGTGCGGTCTAAGCGGCTCTGTGTGCGTACAGAAAACTGCGTGCGACTACAGTCCTCTTGCACTTGATGCCTGACTCGACGTTAAAACACAAGCAAATGTTAAATGTTCACTCTATGATGGTTAAACTTTGCAATTAATCCGTGAATCACATGCGTAGATGTGACAATTGCGGATGTGCACATTGCGACATCGTTGCTAAAACGATATATCGTGCAGCCCTAAAATTGCGTTACACGCCACTGCTAAAATACACCCGCATTTGGCATATTTGGCAGGTTGGCCGGTGTTAACGTCAAGGCCTGAATGTTACAAAAAATGTAAATATTTTGGTTTAATATCTAATGTAGGGGAATTCTATACAGAACTCAGGTGGAATCGTATGTGAGCGTTGGAGATCTGTATATTTGTGAGAATCACAGGTGCAGAAAAAGCCCTTCAGTCACATCAGCGCTCTTCTGCCATTAGTACGGCAAGGTTCTCCGCTGCATCTGTCGAGCGGTGTTATATTGACGACAATGCGCCGGCAATAACAGGGGAGCGCTTATGGACTCCTGACAGGGTAGCGAAGGCCCTCGCTGTCACAGGAGGACTGCTGTTTCTTCTCAAAGGAGAGCGACAGACCCTTCCAAAGTGAGAGGCTTTTATCCTGCATCTTTGAGCGCGCGAGAGAGAGAGAGAGACTCACACTTGATTCCCAGCGGCCCTCTGTGATTTATATGCTACAATGCGTTAGTGCCGTGCACTCGAACTCTCTTTGAGGCAGCGCTAAAGACCCACCGCTGCCTTTTCAACCCCGCTGCCTCCTAATGGAATTTACTGGCTTTAAAAAGCATCCCATATTCCGAATGATAACATGCCATTGAGTGATATCTCTTATAGATTAAAGTCAATCTCTGTGGTACTCTCAGAGGGAAAAAAGGAGGAGAAAAAGAGAAACAGACTGAATGTGTGACGTTAAAGTGAGAGTCAAACGCACATTGGACCCCTGTGAGTGTAACAATAAATGAGGTGGCAATTCATCATATATACATAAATCAGTAAAAAATATGCACCACCGACATGAGTGTTTATCTAAGAAAGAGAGCGAGCGCTTTTTGGTATCTATGTTCATATATTATCAAGGTATTTGCTAGAATATGAAAACATGTAAGGAACTCTGTCAATATGAGATGAGAGGGGTGTTTTAAGATTTTTATGTTTTATTTAGGGGTTTCTATTAATTACAAAAAACTCCCAGTGATAATTCAAGACGATGTGGAGACAACAGAACAAAAATATAAAAAAGCATCTCTCTAAATTGACAGACATTTAAAAGTAGATGTGCATCCTGACAAAATATATTTTCTGCAAACAACATTTGAATCTGAATATTTCTTTATAAGTAGATTGAAGCCTGTTTCCACCACATGAAAAAAAAAATATTAATAATAATAATCCTTTTTCTTTTTTTATATTTCCACTCCAATATCACAATTGTGAAACATAAAGTCACAATTATGAGAAAATAAATTTGCAATTTTGAGGAATAAAGAATCAATTATGAGGAAGTCACAATTGTGAGAAAAATAAAAGGATTACAATGTAAAAGATTATTATTGTGTACATAAAGATAAAAATGCCTACATGTCATAATGGATATAGTCATTGCATGTATCAGAATTATCTATTTGCTGTAATGATGAATGAAATTGGCTACTTATTTAACCCATCGTGGCAATACACACATGTATTTAAATTGACTTGTAAGGTTGATGGTGTCTATATTCCGCTGTGTAAATAGCGAATCCGCCATGGTGCAAGAGCAACTGGCTTCTAAAGGGAACGGGAGATGATACTCTGATTGGTTTATTGCACATTATGCCCAAAACACACCCATGACTCATTAAGAGACTAGGTACAACCATTATAGAATTTTTTTCCGTCGTAAAACTAGCAAAAGTGGATTCGGACACGGCCCAAGTGCACTTGCGCCATGCGCTTTAGACCATGTGCTTTATACCATGCGTTCAGATCAATAAAATAGGGCCCATAAAGTTGCAATTATAAGAAACATTGAGAGCAACAGTGAGCTGCCAGATATAGTCTCAATTAAAATAAATAAAGTTGCTATTAGAAAGGGTTTCGTAAAGATATAGTCTCATTTGAGATTTTTTTTTATGTGAAATAAAGTTGCAGTTATAAATTGTTTTACTTTATATACTTTATATATGAGATATATTTACCATTATGAGATATAGTCACAATTATGATTATAACCTCATAAACTGTAAGATATAAAATCGCAATAAGAAATTAAGATGCAACTGCAAGATAGTAAGTACCAATTATGAGAAATAGTCATTATTGTGAAATATAGTCTTAATTATAAGGGGAAAAAATCTAAACTAGTGTTGAGGAAAGTTACTTTTAAAAGTAACAAATTGTGTTGCTTAGTTACTTTTTATGTAAAGTAATGTGTTACGTTACTTTTGCGCTACTTTTTCTCATCTGGGCTTGGTTGTTTGTTTTTTGAATAACAACAAAAAAGTTATATTTGTGGCAAATGTAAAGGCTCTTTGGTAGGGCTGTGCGATATTGAAGAAAAATGCGATATCCTTGTTAAATATTGCGATATTCGATATGCGATACAATATTGCTTTAAGTGTGTCAAATCTATTTCCTTCCCCAACTGATATCTTTCACTTAAAGCATAACCAACTGTGTTTACATGAATACTCATCAAGACAGCCATTTTGACATAACTGTGTGTGTATTTTCGAGTGTGAAACAAGACACGAAAAAAGAACGTCTTGTGCACGTTTCGGTGTGTGGCAGACAGCGCGAGACTGCAAGGAGTTGTTTTTTGCAAGTTATTGCGTTTAATAACTCCTTTTAACGTCAAGCAAGTCACATAAGTATCAGTCGTGTGCCCAGTCTATTCTCTGCTATATGCGTCAACCTGAAACGTACACTTTTCACAATGTTGAAGTAGCATATTAAAATCATTCAGATATTGCGTACCCTTGCGATATACATATTGCGATATGTACATTTGCGATATTTTGATAATTTCGATATATTGCGCAGCCCTACTCTTTGGCATTACTTATTTGAAAAAGTAACTTTGTTGTAAATTTAAAAGTAATGTGTTACTTTCCTATTTACTTAAAGTAATCCGATTACATAACTCCCGTTACTTGTAATAAGTAACGCCCAACACTGGCAGCAACTGTAAGTTGCAATTATTAAGAAATAAAGTCGCAACTTTGAGATATAAAGTTCCAATAAAAAGAGATAGTTGCAAATAAAGTTTCAACTGTGAGTTATAAGTCTCAAATACAAGAAATAAGTTGAAATAACAAAGCCTTTCTTTAAATAAAGTACCAGTTATGAGAAACAATCACCATTGTCAGATGTAGTCGCAATTATGAGGAACAATTCACACCTGTGACTAATCAACTCTGTAAGATACTGTATAAAGATGCAATTATAAGTAATGAAGATGCAATTCTGAGATAAAAAGTCCCAATAGTAATAAATAGTTGCACTTGTGAGATATAAAGTCACATTCGTAATAAACAGGCACATCTGTGAAATCACATTTGTGAGAAATAACGTCACAATCGTGATACATTGTGTAACTAAAGTCACAGCAGGTTTCATAGAAAACAAGTGTGCATGAGGATGCATTGCATGATGATGATGGGGCAATCTGTAACATTATAGGCAGATTCACATGCAGAATAAAGCATATGTTTGACACCTAGTTCACCAGTTCAGTGCAGTGTGACAACACTGGGAAGTCGAGCCTCCAAACCGCCAGACCCTGAACTGAGACCACCGAGCAAAGAAGGAAATCTGAATGAATGGCAACACATGCGAACATGTGTGCAATTATTATGCCATTTGCCTCCACAGGATGCGGGTTTGGGGCAGTTCCAGGTATGATTTCACAGATTTTCTGCCAGAAACCTCATATTCAAGTTTATGGAGCAAAATAGTTTGTTTTAATTGCGCAACAGTCGAATGACCACCTTTTGTTTGCGCATAAATGGACGTGGTATTGAAGGCCTTGTGTTTCACTCAGCATCTGGCTGTGATCCACCGCCCAGCCCTCGATTCAATCCTGTCAAGGAGAACTGGAGCAGACCCTGACTATGCAACTTCGAAAACACAGGGACATCCTGAAAGCTGCTGACAGAGAAAACAGCCGTCGACAACGACTCAAGAAGCTTGCACTACAAAGTCTAAAAGTTTAGGGCTCATAGCAACAGCTTGAAAAAGTGTGGTTTGGAAAATTACGCAACACGCTGGGCTCGACAATACAGATTTTATTTCTGCATGTCCAGTCAGGCCAGTAATTCAGATGTTTAATTGCCCTCACAATGTTTTCGCTGGACACACCACAAAATATCTATAATTTAAAAATGTTTTAGGTAACACTTTACAATAAGGTTTCATTAGTTAACACAAACTAAGAATGAACAATACTTTAGCATTTATTAATCTTAGTTCATGTTCATTTCTACATTTACTAATACATTATTCAAATCAAAAAGTTGTATTTGTTAACAATAATACTTTGTGAACATGAACAAGTAATGACTCACTGTATTTTTATTAACTATAACATTAACAAAGATGAATAAATACAGTAACAACTGTAATGGTCATTGTTAGTTCATGTTAATGAATATATTAACTACTGTTAACAAATGAGACCTTATTAAGTGTTACCATCATTTTAAATAATTAAATGTATATTTAAAATAAAATTTAATCATTATTAATTTTAAAAGTATAAATTAACTTTAAATAAATAAAAACATATTTAATTATGTGTGAAAAATTATACATCTTTTGAGATATAATTTAATATAAAATGTAAAATAAAAATATTTCAAATAAATTATAAATGCATAGAACAAAAATAAAAAAATGTACATCGAAAATGTGCAATGCCAGTGCATATTTATACTTGCCCTTCCACTTATCATAAATTTATTTTTTATTGTTAAATGTTATATTTTAAATTATATTTATATTTTTTGCGTGTGTTTGAAAAATTACACAATATTTTATATACTATTAATAAGATTTAATTTAAGATTTAAACAGATTTATATTTAAAAAAAATGTAATTTAATGTTACGTTTTCTTTACAAATTAAAAATAAGCTTGGAATTATAGAGTTGTAAAAAAAAAAAAATATATATATATATATATATATATAAACATACACATACATACTTACATACATACATACATACATACACATACATAAACACATACATACTTACATCCATACATACATACATACACATACATACACACACACACACAGACACACACACACACACACACACACACACACACACACACACACACACACACACACACACACACACACACACACACACACACACACACACACACACACACACACACACATAAATGTATAAGAAAACGTAACATTTAATACAAAAATGTAAGTAAAATCTGTCTGGCATTTTATATATATATATATATATATATATATATATATATATATATATATATATATATATATATATATATATATATATATATATATATATATATATATATATATATATATATATATATATATATATATATATATATATATATATATATATATATATATATATATATATATATATATATATATATATATATATATATATATAAAATGCCAGACAGATTTTACTTACATTTTTGTATTAAATGTTACATTTTTTTTACAAATAAAAAAAATAAGCTCGGTATTATAGAGTTGTAAATTGTCATATGCTGCAAAATGTTACTGATCAGTTATTTTTAGTTTACTATTCCAAATGCTATTAGGACTAAATCCCAAATCATTCGTACGATTTCTACAAAAGCTCCATCTATAAATCTATGATATCCAGCTATGTAATTTCCCTTAGTGATAAGTTTAAATGAGCAGAATTTGCCAAAACATTACACAAAACCAAATGTTTACAGAAGTACTGTATGATCAACTTGCCCCAAACTCTCTGACACTGACTGTGAACATGAAGGTCATCCTTACACACAAATATAAAACACCAGACATACTTTAAAACGGTCTTTTACCCCTCGGCAACACACAGTGATATGCGAAGCATTGTAACAAAAGCACCTCATATGCAAACAAAGCCAGAACAATAGAGGCAAATTTATCTTCTTCTCATTAAAACACACGAATGTAACCGCATATACACTGGCGAGAGTGTGCGCATGAGTTAACTAAGTGTACGAACAGGAAGACAAGCCGGCCAGAGGCGCAGAGCCAGACAGACTGAGGTCTCTCTCTCTCCGTCATGGTGAGTCAGTTCAGCAGCGTGGTTCATGTCAGGACATGTTTCCCAGCAGCTGGCTCAACAGGACCTCTTATGCAATAAACAGGGAATCAGACAGAGTCAGTGAGAAAGGTATAGGGAAACAGGGAAAAGAGGAAGAGATAACAAAAAAAGAGGAGTGATTATGATTGGAAGAACTTCATATGGCATGGAGAACAGGACAAAGAGCAGGTGCAGCGGCCACATGCCCTTAAAGGGCACGGACTTTCATCATGTATAAAAAGCCTTCGCCTTGCTGTAATGTGCAGTACGGCAGTTTATATCCAAAGGACATGAGCCGGTCATTACCGCTAAATAGACCTGATGGGATAAATAAATGGATATTGATTTGATTTGGCATTTGATCACACGAGAAGAGAAAGACAGAG
The DNA here is from genome assembly GCF_949357685.1 of Gobio gobio. NCBI lineage: Eukaryota > Metazoa > Chordata > Actinopteri > Cypriniformes > Gobionidae > Gobio > Gobio gobio. Next base: position 24,293,990 of record NC_137121.1, read on the forward strand.
GACTGATGTGAGAAATAAAACTAGCTTAACTATTATTATACAGTTACCTGTGGTTCTCATGCATATATGACTGCATTTGAATGCCACGGGTGACCAATCAGAAAGAAGTATTTTAATGTAATTGCATTTAATTGCAATAAGTAATTGCATTTAAAGTTCTGGCTGTCAGCTAGGTGTAATGTTTGACTTTCTGAATCTCACATGTTTACTTTGACGTTATATCATTATAAGCATTGAGGGCAAAAATGGTATTTGCAAACTTCCATAATGTTTCATTTTTCCTCAAATTTCTTTTTTTATTTATAGTCGTGTAGCGTACACTGTATGTATACACAAATGAAATTATAATATAATAAATATAATATAATAAAATGTATATAATATAATATAGTATAATATAATATATAATTTAATTTATATTATATAATACAATACAATTCAATATAATATAATATATAAAAATATAATATAATATAATATATAAAAAATAATATAATATAATAAATAATATAATTGTATTTAATTAATATAATACAATATAATAAAATACAATATAATTAATATAATATAATATAATATAATATAATATAATATAATATAATATAATATAATATAATATAATATAATATAATATAATATAATATAATATAATATAATATAATAAATAATATAATTTTATTTAATTAATATAATACAATATAATAAAATACAATATAATTAATATAATACAATACAATACAATACAATACAATATAATATAATATAATATAATATAATATAATATAATATAATATAATATAATATAATATAATATAATATAATATAATATAATATAATATAATATAATATAATATAACGTAACAAGACAAGCGGTTCAGAAAAAGGATGGATGAATATAATATAATATAATATAATATAATATAATATAATATAATATAATATAATATAATATAATATAATATAATATAATATAATATAATATAATTAATATAATATAATATAATATAATATAATATAATTAATATGATATAATATAATATAATATAATATAATATAATATAATATAATATAATATAATATAATTCATATAATATAATATAATATAATATAATATAATATAATATAATATAATATAATTAATATAATATAATATAATATAATATAATATAATATAATATAATATAATATAATATAATATAATATAATATAATATAACAACGTAGTGTAAGACAAGTGGTCTGGAAAAAGGATAGATGAATATATTATATTATATTATATTATATTATATTATATTATATTATATTATATTATATTATATTATATTATATTATATTATATTATATTATATATATATTATATTATATTATATTATATAACATAACATAACATAACATAACATAACATAACATAACATAACGTAACGTAACGTAAGACAAGTGGTTTGGAAAAAAGACAGATGAATATAATGTAATATAATATAACATAACGTAACGTAACGTAACGTAACGTAATGTAATGTAATGTAATGTAGTGGTTTGGAAAAAGGATAGATGAATATATAATAAAATTAATATAATATAAAATAAAATAAATATAAAATAATGTAATATAATATAATATAATGTTTTTTTAATCACTAAGAATCTAACAAAAAAAAATTTCCCAAATGAAACTGAATATATAGCAGAATTTTTTCCTTATTTATACTCTTTATATATATATATATGTGTTTATGAATATAAAATAATATATCTATAAGAAATCTGTAATTACTGATTCTGACTTCAGCAGATGAATCGTCAGATTGATACAAAACAGTATCTAGTTCATGAGAATTTTAAACAAACCAATAGAGAAAACATAAAAAGATTGAATTTCTGTGTAAATCAGACATTGACACACTGATTGTTTGTGTTTGCATGCAGCTCGCGAGGACAATTCAACAGAAAGACGTTTTCTTGCCAATGTTTGATAGTAAACAATCTCTTTAGCTCATCACATTGTGTAAAATCACATTCACAACATGATATATTCCGCTGTGGTGATGCAGGTTTAAAAAAAAGCAGTGCAGCGATTTATCCTGCTCAATAAAAAGGCTCAATTTATGATTTCCTTCCATTTGTAGATTGTAAAAACCCACAGTTATAGTCTAGACCGAAGGATCGATTATCGCTATCAGTAAAACTTTGATCCGAGCTCAAGGGAATCCTCCGTTCACCTGTGCAGCGTCGCACCTACAGCCGGCACAGCTGAAAACCATCTGCTGCGGTTGGAGGGAGCCGGGCCGCCTTAACAAGTAGGCAAAGTGTCAGGCAGGATTAATGCGCTACCTTAAACCTGAGTTAATAATAAATGAGATGTTTACTCATTCAGGGGGGAGCGCATAGATAACAGACCTCCAGACCCCTCCTTTAAGTGCCAAAAAGATAAATTCTGGTTAAGTGGGACCTGCCTGCCTGCATTATACCCACCTCCCCCTGCTCCCACCCCGTCATTACCAACAAAACAAGGGCTTTAGCCCACTTACTGAAGGGAAAGGTCAAATTACAAGCTCTTTTTTGGTTCCCATAATGAATATGCAGCTAACCAGCGACGATTTCCCCGAACACAAGTAGGGTCAGCGCCACAGACGCACACATAGGGCCATATGAAACAGTTTTATTTGACTTTTTCCCCCAAAAAAAATTCTGGATTCTGTTTTAATGCTTATTACATTTTAGTAATGTATGTCTAATTAATAGAAATCATGGAAGAACAATTTATTACAAGTTTAAAGCTGCAGTCCGTAACTTTTTGCGTTCTAGCAGTTAATAAACAGAACTGCATGCGTCTTGCGGAAGAACATTGCAGCCGGAGCTACTTCTCTCTGTTTATGTCTATGGCGAGTCACGCAGCGCTTCCGGTCTTAAATAGTCCCAATATAAACACTTATTATAAGTGTAACATAATGATTCAGGGTAAGACAAATACACAGTTTGGAAAATGAATTCATGTTGTACATTCTCATTATATAATTTTTGTAAATCTTGAACACAAAAAAAGTTATGTACAGCAGCTTTAACAAAAATACAATTTTTAGGGCCATGTGAAATCCATTAAATTTTTCCCCCCCAAATTCGGTTTTATTTTTTCCTGAAATTCATTCAAATTAGTGATTGAAAAGCATGTCTCATTAATAGAAATCATGACATTTATACAATTTAACAAAAATGTATTAAAAGTTTTTTTAGGGCCCAACTAAATCCATGTGTTTTTTCCCAAATTCTTAAAAAATATATATTATTAAAGTTTTTCCGGATTCAGTATTAACCCTCAAATTAAAAAATAGTATGTCTAATTAATAGAAATAGAATTTATGATTTAAAATAAAATCATTAATCAAAAAGTATAAAACCCTACTTTTGATTTTTTTCATGGCAAATTCCGTGACTTTCCACATTATTCTGTAAATTCCATTTTTATGACTGGATTCCGCGTCCACGTTTTCCGCATCACAGGAATCCTAAGGCCCTACACACTGGACTACAATGCACTCAGTCCAGAAAAGCACTGTCCGTGCTTGATGTGTGTTCGGAAAGGAGAACCTTTGATATCTGGACGGTACATGAAGAGCAAAGGCAACGCTCCTAATTCCCTATAAAGCCCGGATGATAGCTCCTGGATTTGAGGTGATCAGTCTCAGCTCCCCACCGTGCTTTACTCTTAAGACCGGTGGGGAGGCTTGAGCGGAACGGCGTGTCCGAGATTTGGCCCCTCAGCTGCTGCTGATGCAGGCAGAAAATGTGGGAAAGAGACAGAGCAAAGGATGGCGCGAACGCCCTGAGAAAGCATAGAAATGTCTTACTCCGGCTCCTTCTTTGCATTCGCCCTCGAAGGGGATTGAACTAATGAGCCCTACCGTTCTCCACTGGGGCCTTCCCAAGACAGCCCTTCTTCAGCAATTGGTTCCAAAGGGTTTAAAAAAAGGCGTCTGCCGCGAAGCTCCTATCTGTCTGCGAGATTACAAAGTAATAAAATAGATGGAGGGACAGAAAGGAGGCATAACGGTGCACAATATTTGCGAACACAAGAGGTTCTTGTGAACAGCTTCACAAACAATGTGATAATTTACAGTACACGCGCACATTCCCCCAGAAACACCTCATGATAATAATCAATCACTTCAAATTTACTAAATAAATCAAGCAAATAATTGATATTTTTTAAATATTTTAAATGTAAATGTTCTTTCAATCTAAATGAATATTTGTGAAAAAGTCAAAATAGTCTCCCTAAATATAATATAATTAATATAATTAATATAATATAATATAATATAATATAATATAATATAATATAATATAATATAATATAATATAATATAATTCATATAATAATATAATATAATATAATATAATATAATATAATATAATATAATATAATATAATATAATATAATTAATATAATATAATATAATATAATATAATATAATATAATATAATATAATATAATATAATATAATATAATATAATTAATATAATATAATTAATATAATATAATATAATATAATATAATATAATATTACATAATATAATATAATATATTATAATATAATATAATATAATATAATATAATATAATATAATATAATATAATATAATATAATATAATTAATATAATATAATATAATATAATATAATAATATTTTACTTTATATTATAAAATATCATTCAATTACTTGATTATTATTATTACTTGACTGATACAGATCAAGTGTAAATAAATAAATGTTAAAAAGTAAACTTGTTTGTTTAGACAATAATAAAAAAATAAATCAATAACATCTATTAAAATAATCAATATTTTTATTGAATATTTGTAAAAATTTCAAAACATTATCTAATGTAATACATTGTTATATTTAGAGACTATTATATAAATTATATATTATATTATATTATATTATATTTATTATATTATATTATATTATATTATATTACATTACATTACATTACATTACATTACATTACATTACATTACATTACATTACATTATATTATATTATATTATATTATATTATGTTATTGGTTATGACTGATACAGACCAGTGTTTTAAATTTAAATGTTTTAATAACCAATATAAAAAACTAGTAAATAAATAAATAAAATGTTAAAAAGTACATTTAAACAATAACTTAAAAACTAACAAAATTAAAATATCATTATTAATTATTATTTTTATTATTATTATAAAATTTACACTATATTTTGCAGCAATAAGGTGGAAATGTTGCAGTTTTTTGACGTAATGAAACCGCACAGATACAGATACTTCACACATGAACAATCTCTTTTTCTTTCAAAGCGTCAGGAGGTTCTTTCCTTTATGTTGTGCATTAAAATTGTGTAATGCACTCCTACGGTAGCCATGGATACCACATGTGCATACACAACTTTATTCATTTGGTGGACTTACATTCCATTCAAGGTACACATCTACATTTTATCAGTTCATACACTCCCTGGAAATCAAACCCATGACCTTGTAATGTAATGTAATGTAATAACTAAGTAACTAAGGAGGAGTGTGTGTTTAACCACTAAACAGCCTCAAATGTCCAGGCACAATCTCAAAGGTCAAAGAACCTAGCGTTCCACAGGCGTCCCATTTTGTCCTCATAAACAGATTGTCGTCTCAAGACGAGTTGCTTTAGCCTCAAAAGTTTACCTACCGCCGTCTCCGTTACAGCCTGACCACAAACTGAAAAACAGCCTACACAAAAAATCCCTGTCAGAAACAAATGTCGGATTTCCCAGGCATCAGTCAGCACAAAACAATTTCAACAAAGTCCAGCGGGACCTGGAAATGTGACGAGGCGTGCGCCGCTCCGAATACCACCCCTTTCGCTAGCAACAGAGATGTTTTCCAGGCAACCATTCACAAATAAACCATTCAGAGACTGAATCACTCACGAAGAAAGAGAGAAAACACTTGGTGTCAAGGCTCTTTATCTATGATTGCAACAAATTAAATAAGTTTTTTTGAAAAGAAGCTGCTTTGACAAAAGAAGCCCCATTGTTTCCTGCTGTTGCCGCCCAACCACTAACACACACAATCACCATCCGACATTAAATTATAAACTCCATCAAAGGTTTTGCGAACGACTGCCCCAACGCATCTCCGTCCCCTCCTCGCAAGTGTGTGGTCTGCCGAGAAACGCTTCTTTTATTCATATTTGTTATTTGGAGCTCCTCGGAGGGGGAACAAGGGCCCGTGTACCAGGCAGATCTGCTTATGCTCCGCCACGCTTCCTCTGTTCTCCAAAACAGCCGTGGCACGCCGCAGTGTGTCTGGAGAGTCTGGGGGGACGAAAAGCGAGACACTTCTCTAATGACTGCCGCGCTTGGCGCAATGAATCACTTTTTCCTGAAAACATGTCCTCTAGTCCTCCATTTGCCAAACGCTACCAAGTCAACCAGGGACCAAAAGAGCTAATACTCTGAGGTCTACCTGCTGGTATAAATCATTAAAGCACTTCCTCCTCCGAGATAATGGAGCGGTTTGTATATTTCTTATAGCACAAAGGAGCAGGAATTGTTCCCTCCTTGCCACTTTCATTTGCCTTTTTAGAAGCAAATTTAAGCTGCTTGAGTTTTAAGATCGAACAGAATGGCTAATACTGTATACTGTATAAAAACGTGATGGAGAATTAAAGCTCAGAGGACAAACTAAACATATAGTGTGAAAGAGATGAATAATTTACAGACTTTAATTTAAAACTAAAAGTGCTCTAAATAAAATATTGCTGCGGTGTTAGAAAGTCTTCAACAGTGTTCTGAAAATCAAACTAATCCATCCGAGAATCAAGAATGTTGGCTTAGACATAATAGGGCATTTACAGGCCTCTGGAATTGTGTGTATGAGACTGTTAGGTTTCAATTGAAAAGTGATTAATTTCTTTGAATATTATGTTACATTTCAATAAAGTAGATCACTGATATTTTAAGATTGATGTCATTAAAGAGTTAGTTCACCCCCAAAATATGAAAAGTATCCCATAATTTACTCACCCTCAAGCCATCCTAGGATTATATGACTTTCTTCTTTCAGCCAAACACAATCTGAGTTATATTTAAACAACATCCTGGCTCTTCCGAGCTTTATAATGGGAGTAAGTAGTAACTTTTTGAATTTTGAAGCCCAAAAAAGTGCATCCATCCATCATAATAGTAATCCATACGGCTCCGGGGGGTTAATAAAGGCCTTCTGAAGCGAAGCGATGCGTTTTTGTAAGAAAAATATTCATATTTAAAACTTAAACTTATAAACTATAATCGCTGCTTCCAGTAACGGCCGTACGCAAGTCTAGTTCCGGCTGATGAGTGACCTCTGACTCGACACATGACGTATGGAGTGGTGCAGGTATGACATCACTTTGTAGGCCAAAACGCGGAAGCGAGTTAGCATTTTAACACTTCCGGTTCCATCGTTTTTTGAATGGGGTTTTGGCTAAATGGCTGAAATAAGGTCTGTGGTGAACACAAGCTCAAGACACTTTCACGTTTTATTCCACGACATAAAATGCATCAGTATTACCACACTCATGATGGGACTACAGAGCAGTGGCGGCTGGTGGGGGTAGGGGGTTGGGACAGTGTCTTCACTTTTATCTTTTTACACATTCATTTCCCACATATAATGAGGAAAGGAAAAACAGCAACAACAGACTAGCATGTTGACTATTTGAACATAAATTTTGCTCTCCTTTCTTTCTGGCCAGCAAATTTCTCAATGACTCTCTGATTAAAGTCAGTCATCTCAGTAGTGTCATGACGTTTGCATATTTCAGTTAGATATTTGAGGTCTCTTACCCCTGTTGTTGTCCACAAAACGTCAGTACCGACACTTTGAAATAAAAGACAGGGAAAGCAATAAAGGGCATTGCTAACAACACATCCAGCCAGCTACCTACGTTTCTCATAACAAGCGCGTGAAGCTCAGAGTGCAGCTTTTGTCAAGGCGCCGGCAGCTAGATTTGTAAATCGCGTTGTTCCGGGATCCTTCATCATTTGGTTTTATTCCAGCGAACGGCGTGTGAAAGAATTTGGTTTAACTGCTGCCATCTCGACGAAAGTGATTATCATAACAAGGTTTTGGTGGAGTCGGAGTAACTGTGTCGCCCGCACACTTTCTCTTTAGCGGCCAAGAGCGGAAAGTTGAATGACAGTTGACAAGAACCAATCAGATTTGATAAAATAACACGCATCCAATTCTGATTCGCCAGGGACGCAGCGACCTGCGTCCGGAGGAGGATCTTTAAAAAACAATTAGAGACCAGCTTCAGGTCACATGCTGCCCGTAGATTTTTTAACTCAGATAGACATCCATTTGTCCGGCTTCCCTCGCGCATGAAACCGCATGAAACATATTGAAGAACATATTAGTTAACCGATCAAAGCCAGTTTTTATTAAATGCTGAGGCTCTTACTAACAGCCGGCACGTCGTATGAGTAAACTATTTTATTTTTATTTCATTTTTATATCATTTTTGTATACATGTATATTTCTGGAATTTTGATGGGGGCCCTCTATTGACCAGCCGCCACTGCAACAGAGGCTGTCGGGGAGATTAAACTTCATCATGCTGAAAAGGTAAGACCTGTCCGCTTTTACAGCCCCGCTATGCTTATAATTGTGCTCTTATAAACTATTTTAACTCAAACGTTCTGGGAAAATGTTTTGAGATAAAAACTTGAAGAGTTGTCGGAAGCTTAGTGATGGTGACGTTGAAGTCTAGCGACCATGGTGTAGTCCGTTTATAGCCTACATTTAGCTTTTTACTTCTGGCAACTGCATTTAGAATTTAGGCTTTAAAATATATAAAAGTTGTGACAATTATCTTTATGGACAGAACGTGCAAGTGTCATAAACTTTTGTTGATTTTTTAGCAATAATCCAAAAGCCTATGGGAAAATCCTAAAGGGTTTTTGTCGTGGGAACCAGTGCGATGCTAACAGCCAGTTGGAGTACAAAGTGATGTCATTCCTGCACCACAGAGGAAAACAAAACACTGGTCACGAATTCTAAGTCTAAAACGAGAATTTTTCAAGAGAAATGTTGCAGGAGCTTGAGTTTGTTGCTCAGCCCTATTTGTTTGAACCGCGTATCTAAGGTGTCTAAGCTCAAGCTACTCCAACATCCTACGTCGGGTCAGAGGTCACTCTTCCACAGGAACTAGACTTGTGTACGGACGTTACTGGAAGCCAGTGATTATAGTTTATAAAGTTATATATATAGATATATTTTTCTTACAAAAACGCATCGCTTCACTTCAGAAGGCCTTTATTAACCCCCTGGAGCCATATGGATTACTTTTATGATGGATGGATGGATGCACTTTTTTGGGCTTCAAAATCTCAAATTACTATTCACTCCCATTATAAAGCTTGGAAGAGCCATAATCATTTTTAATACAACTCAGATTGTGTTTGGCTGAAAGAAGAAAGCCATATCAATCATGGGATCATTTTTGGGTGAACTAACCATTTAAGGCCTGGTTTCACAGACATTATTATTAGTAGTAGTATTAGTAGTATTGAAACCCCCAGTGCAAAAAAGTACAGTTTGTTTATAATGTGCATTATGAACGCAAAGATTTTCAGAGTCTGAGTTCACTTTTCACTACTTCTTGGTCCGACTTTAAGTGGTATTTAAGTGTGAAAGTATAGAACAAACTAAACGGGAGTGTTTCCAAAAAGCATCTGTAGCCAACTATGTTCGCAAGTTCCATCATTACCCACACAATTCAACAGAACTCGTGACCCTAGTTGGCTTCTGGAAATGCACACCAGTTCGTTTCTGGTATATTTATAAGAAACAGACACAGTGACATGATCGTGCTTATGAAATGCGTGTGGCAGAGAGACATGTGTACAGTGACCTCAGCATTTCTCCCTCATTAACTGAGCAGCGGTTCCTGCCCTCTGTGATGAATTTCCTCCCATCTGATAGATGATCTTACATTTGTCATGGAAGCAAAACACAACTGATTTTAATTCAGCTCCATGTTAATTACATCTAATTTGATTTTAAAAGTCGTAAATCATAATACCGCACCCTCTATTCGACTGCTCTCGCTCTTTGAGAGACTCTGAAACAGGCCTCATTTCTTCTCCCAGAGAGGGCTGTCTGTTTTCTTTCTACAATACTGTTTGCGTTTTTTCGTTTGTCTGTGAAAAAGCGCATCAGTGCGCAGAGAAAGCGGTTATGCGATTGAAACCCGAGCTGTGTCTGGGGCACGACGTTGTGACTAACCAATTAACTCTCTCGTTTTTTCGCCTGCCTCTGTCGAGGAGGGCCAAAGAGACTTGGTAGCAGTGATATGACTGGTGTCGGAGAGCACATCAAAGCGGGAGGCCTGGGAGAGGCCCGCCATTACCTTTGAACATTGGATGAGGATTGGAGGGACAGCCAGTACTCTTCAGGCTAGACACAGATCACAGGCTAAGCAGGCGCCCCGGCACATGCTCTTGCACCACGCTCCGTTTCAAAGGCGCCCTAACAATCCGGCCGTGGAGCCGGCTCGTGATCTTTCTCTTGTTCTCTCAAAGGGACTTGCCGAGGAGTGTCCCGTGAATAGGTGTTGGTAGGAGATGGCCTTTAAAACTGTTTTTTTTTTTTTTTGTACAGAGTTGTGTTAAGGTGCAGTCACATTTATCGTCACTCGTGTCTCTAAACTATTGACAATGACATTTTTTAGCACAAGAAATTTTGCTAAAGCGGACGCAGCTTTAGAGGCTCGTAATCATGCATCTGGGACAAGAATAAAATGCTATTTGTCATCAAATAACCCACGACTCTACAACATTTTTGACCCATGCTGGCAAAATGAGTCGGTATGTGCACGGGCTAATTACAAGCCACAGGCAAAACAAGTCAAATATGTCAAATTTTGGTCAAATTTGAGGTTTTCACCAAAATGAGTTCATTAAGCCCTCGTCTAGTGATCCCAATGCACCGAATAGTAACTAAACATCTAAAATGATCTTCATTTGTATGTTTTCTGTGAGGTGTACCTTTCTTTCTTTTGTTTTAATAATCCATGAAAAATTGCAGTTTTTCTCTGCTCGCTTCTCGACGGCTGGTGCTTCCCCTCAGCACAAGTTTGTTATCGTTCTTGTAAAGCACATCAATCCAACTTTGTTAAAGGGATAGTTCACCCAAAAATATTAAATTATCCTATGATTTACTCCCCCTCAAGCCATTCTAGGTGTATATGACTTTCTTCTTTCAGACGAACACAATCTGAGTTATATTAAAACATATCCTGGCTCTTTCAAGCTTCATAATGGCAGTGAATGGCGGTCCTGATTTTGAAGTCCAAAAAAGTGCATCCATCCATCCATCATAAAAGTAATCCATACAGCTCCAGGGGTTAATAAAGGCCTTCTGAAGCGAAGCGATGCGTTTTTGTAGGATGAATATCTATATTTATACTTTTTTGATGAATTATATTTATAGCCCCCCCAAAAAAAATCTCCGGTTCTACATGATTCATGTAAATGACCCAGTGGACCAAGAAAATGACGATTGTCGCCGAAAAGCGACAAGTTTGCAGGTGTGATTAGATCCGTGCATTACAGATGGCCATCACTGGACACATGCTGAGAAAACTTCTCTAACCGGTTAAAGCTACCACCACAATTGAGCCTTGGTGCTCACGTGGGAAATGTGAGTTCAAACCCAGCCTGCAACATTTCCAGATTCCATTTCTGACTCTTTTCCTGTCCACATCTACTATGGCATTATAGCTTAAAAAGACTTCAGAGACTTTAGAAAGCTTCAACACCACAAAGAGAGCAAGACTGCCTCCAATTTAAAGTAGTTTCATTCCTACACAGCATATAAAAAAAATCTCACAGCTAAACAATCAAGTACTGAGTCACCACAATACTAGAGCCCATTGTCCTTTAACAATGAAAGTACTTAGCTCAAATGTACAATAAATCCCAAAAATTGCATAATATTCTGTATTACACAAGTTCTTCAGAATTAGTGTTTTGCTTATGCAGCCCCATCGATGACTAATACTGCTGTGTTATAGGCAGCCATTGAATTAATTAATATTCAGCATTTTTTCTAAAATGTGAACTGTCATCAGAAAGCTTAAATGGTCTTGCTGTGCAATGGGACTTGGACGGTGCGAATAACCAAAGTTAGCTGACCCTGTACTGTCTCCTTTATTCAATTACGTCTATCCCTCTACCACACAAAATATTAATTACTCTCATTACATTTCACACTCCCTCTGTTAAGAGTTCAGTAACAGCCGCAAAAGCTGGGATTTAACTGAGGCCTTGGTGATTGTTGCATTGTGAACGTGTGCGCGCGGAGGTCAAAGGAGGAGAGTGTAATGTGATTTTATCTGTACTGAACATCTAATCCCAAATGGAACGCCTTCATATCTGAGCAATTGCACATCCATACACACCTTGACTAGTATTCCAGTTCAAATCTCTTGCATTTTTGCTCTCTCTCAACTCTCACACCTTAAGTTTTGTAACCTATTAGCTGCCATGTATCTTAATGTTTCTGTAGCGATCCTCAACAAAAAGCTTTTGTTCAACTTCAAGGCCTTCCAGCAAAGCAGCGTCGTTTCACTAACTCATAAGAGCAAGGTTTTTGTGAAACTAAGTTGTTTCAATTTTTCTGGAACAAATCATTTTCTTCCTTCTCCCATTTTTCCTCTGCAAGTGACTCATGAGACAATTATATCTTGCTTTACCTCAGAGAAAACCGACAAATTTAGCATATTCACGTTAGCATATACCGCACAATGATTTCCGATTTTAATTGAAACGGGAGAGAAACGACTTCTGCTCCTCCCTGTGTTACAAAAACCAAGAAGTAAATCTAATCGTCTTGGCACAACCTGATCTTTTTCTAATCATCCGGCAAATTCTGACAGAAAAAGGCTTAAGTGGGCGAAGGTGTGTGAAACAGTTTATTAACACGGACGATTATCGAGTTAAGCAGAATGGAGAGAGAGGAAGAGAGAGGAAGAGAGAGAAAAGAGAGAGAGAGAGAAAGAAGGGGGAATGAGCTGGCAATTTGCTTGCTCTGTAGACTCTCATCTCCTCACATCTTTGGGAAAAAAAATGTGAAGAGGACTCCCAGGCTCACAATAAAGGAGAATACTCTCATTCACGCCCGCCAATTAAAAAGATAATTATGCAAATGTAGCATTTACTGAGTCAGCGTGTGGGCAGCCAGAGAGGCAGAGGGAGCGGCGGCGGCCAGAGGAGTAGGATTGACGCAAGTGTGCAGACATAAAAATCTCTAACACAAATGCACGTGGGTAATTCTTGTTTGGCGTAAACACTCCTACCCACCACCTTTGATTACCTTAAACTAAAAAAAAACAAACATAAAAAGCCACTAACCTAAACCTGTGCTTGGAAAGCACACAGTAGTGGGCTTTAAAAATCAATTAGCATGCAAGCCCCGCCCACTCTGTCATCTATGAATGTAGCGGAAAGAGGCCCTCCGACAAGCCACCACCCACTGCCATTGTTAGTTTTGTTAAGAGGAGGATGCATTGGATTTGGAACATGCAAGCAGCGTTTTGTATGTGTTGTCTTGACTAAATTTAGCATCTCCATTAAACAAAGCTGCCAAACGTCCTACATGCCAAGCACATCTTTGATATTTTCTTTAAAACTGTCGCTAGAAAAATGCTAGCTTGTTAACAAGCTTGCTATAATCGATTACCGGTACAAGCACTCTCATTACTACTTAGCAAGAGTGAAAAGAAACCATTTTGGTTTAAAAGGCTCACCGCTCCACAGATTAAGCTTCAACAGCAAAGCTTCAAGTGTCTCAGTATGCTAATCACTCTGAAATGCTAATGAAACACAGAGAACTGACAGGATTTCAATACAATTCTTTTTTAAAGACAGTGAAACTCCTATCTTTTTACCCATTTCAAACAAAGCTTGGAAAAGGAAAATAACAAGGGTAGAAATATTAGAGAAATACATCAATCGCATCAAGTAACTGGTACTTATATCCAATTGGGCGTCAACGTACCATTAGGAGTGTTAAATGTGTGGAAAATTACTATACATAATCTTGAACATCAACAATAGTACTAGGACAAGCAAGAGCCATATGATGACAGCACCACAGGACACAACCCTCTTATCCAAGCTTCCAACAGAGTGACCTCTGATATACATTAAAGGTATAGCCTGTGTCCCCTCTAGAGACACACTTAGAGCCCACTGTGTGCCTGGCATGGGTCACCGTAACTCCAAGTGATCCTTGAACAAAGGCCACATTTGAACCTTGGGATCGAGTGGGAATAGGAGTAAAAGGATTAGTTCACTTCAGAACTAAAATTTCCTGATAATATACTCACCCCCATGGCATCCAAGATGTTTATGTCTTTCTTTCTTCAGTTGAAATACATTCTGTATGTATGGATACATTCTCCATATAGTGGACTTCAATGGGGTCCAACGGTTTAAAGGTCCAAATTGCAGTTTCAATGCAGCTTCAACGAGGTCTGCACAATCCCAAGTCGAGGAATAAGATAAGATTTCGCTAGATTTCCTGATAATTTACTCACTCCAATGGCACCCAAAATGTTTATGTCTTTCTTTCTTCAGTCGAAAAGAAATTCAGGTTTTTGAGGACCCGTTGGACCCCGTTTTCCTCAAAAACCTTGGATGCTATGGGGGTGAGTACATTTTAAAATCAGGAAATTTTCATTCTGAAGTGAACTGTTGAGGAGGAAAAGGACAAGCATGCTTGTGTGTAGTTGAATTATTCAAGGAGTTTTAAGCATGTGTTGGGAACTTGACATAGTTGTCCCTCAGAGAAAACAGAAAGTAGCTGCAACATTTCAACTGGAGACCAATTGCTCCCTAGAGAATCAGTGCTCAAATACATACAGACAAGCTAAATGAATTGAAATCAGTCATCTTTAACATGTTAAATGATGCCTGGCGCTGTTCTACCTTGACATAGGGGCTGTATGTTGAATATTAGAGAGGGTAATTACATGAGACATTAGGAGTTATTAAGTAAGCTGACATGTGTTTCCACTGCTGTCACAACTCGGTAAATTATTCTTTTTTTCTGAGAGCGCAGTAGTGGATGGAGTAATGGAGGGTGGTTGTGCACCTTCACCTCACACCTTAAGCAATCCAGAGTCTCATTGACTCTAATTAGAGGCTTTTACCTGCTGTAGTTGGTGAGAGGGATGCATGTTATTACTGTATGACTCATGCGGGGAAAGCAAGGAAATATCCCAGAGTGATTCCTTTCCTGTCTTAAATACACATATACCCACTTAGGTACATTAATCTCTTGCTTCTTCCGAAGTGCCATTGCCACTCTAATAAAGAGACAGCTGCACTTCTGGCTCCACAATAAAAAGTGAGATCAGCCCTTCCTTTCCTATCCCACGCTGAGGGAAAGCTTACAGAAGTCAGCACTACTGCACTTGTTTGATGTTCTGTTGTACGGGGGTTCATATAGGGCGCTTAGATCAGCTTCCTGTCTGCTGAGGTGGAATCTTCTAGTTGGCAAACAAGTGAGGGATTTTGAAATGCAGCATGTATTCAGAAAGCCCATGCGATAAAAGTTTGTGTCCTTTGGACATAATTTGAAACTCATATTGTTGTACTTGTTAAAGAATCGCTTTAAGTCAATAAGTCACTATAGCTATTGTTTCCCAACTTCGCTCAAGTTCGGCCATGTCCCATATAGCTCAATTGATGTGTGCTTCCAGTCTTACAAGCTTCGGTTGTTGCATACGTGTGTCCATGAAGTTCACAAAAATGAAAGCTCTAGCGTAAGTTCTGCCAGGAAGACTCAAATGTTCCGTCACTCATTATTTTTAGATCTAAGCAATCATTTTCTAACACGGAGTATAAAATATCAGTACTTACACATGTCCGAGTTCGCAGATGTTGATGCCAACATTCCCCTCCATCCTCCCCACCACCACCAGGATGGTCCCTGCCTATACCTTCTGGGGGGTCGGCTGCACTCCTGCCTTCATCTTCAGGCAAGAAATGCAGAGTCCGTTACACTCTGAATGTAAGCTACGGATGGAGTCTACGCCAAAGAACCTCATCATACACTATTTTGCTTTAATTTGCTGGTCTGATATTAAATAAATGTCTTTGTTATGTTATCTTGCCCCCCGAGCCTTTCTGGTTGAACTGTAGGGTGTTCCTTTTGAATTTTTAGGTATCAGAAATCTTCTATGTGGCAAAGTGTGGACATTTGTAGTCAACTGTGTCTGTTGCTCTATTCACCCAGTTTCATTAAAAATGAAAGACTTCCGGTCAATTTGATGTTTCGCCATCAGTGCGAAAGCCTCCATGTGTACGGTGTTTACGTTACAACCCCAAAACATCTCAGATCCCAGAATCTCTTCCCCTTGGGACACGTATCTGGGAATACAGCCGAGGTACCTCTACAAATTAGTTTATTACTCTGTCTTCCCGTCTGCTTTCCTCATCTGTTCCACCACAGCACGGCTACATCTCAACACGTCTTCTTTAAAGCTTTAACAGGGGCTCTAGGCTATCAGAGGCTCCAATTACACCAGCTTTTGCAGTCCTTAATTGAAGCCCTTTGGTGTGAATTTGTTCTATTACCCGAGTCTGATAGGGAAATGAAGACAACATGGTTAAGGAGCCCTGCACCGCTGTACAGAGGGATTTCTGGCATTAATAGCGTCTGAGGGTGCGCCCAAGCTCTCACTCTGAAAATGGCCCCTCCTGGAGTGATAATCCGTATTTTGTTGCAGTGGATGATTATAAAAGCCAACAGTGTTGCTCTGAGTCAGGCACCAGCTCTGCCTGATGAGAGAGAAAGAGAGAATTACAGAGAAAATAAAGCGGCTATTTGAGTCAACTGTTAAGGAGTGGATAAACTATGCCCCTTTAAAAAGACTGGCACCATGTATATCCTACCCAGAGCCCGCAATTACGATCTGACGTTTCTCTAAATGTTTTATGAACACAATAACCACGTTTCAATTACGCCGATAAGCATGGTCACTTAACTCAAAGAGTGAAAATTGAAACCAAAATCAGAGGGTTAAAATCGATTTACTTAACACAAATAAACAATGCAAAATGGAATCCAGGCGCAAGACAACGATGTCATGTAATTTTCCACAGTAGACTGGGATGGAGTTAGTAATTTGGCTGTAATTACAGGCTGCTAAATAATTGAGTGATTACAGTGTAGATTACGTTCTCAAAAACAGAAGTAATTCCTCTAATTTCAGATGGAGAGGAACTGCCTGAACTTCGACCTTCATCTCACATCTTCCAGATCTGAAGCGTGGCGCACCCCAGGTTCCACAGCTTCAGAGTGGGTCACGTTTCCACCCGCGATCTGAGCACATCTAAAAACAGCCACCAGACCCTCATTAAGGAAGACCCGCTTTAGAGAACATGAATTATGCAGGCTCAGAACACTGGCCAGCATCTCAACATCCAACCCTCGTGTCTGATCTCGTCAAGTTTACAGCACATTTTTGCATTTATTTGGTGGCGTTTAACTAAGCAAGTTTTTTTTTTTCATTTTTAGATTTTTTTTCCCAAAACGCACATGAGGGGGGCACATGCAGCCACAGCAGCTTGAATAGGATGAAAATGGGAAACGTTTGAAAGAGAACCCATAAGACTAATGCAGCCCCAACTTCTGTGACTGGCTTACTGGTTAATAATTTGTAATAAAGAATAATTCGCGTTTTACTCAGCACCAAACCGCTTTACATATTGAAAGGGGAATCTCCTCAACCCCCACCAATGTGCAGCATCCACCTGGATGATGCGGCGGCAGCAATATTGCTCCAGAACACCAACCACACACCAGCTTATTGGTGGAGAAGAGACAGAGTGATGAAGTTAATCAGTATATATATATATATATGGGGATGATAAGGAGGTCATGATGATGAGCCAATGGGTAAAGTTGGCCAGAATGCAGCCCTAAACCCCTACTCAGGACATCCTGTGATTTTTAATTACTACAGAGAGTCAGTGCCTCGGTTTGATGTCTCATTTGAAGGACACTGTTTTTTGACAGTAGTTTCTCCATCACTATTCTGGGGCGTTGGGACCCACACAGGGTGAGCACTAGGGTGTGCGATATACATAGTCTATGATAATATTGTGATTTTTTTTTTTAGGATGTTTTATCTCTCATTATCGAGTATGTCATCGATAATCACTTTACAAAAACACATCTAGAAAGTGCACACATACACATTTGTAACAGCCCTATTTGTCTTATTATTCTAGTTGAATGTATTGATTAAATGTAACAATTTGACACAAAATATATAATGCATACATTTATTTAGGTTAAATATGCCTTTATAAAAGGTAAAAATTACCATTAACTCTTTCCCCGCCAGCGTTTTTT
Source organism: Gobio gobio (assembly GCF_949357685.1). Lineage (NCBI taxonomy): Eukaryota > Metazoa > Chordata > Actinopteri > Cypriniformes > Gobionidae > Gobio > Gobio gobio. The sequence continues at coordinate 24,312,425 of NC_137121.1, forward strand.
AAAATAGTTGCCAGCCACTGCCAGGGTTTTTGATCATTTTCACAAAAATGTAATGGCCCAAAGAATACTTTGTTGTGTGAATATCTGAGCATGCAATATATCAAAAGAAAAAAGAACAGACCCTCTGCTTTTAAACAAATCTGCTTCATGCATTCCTTTTTCATCAACACTTAAATACGGGTAAGTTCCATGAAAAAGCAACATTTTAAACAAAAAGATGAGAAAATCACGTTTTTGTCAAGACTACATCCAGATGGGATTCAGAATGATGATCAAAACACAGATGGAGTAGATCAAGTCCATCAACACCTCAAAACGTCACAGTCCTATAGCTCGCTCTGGGTCGACATTTCATTCAATAACATTAGGCAGTTTTGATTTATATGCTGTTTAATGTTGATGATCGCGTTATTTTACATATGCATCTGCTCACAAGTACTGACCAGGTTTCGACCATGCTGAACTTTAGGGTACGTTTACACAACATCGATATCCTTAAAACGGAGAAGTTTTTCCTTTGAGTTTTCCGCGTCCAGACGTCCATTGTCAACACAAACCCCAATCACGCGATTAAAACGATTAAAACGCTTTATTCTGTTGCCAGGCCATTAGATGGCGATGAAACAGTATAGACTGAACATGTGATGCGCATGTGTATGACATCATAGTTTTCAGAGATTGGCGATTTGTTATTTACACGGAAACTTGAACTTTGAAACCGGTTATAAAAGTTTGCGTATTCAGGCACCCAAAACGCCATTGTAGTGTAAATAAACGGCCAAAACACATAAAAAGTGTGTCGTGTAAACAGCCCCTAAGTGGGCAACCAGTCTTGGGCTACAGGGTGATGATAGCTGCTGGTTAAAGAGAAGCTTTGGCATCATAAACATTTTACTAAATATATTCCAAAACAGGTGTCTAGGGATCTCCTCTTATCTGCTCCTCTCCCTTGCGTTCTCGCCTTCGCATCTCGTAACGCGAGTAATAAAACTGCTCAACGTTTAGGATAGTATAGTGAACCTGGTCATAAAATTTGTTTGCAGTTCGTACAAGCATACAGGCCCTCAAAATTAATATGAATTAGTATCTAAGCAAAACATAAAATGTCCTTATTAAAAACAATGTGCAAACACAAGCACAACAGCTCATTTCACTGATATAAAATGTCCCAAAACTAAACACTCCCCTGTTGACAATGGAAGTGGCCATTAGTGACAAACTTAGCATGCTAGTTTTTTTTTTTATATAGTTGCTTGATGTTAGATTTTTTTTAAATTGTGCAACAAATGGTATATCAGAGTACACGTTGACCCATTTGCACAGTCACAAGGTACACAGCGCCCAGCCCTGAAAGTAATGCACGTTAAAAGAAGCTGAGAAGCTGCGATTTAATCCAACAAAGAAATGTACGTAAAGACTGCAGGTATTCGTGCAGTGTACTGATAAAGCAGAGCCGTTCTGTGTCCAATCTATTCTCTGAAGAGCACCGCCAGAGCTTGTCAGCTCTCGTCCGCCAGTCTCCAGACAAGAGCTTTCCTGTGTCGTGGAGTGACCCGTCTGACTCCACTAGTACTGACAGCCATTGATCATCACCTCTCTGTCTCCATCACTCAAAGAAAACTTTGGCCTCAGCTTGTAAAAGCACTCAGCTAGTGGTCATCATCGCTGACACCGCCAGCTTCTGTATGCCATCACAGAGTAAAGTCCAATAAACAAACACTCCACCGCAGCACTTTTAAGCCGTTTGAATAGGTGATGGCTGTAAACACTGGCTACAGTGAGTTGCCATCCTGTAACAGATGACGCCATGGGACAAATCCAGCATTCACGTCTCATCGGAATTACCATAACCATTACTGTTACAAAAAAGCGACAGGTAACGTTGGCTATAATTTTCACATGATGCCACAATGGTCATAAAATATGTATATAAAAATATAAAAAATGTGACAAAGTCGTGACAGCTTAATTTTTTTACACTACTTGGAAACTCGTACTTATGGTAATTTTGAGATGATGTGGATGTACAATAAATCCGAGACCAAAAATTGACAAAAATCTATATACACTGCCATTCAAAAGTTTTTGATCGGTATGATTTTTTATGTTTTTAGAAGAAGTCTCTTATGCTCACCAAGGCTGCATTTATTTTATTAAAAAAAAAAAAAAAAACTGTAATATTGTGAAATATTATTAAAATGTAAAATAACTGTTATCTATTTGAATATATTTATGTGATCAAAGCTGAATTTTCAGCATCACTCCAGTCTTCAGTGTCACATGATCCTTCAGAAATCATTCTTTTATTAAGATTTGCTGCTCAAGAAACATTTAAGATTATTATCAATGTTTGAAAAAAAAAAATTCAGGATTCTTTGATGAATAGAAAGTTAATAGAATAAAATCTTTTGTAACATTACAAATGTCTTTACTTTTGAATAAATAATAAGTGAATAATGTATGAATTTCTGTAAGTTCTGTAAATTCTTACTGACCCAAAACTTTTGAACGGTAGTAAAATGTTACAAAAGCTTTCCATTTCAGATAAATACGGTTCTTTTGAACTTTCTATTCATCAAAGAATCCTGAAAAAAAAATGTTTTACAGAACTGTTTTAAAGATTGATAATAATCATAAATGTTCCCTTTCGAAAGGGAACAAGACGCTGCGTCAGCTGACGCTACGGGGAACGCCTCCAGCGTGACAGGTGCCTGAAATCACAATTACAAAACGTCAATCCTATTGACCGGCGACAGCCTATGACGTCATCAAGGTGCAACCAGGAAGTATAAAAGGGCGCCTTGCCAACATGACAGTATCTTTTCGTCTTCAGGGACTGTTTTGCCTGTCTCACGTAAAGCGTCAAAGAAAGTTTTGCAAACGAGAGAATGAAGTGTGCTCAGAAGCAACGGCACTTCCGCAGATGTGTGGATCCAGGTATCTTACACCTGAGGATACACACACACTCTGTGTTTACTGTCTGGGTGAGGAGCATGCACGGGAAGTTCTCGAGGGAGCTTCCTGTGCAAACTGCGAGCGTTTTCCCCTGAAGACGCTCCGCTCTCGTCTGGCTCTCTTCTCGAGGGGAGAGAGTTCAGCATCTGGGGACGGCCCCGCTCGAGCTGAGGCTGAGCGGCGTCTGAAGTCCTGGGGTTCCCAGATGGATCTGGCTCGTCGTCTGGAGACTGGTGTGGTGCTCGCAGATGACGATCCAGATCGCAAGGGGCAGACATCGGAGGAGGAGTGGGATTTGGGCTCCTCCTCCTCGTCTGCGGCTCTTCCGACTGAGCAAAGGATGGATGAAGAGGTTGGTGAGAATATCAGCTGAAGCTGAAACCTCACATCCATCCTGTCCCATGTACGGGGAGCTGGTGGAGGTCATGGAGCGTGCTGCAGGTAGACTGCAGCTGCCGTGGCAGCGCGCGAGGAGAGAGGTTGTGCATCCAAATCGTTTGGATGACCGGTTTCTCTCCGCTCATGACCGCCCAGCTCCCGGGAGTCTTCCATTTCTTCCAAATCTCCATCAGCAGATCTCGAAGGGATGGAAGAAGCCTTATTCAGCCCGCATCCATCGGCATCAGCGAGCTAACTTCGCTGATGTCGAGGGACTGGCTGAGGCTGGATATGTGTCGTTGCCGCCCGTGGACGAGATGTTTGCGAACTATCTCGCCTCTGGGCGGCCATCGACACTGAGGGCTCCCACCCTGCCGACCAAACCTCTCAGGACAACATAACGTTTGAACGGCAGGGCGTACATGTCAGCGGGTCACGCTGGGGTGACTTTGCACACCATGGCGGTGTTACAAGCCTACCAGGCGGACCTGCTGAGGGACCTCGATCAGGGGGAGGGATTAACCCCTGATGCGGTGACCGAGTTGCGCCGGACCACGGATCTCGCTCTCCGGGCTGCCAAACAAACCGCGTTTGCCATCGGTCATCGGCGATGGTAGCCACGGAGAGACATCTGTGGTTGAACCTGGCGGACATCGGGGAGAAAGAGAAGTCCTTTCTCCTGGATGCCCCGGTTTTGCCCTCTGAACTTTTCGGCACCTCCGTGGAGGCGGTGGTCGGAAAGTTCAGGGAGGCGAAGGCGCGCTCGGCGGCATTTAGAACATACATCCCGCTGAAGTCCGGGACCGCGCCCAGGTAGCCGGGTGTCCCTGGCCCGTCCCGATCTGAGGACTGGAGACGGGACCAGCGAACCAGCGTCGCCTCTCGAGCGCCCCCTCCGTGGAGGACTGGTGCGCAGAGAAGGCGGGACACCCGCAACAGGAAGAGGAAGGAAGCCGGTGCTGGCGGAACCAGCGTAGGCAGCGGACTCCGCCTCCCAGGGCGCGCAGATGAGCGCTGCCTTTTTCCCTTCCTCCTGTGCTTTCCCCTGGGCGCTTTACATCAGGCCGGTAGGCCAATGACGAGCAGAAAATGTACGATTCTGACGGCCCGGCTGGTTTGTTTGGTGAAAGCGCCCCCCCTCAGGATGGTGGTCGTATACTAGCTGGATGGCTGGTTTGAAGCGCCGAGAAGAGCGAGTGGTGAGTCCCCCTCGAGAAGGGTGAAACATTTTCTACTAATGTTTTCAGGACTCCGTTTTTCGCTCTCCTGAGAGGGCTCGGGGGATTATGGAACATCGCTGGACATCGCAGGGCCTGCAGCTCCCCGTGAGTAAGCTAAGAACGATCTTCTTTGCAACATTATATGTTTGTGCATAATGCTATACTTTAGCTAGTAGAGATCTACCGCCTCTCCGTGTTATCTCTCTCACTTATGTGAGTGTTTGTATTTGCCGCTCTTGCTCACGGGCTTGTGGCGTGCGGGGGCGAGTTGTTTGTTTTCCTAGCTTTAAGTATAAAGTAGCATTACGACCGGGTTAAGCACTAATGCGTGAGCTGTAGTGAGATCTGCGCCCAGCCCTGTTGGGCTTTTAAATGGGTTTCGGCGCCCCGTTGTTTATGTAAGGGGTGATAATATTTCTTTCTCGAGCCCTGGGTAGATCTAGTGCAGGTTTAGCACCGCACCACTTGGCCTAGGCTTTGCTAAGGATGGGGGGCGCTTCCTTTAAAAGCAGGTATCATCATCATCATCATCAAAGCTTTTATTCAGGACACACATGGTCCAAAAAACACATACATGAAATATACCAATACAAACACAAAAACAAACAAACAATACATTTCACATATTTGCATATAAACTAAAACGCCAGTGGTTCCACAATCTGGAGAAAAATCTGACTGAACTTAGTGTTGGGTTCGTCAGTGTTAAAATTATACTGTTTGCAGAGTCAGTTAGCCTACACATACATCTGTACATGATATTCCGCAACACTGCAGAGCAGGTGGGTACACCAGCACTAACAAACATCTGACTCGCACTGCTCCAACGTGGCACCTTAAGCAGCAGCCGCATTCCATCATTATATGCTACATTCAGTTTCTGCATGCTGCACTTTTTGTAACAGCGCCACAAATGGGCAGTATACATAGGGGTACAAAATGTTCTAAAAAGTGTAGTCTTCACAGATCCTGAGCACATACTAAATTTGCGGATCAACATATTAGCTTGTGCATACAACATACGACACTGTCTAAAAATGTCCCTATCATCAGACAGGTCATCAGTTATGTAATGTCCTAAGTACTTAGCCTCATCACATACTTTAAGAACACTACCAGACAGGGAGAATTCAGGAAATAACAAGTTCCTGTCCTCCCTGCTCCTGATAATCATAATGTTACTCTTTTTTGCATTATATTTAATGTCAAAGTCTGTACCATATTTAGAGCAGATCTTCAATAACTGTTGAAGACCAGCACTATATGGACTAAAAATGACCAAATCATCTGCGTACATCAAATGGTTGATAATCATATTACCAACCATACACCCGGTTCCACATTCGTTTAGCAACTTTGATAGATCATCCATATAAACATTAAAAAGAAAGGGAGCAAACAAACGCTTAGGAACCCTCTAAAGCGAGGGGAGTACAACTTACGTCACCTGCTTCAGGGCGGCCGCCTTACTTTCTCATACAGCGGTCTGCCGTTCGTGCAAGAACGTCAGCCATTGGTAATGCTCGGGCCTCAGGGGAGCATTCGATCAAACCGCCACTTTTTGCAGAAGGTTGCGATGTTCAGCTCAACCCGAGCCCTAAAGAAGGTGGAGCAGAGGACATAGAGCAGAGGGTACACACATCATACAAAAAATGTATGTCGCCCTAGGCCTGTCTTTAAGTATAAGAACAGTGCATGTTTTTCTGCATCCTTGATTCAGCCTCCTCTTATTACAGAGTAGTCCGGCCAAGGCCCGCCCCCTTCTCTGCGTTCTGGGGTTATTTAGTAATGCAGTGTAGGTGTTGCAGCAGGGATAGCGACCTTGCCAGTGGTCGTGGGGCCGGGCTGAGCGTCTTTCGCTGTGTGCGTCCAAGACTTTAGTTTTGCTGTGCCCCGCCTTTCAGAGCTGATGTGGCCACCACCTTCTGGTGGCCCCCGGCCTCATCCTGGAGGATGGTACGGCCGGTGGGTTACATTTTTTGTATGATGTGTGTACCCTCTGCTCTATGTCCTCTGCTCCACCTTCTTTAGGGCTCGGGTTGAGCTGAACATCGCAACCTTCTGCAAAAAGTGGCGGTTTGATCGAATGCTCCCCTGAGGCCCGAGCATTACCAATGGCTGACGTTCTTGCACGAACGGCAGACCGCTGTATGAGAAAGTAAGGCGGCCGCCCTGAAGCAGGTGACGTAAGTTGTACTCCCCTCGCTTTAGAGGGTTCCTAAGCGTTTGTTTGCTGAGTACACTGCTGTTGGCAATGTGATTAGGTTCATGTCTGTAGGCACTGCCCTGTGAGACTGCGCTATCGCGGAGGCCCTTTAGCCTCTGGGATGGAGCCAGCCCCAGGTGCGGGCATATGAAGGCCAGCTGGTTGTGAGTAGCCAGCTTGGGCAGTCTGGGCAGCGGACTCCAGGACAAGGGAGTCTCGACGTCGTGGCCCATAGGTGGGCCCCCGAGGATTCTTTCCGTCGACGTCGACTTCAGCAGAAACCTCGTCAACCAGTAGGCCCTCTTTGGCCTCCTTGGGGATGAGTCCCCAGGTGATAACTGGATGTCCAGTTCTTCGTCAGCAGCAGACAGCTACCGTCAGCCCAGGTGCAGCAGCCAGCCTTCTTCTATCCGTGGCAGGGTTCATAGAACCTGCAGGCCTCCTATTTGGAGGTAGGCCCTGCTAGGCCTCCCTGAGGGGTAGGCTCCCGTTTTTGGGTTACCTTGGCTCAGATGGTAGGCCCCATCAGGCCTCCCTGAGAGCCTGCTGTGAGTAGCAGGCCTTGCCCGGTCTTCCCCGAGGGGGTATTCCTGAGCATTAGTCCCTCGACGGCTGGCACGAGCTGCTAGTAGGTGGTAGGCGCTACCAAGCCTCCCTAAGGGCCTGCTGTGGGGTAAGCAGGCTCACTGGACCTCCTCTGAGGGGTTGAGGGGGTCCCGGGCCTCAGTCACTGGATGGCTAGCACGAGCTGCTAGTAGGTAGTAGGCCTCACCCGGCCTCCCTGAGGGCGAGTTCCCGGTTCCCAGTCTCTGTGGCGGTGAGCACGGAGTGCTAGCAGGTAGTAGGCCTCACTAGGCCTCCCTGGAGGACTAGCACGTTCTGCTATCAGGTGGTAGGCGGCGAGCCTCCCTGAGATCGTTCCCCGGTCCCCAGTTTCGGTACCTCACGGTAGCACGGGTTGCTAACAGGTAGCAAGCGGCACGGGCTTCCCTGGGGGATTCACTATTGGATTGTAGGCCTCACCTGGCCTCCTCTAAGGGCATGTTCCGGTTTCGCAGTTACTAGATGAGTCTAGTCACTGTGGAGAAGCTATCTAGCGCACCTATTGTCAGGTGGTAGGCCTAACTAAGCCTCCCTGAAGGAACGCCCAACGACTAAACAGGTGGTAGGCCTCACTAGGCCTCCCTGACGGAGCGAGTCCCTGTTCTCCCAGCTACCTCGAGGGCTAGTTCGACTGCGATCAGGTGGTAGGCCTGCTAGGCCTCCCTGAGGGCGAGCTCCGTGGTTTGGACACGTGAGCAGTCGGCACAGGTTACCAGGTGGAGGCCCCTTCTGGCCTCCCTGGGGGACGAGTTCCCTAGGAGGGAACACATAACTGGCTTTACGCTGACAGCTGGTGGTCACCTGCTATCAGGCGCCGGTTTCTAGCCGGTAGCACCTGAAGGCGGTGTTCATACCCTAGCATGACGAGACGACGCTGCTACTATGCGGTCCCTACAGGAAGGGACTCTCATAGATCGCCTACAGCATGTTTACCTACCAGGCAGGCTTGGGAGCTCCTCTCAAGTGAGAGTCTTCTGTGAGCTGATAGCCGCTTGGCACTGATCCGTCGGTTGTAGGCCCATCGAGGCCTCCCAGCAAGGATCAGCCTGTAGGCCTGTTCGGCCTCCTGAGCACGTTTTAAAATAAGTGCTTGGTAGATCCTAGGATCGAGTGGCTAAACTCCCCTCGCAAGCAAGGGTTTGAAAGCACTTCGCTGAGCGCTGCTCTCCAGGATAACCCGTCTCTGAGGTCCGGCTGGTGGAGGACGCTGCCTTTTTGCAGTACCCTAGCAGGATGTCTCTCCGGAGGCAAGTACCAGAGGCTCTGTACTTAAGCAGACAGGGGTTGGCCGAACTGACGTGTCCCACATAGAGGTCGCTAGGTCAGGCCTCCCTGGTGGCATTCTGTGAATTCTTCCCGAATAGTGACTGGCGCGGGTTCCCTCGGGTCCCCCTGCCACGTTCCCTTAAAGGAACCCCTTCTGTCGAACGGGCTGGTTCCAGGCCTTCGAGCGGCCAGGGTAGGACTTCATGTAGTATGCGAAGTTTCCTTCTCAGGTTTATAGCTTGGGCTTTGACCGTAGGAAGCGCTGTCACTGACAGCCTAATGTGACCAGAAGGGGAGTGGTTCAGGCTTTTCAGTTGAATTTGCTTGTCCTGACAGTTGTCACTGCCAGTGGGCATGCACTCCTTTCGGCATGGCGGCGTTGGTATATCGTTCCCCGTAGCGTCAGCTGACGCAGCGCGAGTTCCCTTTTGAAAGGGAACGTCTCTGGTTACATATGTAACCTATGTTCCCTGAGAACAGGGAACGAGACGCTGCGTCGCTTTGCCATGCCGCAAGGCTTGCCTGCCAAACAGTCCCTTCAGACGTTTAGATACTGTCATGTTGGCAAGGCGCCCTTTTATACTTCCTGGTTGCACCTTGATGACGTCATAGGCTGTCGCCGGTCAATAGGATTGACGTTTTGTAATTGTGATTTCAGGCACCTGTCACGCTGGAGGCGTTCCCCGTAGCGTCAGCTGACGCAGCGTCTCGTTCCCTGTTCTCAGGGAACATAGGTTACATACGTAACCAGAGACGTTTCTTGAGCAGCATGATTAGAATGATTTCTGAAGGATCATGTGACACTGACGACTGGAGTAGTGATGCTGAAAATAACACAGAAATAAATTACATTTTAAAATATATTGAAATAGAAAACAGTTATTTTACATTTTAATAATATTTCACAATATTACTGTTTTTTTTTTTTTATAAAATAAATGCAGCCTTGGTGAGCATAAGAGACTTCTAAAAAGATTACAAATCTTACAGATCAAAAACTTTTGAACGGCAGTGTATATTTTTTTTTATAGGATAAAAATAATCAAAAAAAGATTTTTTTATACAATTACGCCTTAATTTATAAACACAAAGTACATTTTCAAACATCTTGACATTTTATCAGATACAGAATTTGGTCAAATATTGTATAGGAAACTAATTATTAAATGATGTCGTTGGAGGCAGCCCCTCCTTGATCAATTTGAAAAGATCTTGAAGGAAAAAGCAAGGTTAAAACATACATTTATGTCAAATTGAGCCCTATTGAAGGGCAGACTAGCCTACTTGCTGTATGGGCAATCGTCCCCTTAAGTCATTTCACTTTAATTTCCACATCTGATAGCACAAAGAATGGTCCCTGTAATAGGGATAAGCTCAGCATTGGCCGGAGCTAAAAATAATAAGGCTCTTGATGTTAAGAGACCAAGTTTTGTTCTCCCAAGTCATTAGCTGAGATCCCCATTACTGCCTCCATATTCCCTGAAACACAGTAGTGGGTCTGGAGCAATGGTGCGCTGTGCGTTCCTCCCTTCAAAGTCACTCTCAAGAGTTAGGAGCTCCAACCAAACGTCTTTGTGTCTGGGAGCAATTATACCATAGAAGTAATATATCAGTTCAACAGCTGAGATCTATGTAAAGCTCATTATTTTATTGTTAATGAATTTATTACTAATATTTAGGGCTGTGAATTTAACATGAGAGTTTAGGGAAAATCTAGCACATATCAAAATATAACATTTGCGTACTGTACATTTATTTTTATATTTTATTGTTTATTTCTATGTCAAAACATTAAAGAATGTTAACATTGGCTGTTTATCGGTTATCGGTCATAACATAATTTTAATAATGGTACATTGATGTAACAGTGAGCCACAAAGATTATATGGAATTATATAGAAATTAAATAATAAATAATAATAAATTGAATTCTAAAGGCACTTTGCATCTATTTCAGTATTTTAGTATTTATTAATTTTGAATAAGCTTTATTAATTTTTTTATATATTTCTATTTAGCTTTAATTTATTTTAGTTTTAGTCATTTTAATTCAATTCAATTCAATTCAAATTTATTTGTATAGCGCTTTTCACAATACACATTGTTTCAAAGCAGCTTCACAGAAAGTGCATTTCATCAATGTACATTGAAAAATGTTAGAATAGAGAATGTTAAAGAAAAAATGTTAGGATAAGTTAATCAATCATGTATTATTTTAGGCCATAACAACGCTGGCGTTGAGTCGTCTCTTCACAGGCGTGGAGTCGTCTCATCACAGGTGTCGGGGCATCTGAAGTCTCCATCAGAGGCTGGATACAAACTGGAGCTGACGAACTAGTTACCTCGGGACTAGTGTAGACTATTTTAGTACTTCAGCTTTCTATTTCAGTTAGTTGCCAAAGCAACATTTCTAACATTAATTGTTAGATATTTATATTTTATATTTTATAATATATATATATATATTGTATTAATATTTGAAATAAGAAAAAATATTTGTATTAGATTTATCTCACAACACTTTTATCTGCAAACACACCGTAAAAAATTGTCATATAATTATTAATATATAATTATTAAAATATTAATATAATATAAGTCATTTATTGAGCCAATATGTAATTGATTGTAAATTTCCCCAAAAATGCAAAATTATATATTTTTTTATAGTGCATTAGCATGTATCATAAAAATGCTGGGTTGTTTTAACCCAAATTTGGGTCAAATATGGACAAACCCAGCCGTTGTGCAAAATTTTTCAAATACATTTTTAACTCAACTGTTGGGTTTGTCCATATTTGACCCAAATTTGTGTTAAAACAACCCAGCATTTTTAGAGTGTAAATTTGATTCATCAATATATCGTAATTAATTTGATCATAATGTCAATCAACTGAAAGCCCTACTAATATTAGCAAAAATGTAAAAAGCTCAATTGTTTACATCAATTAAGAACGATTTTGATTGGACAAATTACTCCAAAAATAATGCATATCCACACACACACTACAACAATGAAAACTGAATTGAGTGCAAATGTCTTGTCTGCAGGTTACAGCATACATAAGTAAACTAGTGCATAAAAGAAGTGCCCTAAGATAACCTCTTGTGACCTTTAGCATTCATAAACCAACATGCCCTCTTAAGATATCACCTGTAGACTGTGTTTTATCACCACAGGACTACTGAACCAGACCAAACAACAGCCCGGCGAAGTCTGCTTCAGAAGGTTGTCTGCATCTTAAAGGTTGGAGAGTCTTAAAGGTTATTTACTTACGTCTTCTTATTTTGCGCTACATGTTCTTCTCTATTGACGGCAGTAAAAGCTAAAAAGTTAGCCGGTATAAATGTGATGTATGTGACAGCGGCATTTCATCATTTATTGTAGCAGCGCCCAGAAACCCAGCCTGGCCCAGCGGAGCCCAGAGGAGTTCCTTTATCTCCATGATAAACTCATCTGGCATGATTTATTAACGAGAGAATCGCGCCGCTCAGCCCATGCATGAAGAAAAAAGCCTCTGGTACAATGGGATACTTTAGAGGAAGGACAGACAATGTCTGGGAAACTTTTTTAAACTGCGGCGGAGTAGGTTTGAATGCCACAGTGAAAAATTGCGCTCGCAACAGATGTTAAAGACTTTCGTCCACTGATTGATGCCTACAGTATGTGGGGAGAATCGTGTCCCTAACAATGGAATTCACACAGACAGAGGCTAAAAGAGATATACAAAGTCTCGAGATTGCGTCCCTTGGGATATCTTTCGTTATATTCGACAGATCAGACTGTATTCATGTAAATCTCTGTCTTTGATATGTTTTATGTTCGGCCCACAATCCCCCGAGATGGTGGTCCTGCACAAAGTGACCTTGTAGAGGGCTGTTCTGAGAGCAGTGAAGCAGCTGTCTTCTCACATCAGCTCTGAGCGGCTTTCTCGTGCTCCTCAGAGTCCGACTCTGGCACCTGACTGCACAAAACAAGTCCTGCATCATTTCATTCTTTGAACTTCCATCTGCTACCAACTCAACCAAGGGGCCGTTTCCTATTTTAACTTTCCTTGTGTGCTCTCCGTGTCTGTATATGTTCAAATACCCTACAAAAATATGCGACCGTTCATGTCAAAGCCATAGCCTAACACTTAACAGTAAACTTCAACACAATGTCCATGATGTCTTAAAATCATTTCAAGTAAGAATTTTTAAAAGTTTGATTTCTAGACCTAGAAACGTCAAGGAAATTTCTATAACGAATATTTTTATTCGTTATAGACGAATAAAATATAGTTATTTTATACGTTTTTATTTTAATTTAAATTAAATTACTGTTTTATATATATACACATACATACATAAACACACACATAAATATATATAATATATATATATATATATATTTAGTGCTGTCAATCGATAATTTTTTTACTAATCGCATATTTTTCAAATTTTTTCCTGGTTAAAATAACATTTTACTTTGAAGTTTTACATTAATGTATTTAATGTTCTATTGATTAAAACCAAGCATAAATCTCATCAAGTTAGTGTTTATTTTGTATTTTTACATTGATAATGTAATTATTTATGTACCCCCCCCCCCCCATTATATAATCAGCCTTCATCACTTTTGAGGGGTCTGTTAAAAGTCAATGGACTCAGGGGAGGCAAGAGAGATGCGGACTCACGCTGTAACTTTACCTGCAAAGTGCTGTTGGACAGTGTTACTTTAGAAAAACAAGTAATTTATAAACTTTTTAGTGTCATAATTTGTAATATTTTAGCTTTTTTTTAACTTTTTTTCTCATCCAATTTTTTGAGGCAGTGCCTCCCTTGCCTCCCTGGACGAAATGATCCTGATACATACATAAATACACACACACAGACAAATGCATACATACATACATACTTTTTTAAATATGCAAATTCATAAGTAAACACCATTGCTGAGTATTTTCTCCTTAGAAGTCTATTGAAACCAAAGTGTGAAATCTCTGGTGTTTTTTAAGTCACAAACCTTGTAACCAATCACGTCAACGTTTGGGCGGGGTTTAGCATATCATTAACATATCATGCGCTGAAGTCTCAAGAGCAGCCAGGTTATCCCAGTATATATTTCTGTTGATATGAAAAATCGTATACATTTAGCAATATAGTTATGTATGATGTATATTATGATGTTATAATGAACTAAACGCCTTTCTCCACTTACGTTCTGAGATGGCGATCGGCAACGGGAACATGGTTTGTGTAACATTAGCAACACATTATTAGCTGTTTAATAACGTAGCGAAGCCAAAGGCTAATCATATAATACTGTTATGTGTCTGACGTTGTAGAGAGCAATACATAAAATGCATCACCATTCTGATACTTCGACTTGTAGACGGCCCTGTATAATTCACTCTTCCACTTCTTCTGAATCAGTTTCTGGTTCAAACATACATGACCGAATTAAACCAGAATTTCCACTTGCCATTGTTCAGCGTTTACTCAGTATAGTTGAGCCAGTGGATCTCTGAGCTGGGGCGAGTGAGTGGAGGCGGGGATAATTAGCATATTCATATTATGTAATTATTTTCACAGGAATTTTTTATTTTTTTTATCTGTCATTTTGGTGATCAAAGATGAGCTTTAAGGGACCAAATGATTGCCTACAGGGGGATTTTAGGTTCTTGAAAATTTCTAAGAAAATATCCATTTAAAAATGCAAAGACGTAGTCAACTAATTATAATAATATGAGCTTTAACATGTGAATATTAACATTTGCCATTTTTTTCACATAGATTAAGAAGGGGGACTGTGAACAGGGGTCCCAGAGGCATTGGAGGGCCCAAAACAATCTCCCCTGAGGCCCGGAACATGATTTCTACCGAGGGGGACCCCCTCCCCCTAGAGTGATTTCTACCAAATGATCGTGATTTCTACCAAAGCAATGTGAAAATGGTCTTGGAGTCAAAACGGTTGCAATAAGGAAACCGATCTGAACACACAGCGCAGTGTTGCTCATATGGAAGTTACGAGTTCAAATATGAACTCGTGTGGCACGGCAAAGTTTTCAATCTGCCGCATTACACATTCACGTAAATCTCAGACAGCTTGTAGGAGAGCAACACTCTATCACACATTTCACATTATAACATGCCGGCGGGTGAAATATATCAATTATGTAATAATCTTAATGGCCCAAACAGTCTCGCAAACTGCAATATCTAGATCATGACTCGCTTGCGAGCGCTCAAACTGAGCCAGATTATCAATCACCAAACGCAATATGAGAGATGACAGGATGTTGTTATGGAGCGATATGAATTACACCACTAAAGGGAGAGACCACAAAATCATTTCCTGAGTGATTTATAACTCAGAGGCAGGTAGGATTGCAGCGTACAGAAAGAACAATATCGTTTTGTCTTAAACATATCATTTCGTTGTTGTGTATACAAGAGTAGAAATGAGATCTTGCGTAACGCTCTGTGTTCAAGTCGAACACATTATTCCGTTTTTTTGAAGACTGCAAAGCGTTAGATGTTTTACTACAAACCTAGACACAAGTGTTCATCCGGCTAATGTGAATGTGATTTTGGTGTCGATATTCTCTGCCTTTTTATTGCACAGTTCCCAATTTGGTGCTTTGACTGATGGCTTCTTTTTCTTCATTGGCTGCCTGACAAGGAAACTGGAAACCACAATGTGCTCTAAAGAAGAACAGCTTTCATGGTAAAACATCCATGCTGCTTCACAGAGATGCTTTTGACATGACACCCACATTATGTAGTGGAAATGGTATATCACAATCTGTCATATGTTTTGTCTCGAAGAAATCTGGATTGCAGATGGCAGCTTTCAGAGGCCTGTTCGAATCTATGAAGCTTGAATTAAAATGAAAGATTAAATGACGGGAAAAGTACATTGTACATACATGTTGTGACCTTTTACAACATGAATATAAAATATTATACAGTTACTAAAATATACATATAAAGCTAATGGATTTTTATTTTTAAGATGGTGCCAGTGTTAATCTGAATAATTGAACTGATTAATACTTCAAGGCTACAATCCATTGTTTTGTTTCAGAATTCTTAATATTTTCTATAATAATTATTG
This sequence comes from Gobio gobio, assembly GCF_949357685.1. Taxonomy (NCBI): domain Eukaryota; kingdom Metazoa; phylum Chordata; class Actinopteri; order Cypriniformes; family Gobionidae; genus Gobio; species Gobio gobio. Next base: position 24,328,152 of record NC_137121.1, read on the forward strand.
AATATGTATCTATATATAAATTATTATCTCTTTATACATTACATTATTATTTATATATATAAATATTATTATACTATAATTTTAGATAATATTTTTTATATTATCATTTTTGTAAATAGTAATAATAAATAATTGAATAACTTTAGATAAGTAAGTGACAAATGTACTATTTATAATTGACATTTATATATTCAAAAAAATGATCTACAAATGAAGGTATTTTTAGCATAAAAACTGTGATTGGATGGATGGATGGATGGATTTACGGTCCAGTTCTCACTATTAACTAGATGCTTATTAGCATGCATATTACTAGGATATTGGCTGTTTATTAGTACTTATAAAGCATATATTAATGTATTTTAAAGCACATATTCATGTATTTATGTATTATTCCTCATAACCATTTTCTACATCTCTTAATCCTACCTAAACTTAAAAACTACCTTGCTACAACATGAACATAAAACCTTTTACAACATGAATATAAACTATTACACAGTTACTAAAATATACAAATAAAGATAATAGATTTTTATTTTTAAGATGGTACCAGTGTTAATCTGAATAATTATTAATTAACTTAAAAGCTATGTTTATTTAACTGACTAATACAGTACTTCGTGTGTGTGTGTGTGTGTGTGTGTGTGTGTGTGTGTGTGTGTGTGTGTGTGTGTGTGTGTGTGTGTGTGTGTGTGTGTGTGTGTGTGTGTGTGTGTGTGTGTGTGTGTGTGTGTGTGTGTGTGTGTGTGTGTGTGTGTGTGTGTGTGTGTGTGTGTGTAAACAGTGAAATACATACTTTCTTCAAAAGCACACTTTCAGTAGTATTAGTAACAACTACTGTAATTTGATGTATTTTGTATGCATAGGAATACATAATGTGAAGTATAAAATCCACTATAACGGCTTCATATGTCTTTGAACTCAATAGAGTAATCACGTCATCACTGTTATCATGTACAATGGTGATGAAACATCCCACTGATGATTTTAGAACTATATAACGAGAGTTAGGAGCTGTGCGGACACGTTGACAGCCTCTGCAGAACGCATTTCCGCGCAAGGGCTTTTTTTAACCGTCTTGTTGGCTGTGATGGTACGAGCATTCAAGGAGCCAAGTCAAGCAGGGGATGACTGCCAAAGAAGTGTCTGGCACCAGCCTCAGCCCTCTCCTGCTGGATCTGTCGCTTCTGCGGAGGAACTAAAACCTCAGGCCATTATTGTACCCCAACTCTTCAGTTTGACTTTAGCCTAATCCTCTCCTCTCAGGTAATAGCCACTTAACTTCAAGTTATTTAACAAAGTGCAGACTAAAATTCAAATCAAACTGGCTTTTTAGGGAAGCTACTGCTTTGCGGAGGGCACTCTTAAAAACGTACTTATATTTACATGACAGACATCTAATTTCTCAGAGCCTAGCATGCTCTGGCACAATTAACCATGGTGCTAATGTGGATGTGATAGGTTTGAGTACAGCCTGCAACAAAAATGGGCAAAAACAAATGTTCTAAAATGTAGTATTGAACACATTCACAAACACTAATGTGCAAAACTGAGTCTGACTTGCATCATTTTTCTCTTCTCCCAATTGTTTCCGGTCTTCTTTTGACTATCAATCTACTTGCAAAATCGCCAAAAAGAAAATGTCCTAATTTAACCATTGAAATGCATAAGTGAAGCACTAATGATGCACTTGTGATGCACTGTGGGTAAACAAAGTGCCACGTAAATCCTTGGGACTTTTTTTGTGTAAAAATATTCACAAACATAAGTGTTAACGCAACAGACACCAGTATGCAAGTTCAAATCTGGCTTGCATGATTTCCGTTACCTGTCCTCTATCTATCAATAAATTTCCAAAATGTACAAAAAAATAAAATTTAGACCAAGAAAATGTCCTAATTCAACTTGTGGGGAATTTGAACTTAAAGCACTTGTGGTGTGAAAATGTTCTGAGAATGTTTTTGTACAACAGACACCAGTTTGCAAGCTCAAGTCTGGCTTGCATCATTTCCTCTTTCTACCAATAAAGTTTCAAAAAAAAAATTGTGAATTATTTACTGTATTGTTCCAATAATTCTTTACCCAAATGTTTTTTTCTTAGAAATACATCTGAAAAAAACGGGTTCGTCTTATATTCTGGGACTAGACTTTTACATATCAATAATACACCCGCAACAGTAGGTGGTGCCACATGTAAAACGTGTGCCAAGAAATACGGTGTGTCAGAGTGTAATGTAAGAAGATCGCAAGCGCATAAAGACAGTCTTAAAAATGCTCAGCCGCGTGACTGTCATGTTTGTGTGCCTCGCTGATTGGACCAAACTTCCCTCATAAGTGATTTTAAAATGTAAGATGGTACCCAGATTTCACTTCTACTGTTAATGAAATTTTGGTAGGCTTCATGGTTTTCACGATGAGATGGATAGCCTAACTATTATATAATTCAGAGTCAGTAAGGATACCGTGTGGAAATTTCCCCAAACTATGTACATGTTCACAGTCAGACCCGTGCGATTTCACCAAGTGCAACATGTTCCAGGATCAACATCTTTGTTGCTCCTAGAACAACATTCCAATCAACCTATCAGTTTTATGTCAAGTTTAGGCTTACAATCAGGGTTTGGTGCTTCTACATCAGTGTTATTCACCTATCATTTCCCTCTGATTTTAAGGATAACTTATGGGTAGGGTTAGGTTTAGGGGTAGGGATAGGACAACATTTTTGGAAGGGAATGTTGTTCCAGGATCAACAAACTGTGCTGATCCAGGAACGCATCTAACTCAAAATCAGGATGTGCGTGCGCTCTCGGTTTCCTCAAAAGTCACGGAACGACACGAGGAAAAGTGAGGCATCGCTTTGTAATGGAGGACGGAAATAAATTCCTCAGCGGAATTGCACAAACTTTCTTGTGGGTGACCCTCTCCCTGCACCACAGCTGCAGCGGGAGGAGTAATGGAATGAGAGCTTTCCGGCAGTTAAAGACAAAAACGGCATCTTTCGCAATTGTTCTCTGAAGCGAGATTACTCCCAGGGGGCTGAGACGGGTAACCTCGCCATGCTTCCCTTCGAATTTAAAAGACTGCAGATTAATAAATCATAATCCCCAAGTTACTACGACAACCCAGGACTGTTCCGTCACCTTTTTTGTGTTGGATCTCAAACGTGCGGATCCCAGGAGGCTGGGCACATCCAGGCATTTATGAGGTGTGTGGGGAAAAAACAAACAGGTGGAATAAACCTCAGCGGGCCCTCTCGCGCAGCTCCACGCCCAGACTCCCTCGCTCCATCTCATGTCAAACATGGGTTTGAATGGCTCGGGTGCTTTATCCGTCTCCCTTTCTTTCTCTCTCTCTCTCTCTCCTTTTCCCACCTCCACTCCCTTGCTACGCGTGTTTAGCTGCCACTGGGAACGCTGCTCCAGGTGTTCATTGACTTGCATGAAGACGGAGTTAAGTTCTCACGCTTCTGTATGCGCTGGCAAAAACCTGACATGCGAGAATCGATCTGTTGTAGTTAATATGCTCGCAGCATTCCTTCACCTCAGTGATAACTGTTTCTTGCAAAAAAAGAACGATGTCTGTTTTACTGAGGAACTTCCAATGATTGCGGATACAAGGCCGGAAGAAATTAGATGAATAAAAACAAGAGTCTGGCCCCACACCTCACAGCAGTTGGTTTTAACAGATGTAGAAGAAAGTGAGAGAATGGACTGAGCGGAGAGAGACGGGTAAAGAGAAAGAGAGAGTTGCTCGGAAGCACACATGGCAGCGCTCGGAGGTGTCGGGCGAAAGTGAGGTGCTGTCGTTTTCAAGGACACTCCGTATCCCTGGGTACTTGTTGAAGAGGAGGAATTTTATTAACCCCAGTGGCTCGGCCTTCCATTTCTTCATCTCGCTGAAGCAAAAACCGTCAAACCATTATATTACGCCATTGCTTTGAATGGTGAGAGCTAATTTGACTGGGGAGAAATTGCTCTACGCGAGGTCAAGATAATGCCACAACAATAGCAGAAATGGGCCATCATAAAAATAACCGGACGGGTAGAACAAAACTTTTAGAAACGCAAAGTGCTCCATTTTTTCTGGGCCAGCATACGCCGGCATGACTAGATAGAGTGAGCCCCATTGAGTATAAGAGAAGCAAGTGATTATACTCCAAAGTGAAGTGAACGTCTGAAGCGGAGATACAAAAGTTCCGGCAGTATTTTTAAACTTTTTGCAGAGGAGGTGACTTTAAAAACTCCTTGGGTTTAAAACATCTGATAAATTTGATCCTAAAACTGCCTTATCATCGTAATAAGGGTTTCTATACACCAGAGTTTAAGGTGCGTCAAAGAGAACGATCAATGGATTTTGTGTAGGATGGTGCGTAAAAACAAGGATTTAAAAAGCGGATTTACAGTCTACACTGTGAAAAAAAAGTTGCTGCCTTAAATTTTTAAGTACAATCAACTTGGATGTTTCAACTTAAATTACATAAAACATTTTTTTTAAATAAAAAAAAAAAACATTAAAAAAAATATTGAATCTTGTATAACTTTGATGAGTTAAAGCAATGTAAAAACATATGTTGTCAACTTGATCATATCAGTTTTTACAGTGTATTTTTGTCTTGTTTTTCAGTAAAAGATGCATTAACTTAAGAAGATTAGACTTATTTTCAGGAAAAGTAGCTCAAATGAAGTATTCTATTCTTTTGCCAAATTATCTTGTTTTAAGCATAAATTTAACAATTTAATGAGGTTCATGCTTAAAACAAGAATTGTTTTGTTGTTGTTAATAAACGGTTAATAAAACAATAAATTGCATAGAATAACGTCAGAAAATAAAATAGATTACATTATATTTAGTCAAAATGAACACGTTAATGCACGCAATACATTTTTTCAGTTTAACATGTTACAAATATTTAAAGCAATTAACGCAGCATCTGTTTTTCCCCCATCATCCTTTGGCTAGCGTTATAAAATATAATCATGCTCTTATTCATGCAAATGCTTTTAATCCATTTAAGAGTTATATGACGAAAAAGAGAACGCTTGAACGGACAAAAAACACAAAATTATGACAAAATCCCCATTTTGTCGAGTATCCTCGCAAGCACAGTCTTAAATTAGTTAAATGACGTCTTAAATGAATGTAAAGAGTTGGGAAAATGGGATGTGCATCAGATCCAGGTTATGTGCGTCAGCTCTTTAAGTGACAGCGGCCTAATAAACCTGCTGCTGTCTGTCATTAACGTTAATCAAAGAACAAGAGAAAAAGAGAAAATCCCTCTCTGCTCTTGACTGAATAACTTTTGTAGCTTTAATAAGGATTAATCTATTTTTAATGTATAATTTATGAAGTGAAGACTGACTTTATTCAATTTCTATATATTTCTGTTAGACCTACCGGAAATCTTAAAGCATTGTTTTCAAGGTTACATGGGTCAAAAACAACGAAAACAATAACTTTTTGTGCATTTTGACAGGGCAAGTAAAAATCTGAACTGGTCTGACTGGGTCAATAGAAAATAATTGAGCCCTGAGCCCTGAGTCCTTTATGTGAAGATTGTTGAAGTTCACTTAAATTAAAAGTGTTTACATTATTTAAAGCCTAATAAATGTTCAATTCAATTTCCTAGAAACATCAGTAGCTGTATTGGTATCGGTGAAGCCTTCTTTCATAAAAAGTTGCCATAACAACAAATATTTGAAATATAGGCTACTGTCTTTATGTTGTTTCTACATTAATTTGTAAATTAAATGTGAAATTATGACAATATAATAATATATTAAAAACTTTAATGTTCAGTTTTATTAATCACGATTAATTACAGAAAACAATTGTTGATTTTTTAAGCGATTGACAGCACTAATTATATTCTATTTTATTTTTGTTTTGTATAATAAAATAAAATACAATATACTGTTTTAAAAATAAAATTTTACGTCAAGAAAATGCATATAGTTTTAAGAATGTTTCAATATTTTTTAGCAACACTAAAACAATAATTCATTTTACCAGCGGAAAGACTTTTTCCAAGGTCATTGTGCAGAGGTAAGCAGTTTTTGAAACTAATTCCTGTTTTGTTTTTTTTCATCACATGATTCCTCACTGCCAATGACATCTACGCCTTGATGTGTGTGTACTAAAACTTCGGCGAGGAGACGGTGCCTTTCCTCATGTCTTTGTCGTACAGGACATGGCAGTATGACAACATCCTGACAACCCCCCTGCTCTTCACAGGCGACACGAGACTTCAGTGATCCACTATAATTAACCCTGGTCCGAGTCCAGCCCAGGTAGAGAGTGAAAGAGCAGAGACTGCCAACGCGTCTGCCAGACGGTCCGCATTCCCCAGCGGTCCTTCTCTGCGCAGGAGACGCTTTGACACTCTCCTCCGCGTGCCTGTGTGCGATAGATTTAGCAGACAGCTCCATCCTAACGTTCTCCATCTGCGGCAGTCATTATTAGATCGTCGGCAGGGTGACTCCCCGGTCCTGCCCCGCAGTCTCTTTGTGAAACAGGAATCGCACCGGTTAAATGAATAAAGAGCGCGTGAAAGGATTTGGCTACTCTTTGAATATCTGACTTGGGTTTAAAGCCGGGCAGAAAACAGTCAGACAAGAGAGACAAAAATGTCCATATCAGAGATGTTCAGCTCCTCTTTCAGGGCGGAGGAGCATGGAAAGGCGCGCAACGAGAAAACAATGACAAGTTAATTATGAAAGACAAAAATGGCGGTGAAAGATTAGTTAGTATTCAAATCCGTTTCTGTGTCTAGGGATGAGAAGCGGGGAAGGCTTAAAGATCTGCGGGTGAAAAACACTTCTATTTTGCCTTTCAAGTCCTCCCCGTACAAATTCACTATGCCTTTTATTTGATATCACCACTAAAAATGATGTCTGGGGATGGACGCAGTCCATAAGCTGCTCATTGTCTTCAGTTTGACCAGGTGCTTGGCACCAAATCGCACCCTTCACATTGCCAGCAGTGGTTGGCTTCAGTGCAGTTCTGCAAATATATCATTCTCCTCCAGTCCTGCGAGGAAACGCAGAGGAAGCACATTACAAACAGGTATAACAACAAGGAGACCGCCATAATGATTTCTGTCAGCTTGCCAATGCACTTTTGGGACGAGAAGGACTGAAAACATCTGATTATCTCAGTCAAAGTGATCTGGAAAAAACTTTGCATGCTTGTTGTCTCTGAATTTTAAACTGAAATATGAGAATGTATTTTAAGAGGGAAAAAAAGGATACACTTCAGCTCTGAATAAGCCATTAGTAGGTTCATTTTCACTGTCTGTCTCTGAGGCGCTATCAAAACATTGCTCTTTTCGAGAATTCCGACAAGCAAGACATAGCAACAATGGCTCGACCAATGACATGAGTTTGGGGGCGGGGCTATCTGCTCCTCTGACCAATTGCAGACAGAAGAGTGTTTGGGAAACACTTTTAAAACAGTCATTTTTTTTTCAATTCTGTCTTTGTTTGAGAATTCCGACCAGCCAGTCATAGCAACAATGAATCGACCAATGGCATGAGTTTGGGGGCGGGGCTATCTGCTCCTTTGACCAATTGCAGAAAAAGGAGTGTTTGGGAAACACTTTTGAAACAGTAATTATTTTTTCAATTCTGTCTTTGTTTGAGAATTGCGACCAGCCAGTCACAGCAACAATGGCTCAATCAATGGAATAAGTTTGGGGGCGGGGCTATCTGCTTCTATGATCAATTGCAGACAAAGGAGTGTTTGGGAAACACTTTTAAAACAGTCATTATATTTTCAATTCTGTCTTTGTTTGAGAATTCCGACCAGCCAGGCATAGCAACAATGAATCGACCAATGTCATGAGTTTGGGGGCGGGGCTATCTGCTCCTTTGACCAATTGCAGACAAAGGAGTGTTTGGGAAACACTTTTAAAACAGTCATTGTTTTTTCAATTCTGTCTTTGTTTGAGAATTCCGAAAAGCCAGGCATAGCAACAATGAATCGACCAATGGCATGAGTTTGGGGGCGGGGCTACCTGCTCATTTGACCAATTGCAGACAAAGGACTGTGAAAACGACTTTTGAAACAGTCATTATTTTTTCAATTCTGTCTTTGTTTGAGAATTGCGACCAGCCAGTCATAGCAACAATGGCTCAATCAATGGAATAAGTTTGGGGGCGGGGCTATCTGCTTCTCTGACCAATTGCAGACAAAGGAGTGTTTGGGAAACACTTTTGAAACAGTCATTATATTTTCAATTCTGTCTTTATTTGAGAATTCCGACCAGCCAGATATAGCAACAATAAATCGACCAATGGCAAGAGTTTGGGGGCGGGGCTATCTGCTCCTTTGACCAATTGCAGACAAAGGAGTGTTTGGGAAACACTTTTAAAACAGTCATTGTTTTTTCAATTCTGTCTTTGTTTGAGAATTCCAACCAGCCAGGCATAGCAGCAATGGCTCAATCAATGGCATGAGTTTGAGGGCGGAGCTATTTGCTCCTCTGACCAATTGCAGACAAAGGAGTGACTGGGAAACACTTTATACAGTTAGTCCACGGTTCAATACATACATCGGTTTTTAAACACGGTTTTCGGTTCGGTTCGGTTTTTGTTATTCTATTCTTAGGTGAAAGGAACATCAAGAGGTTAAGGAGAAAAAAGACTATTTTTTATTGCAATACTATTTCTTTATTTTACTTAAAAGTATTGAAAAACCTACCTTAAACTTAAAACTTTACTTTAAAAAAACCCTTGTATTCCTAGTGTATTCTATAATATATATATAAAAAAAAAAATAAAAAAAATATATATATATATAAATATATATATATATATATAAAGATTTACACTGGCAGCTCAGAACTGTACAGCAGCATTAAAGAATGAAATTGAATGAATGAATGTAAAAATAAAACACTACATAGACTTCACTATAAAATATTAGGGGTGTAACGATTCGTTTTAACAACGATTCGATTCGTATCATGATTTGAGGTTGTCGATACGATTCAAGGACGATATTGGTTCATTTAGAACGATACGATCCGAAACGATTCAGTGACTTGAAATCGATTCAGTAACTTTTTAGCCAAAAATTGTGTGACTGAAATAAATATCTGGACACTGGTCAGTGCAGGTGAAGTTTCCTAGATTCCTGTTGTTTCTTGTAAGGGAATCAGGTATCAATTAATTATGGATATAAACAAACAAGTAAACAACAATTAATGGCAAATGCATTAAAATTTTATTTGAATAAAGTGCAACCAACAGTTTAGGTTGAATTAAAAGGAAGTTAACCTTTTCTGCTCTCATTTTCAATTTTCAATACATTTTCAATAAAAGCACAGTAAGTGCAACCAACATTTCAACAGTAGGTTAACCTGCTACTTCTGCTTTTGTTTTCCAACATAAAAATATTACAATATTAGTATAAAAAATAAAGTGCAACTAACTACTCTTCAGGTTAAATTAATAGTAGGTTTACCTGCTACTTTTGCTGTTGTTTTACAACATTAAAATAATACAAATACAATATTAATATCAAAAATAAAGTGCAACCAACATTTCTTCAGGTTGAATAAACTGGCTGAACCTGCTACTACTCTCAGTTTAATAAACAAACAATATTTAACAAAGATAAAATGTAACCAACTACTCTTCAATGACTCTACAGATTTCTTTTTCAAAAATATCAACATGATCTGACCGCAGAACACTTCTCTGTGCGTTCACTATGTCGCCAGCAGTACAAAAACTCGCTCTGCAGGCACACTGGTGTCAGGAATTCACAGGTAACATTTAGCAAGGGTTGAAAGTACAGGTAAAACGTTACTAACTTAGCTCTTTCTCCTGGTGGCTTGATCATTTCTCGCGCGTTGGCTTCTCTGTCATCCGCCATGCTATGTTTTGTTTTCTTAGCGCTGCTGCTGGTGCGTGCGTTGCGATGATGTCACAGATAGGCAGACTTAATCGAGTAACGTTTAACGGCTTTGTCATTAAAAGTGCTAAGAAAAAACATCCATATAAATTCTGACGTGCTTAAATCCAATGTGTTATTTCCCATGATCGATACAATCGATTGATTACCTTTTAAAACGATGTTAGATCGATATATGTCGTCCGGAAGGCCATCTTGCCGAGCACAGATCGATGTAGTTAGATCATAGGAAAATAAATCGATACATCGATGTAGTAGATGAATCGTTACACCCCTATAAAATATACATTGATTCTTAGCTACTATATTAGTTTTTCAGTCAAGAGCAGTGAGTGATTTTCTCTTCGTCTTTTGTTGTTGTATTAACATTAAAGGGATAGTTCATTCAAAAATGAAAATTCTGTCATCGAGAAATGAATACAGGTTTGAAACAATATTAGAGTGAGTAAATAATGACATTATTTTAGAGGTGAACTGTCCCTTTAAGGACCACGTGTTCACTACTGCGCTGTTGTCAATTTAAGACCTCCGTGCATCTAATATACAGACACACCGATTTTACTTTCACTTTAGACATAACCGACTGTGTTTATGTTAAACTTGTGTGTATTTGACAGTATTAGCGCAGTAAGACGACTATTTAGTCCTGCAATCACGTGTTTGACAGGTGTTTAGTGCGCGCGCTCGGAAAAGCGCATATTAAAACCGTGCACGCGAATCAAACCGGCAAGGCTTTAAAACACATACAAATAATGAACTTTCGTGATTGTGAATAACTATAGTGTTCCGTGAATATAACTCTACCACTTAGTGTGATGTGAATGTGATTTGAAACAGGTGATGTCAACAGGTGATTGTAATTATGATTTGGTACAAAAGCAGCATCCAAGAAAGGTCTAATCCTTTAAGAGCAAAGATGGGCCGAGGATCGCCAGTTTGCCAACAAATACGTGAGAAAATTATTGAAATGTTTAAAAACAATGTTCCTCAAAGAAAGATAGGAAGAGATTTGGATATTTCACATTCAATAGTGCATAACATAATTAAAAGATTCAAGGAATCTGGAGGAATTTCAGTGCGTAAAGGACAAGGGCGCAAGCCTAAGCTGAACAACCGTGATCTCCGATCCCTCAGGCGGCAATGCATCAAGAATCGTCATTCATCTATAAGCGATATCACCACATGGGCTCAGGACTACTTTGGCAAACCTTTGTCAAGTACCACAATACGTAGTTACATCCACAAATGCCAGTTAAAACTGTACTGTGCCAAAGCCCTTATGTTAACAGTGTCCAGAAGCGCCGTCGACTTCTCTGGGCTCGGACCAAAGAAGAAAAGGATCATCCAGACTGTTGCCAGCAATAAGTCCAAAAGCCAGGGTCTGTCATGGTATGGGGTTGTGTCAGTGCCCTTGGCAAAGGTAACTTGCACTTCTGTGAAGGCACCATTAATGCTGAAAAGTACATAGAGATTTTGGAGCATAATATGCTGCCTTCAAGAAGACATCTTTTCCAGGGACGTCAATGCATATTTCAACAAGACAATGCAAAACCACATTCTGCCCATATTACAAAGTCCTGGCTGCGGAGGAAGAGGGTACGGGTACTTGACTGGCCTGCCTGCAGTCCCGACCTGTCTCCAATAGAGAATGTGTGGCGCATTTTGAAGCGCAAAATGCGACAAAGAAGACCCCGTACTGTTGCCCACCTTAAGACTTGTTTGCAGGAAGAATGGCACAAAATTACACCTGAAACACTTCATCACTTGGTGTCTTCAGTCCCTAAACGTCTTTTAAGTGTTGTGAAAAGGAATGGCAACATTACAAAGTGGTAAATGCTTTACTGTCCCAACTTTTTTTTAAATGTGTTGCAGGTCTGAATGATAGGAAAGGATGCATATTTACAAATGAAATGAAGTTGACCAGACAAAACATGAAATATTTTGTGTTCATATTGTCTGCAATGAAATACAAGTCAAAGTAAATTTAGAAATCACTTAATTTAGTATTTAATAATGTATAAGTGATATATAATTGTTCATGAAGGCTGGAAATGAAAAACACCTTATATTCAGGTGTGCAGAATTATTAGGCATGTTTTCTTTTACAGATAAATTGAGCCAAAAAAGAGATTTAACTCAGACTGAAAAGTCAAAAACTATTAAATGCCCATGAGAAGGATGCAATACTAATGCAGTACTAGACATTGCAGTTAAGGCATGACCATTGGACAGTGAAATGCTCGTTGGGTCAGCAGGGTCAGACAAAAACATGTGGCGGAGAAAAGACACCTATTAACCGCAAAAGAATTAAGAATTAAGGTGAAGAATTAAGGGTGAAACCATCAGGAACCCTTTAGTCTCCAGCGCCACCATTTTCCAGAGCTGCAACCTACCTGGAGTCTCCAGAAGTGCAAGGTGTCAGGATCTCAGAGACTTCAGTTAGGTAAAGAATCCTAAAAAATGACCCCCACTAAATAAGAATCATAAGCTGAAGTGTTGTAAAATACATGAAGCCTGCTTTTTTATAGGCTTTATAGGTTTTATAGGTTGAGAATGACTCTTGAAGGACCAGCACCACATCCTCTAGTACCACTGTTTGAAGAATTCATCTTCCAGAATCTGGCAGTACGTTTTGGGAGTTCATTTTAGTCCATCCTGAAGTCCGTTTTGCAGAGATGGACTAAAAATGAACTCCCAAAACGTACTGCCAGATTCTGGAAGATGAATTCTTCAAACAGTGGTACTAGAGGATGTGGTGCTGGTCCTTCAAGAGTCATTCTCAACCTATCTGTCCATAAAGCCTATAAAAAAACCTTCTTCATGTATTTTACAACACTTGTAAAATAGCTTTAGCTTTTACAGCCTTCATGAACAATTATATATCACTTATACATTATTAAATACTAAATAAATAGTAGTTATTAGGATTACTGTGGTTTGGAATTGGTCAAATGTGCCTGGAAAAAAAATATGATCAGAAAATCAACGTGCCTAATAATTCTGCACTCCCTGTATATATATATACATACATATACACATTATATATATATACACACACATACAATTTTAAGCTCTGTTTGGTGAAGATAGTTGCACAGAAACTACACTTCAGACTTAAAAATAATACAGCATATTATTCCTCAGTGACTTTCCTATCGCACCTAATTCAGATGTTCACCACTGGCTTTTTTATATAACATCAAATATCCAAACATACACCCTTAGTCACCCATGGGACTAAAAAATACAGTCTCTCTCTTTTGTTTGGCTGCTCTTTAGCTACAGCACACTCAGCAAATACGATAAGAGCTCAAAATTCAATTATGTAGTACTAAACAAGATAATAATACAAATCCTACAGAAAGAACAGTGTGCTTAAGAAGTCAACCATGCGTCTGCGCTCCGACAGGCAGCTAATTTATTAGCACTACAACTGCAGAATTTAAATACACTGACAAGCTGACCCACGTGTTGAGAGGAATCGCTAGCTTGCATTATTCCTCTTTCAAATAATCTCGGAATTACACCTACCTAATGGAAGAGACTATGATAGAAAAAAATAGCAGCTCTAAATATGAAATCAAGAAAAAGAAAAACCGTGTCCCAGTCTGTAAAACAACCTTTATAAATGGTTATGTTTATCTTCTGAGTCTAATATTGTATGTTCTTGAAATGTAAGTCCTGCAATACTTGTCACAAATGCAGGGATACAATAGCACTATTGTATTCCTGAACTGAAAGTATAGATTCCTTCAAGACTTCAAAAACCTCAAGTTCAAGTTTCATTTATTGATCCTATTTCCACCTCTTCACTTGTCCTATCTTGACAATCACCTACGATAAAAAATCTTTTTTTCAGAAGCAAATGCTCCCTAAATGAACCAAACAGTAGTAGAGACCAGAGTATAAGGTCTTCGCCAATAAGTTTATTTTGATAAGCTCCTTGTTTGAAACACTTACTTCAGAAAACAAGAAATTTTAGCCACTTTTATTGCTCACCTCCACAGGTAGACAAGGGTGTTAAACTCGTGTTCTGGTTGAACGTAATGTGATACACAATTATAGCTTTGGTGCATTGTGAAGAAGATGAGGACAAAAAGAGTGGCAGTGAACTGATTCCGTGTCCACGGTGTTGGGTCAAAAAAGCCTCAGCGTTTAAAAGGAAGGTTATAAATACTCTGTGCACTCTGAGTCAGCTGTGCACAAAATACCCTTCTGTTCCTCCTGTCACCTCCTGGTACCTTCACGCTATGTGGACATATCGGAGCAGTGAGGGAAGGAGGGATGAAGAGAGGAGAGAGGGAGAGATGAGAGGGGATGGGGGGGGACCAGGGGGTGAGGGATAAATTAGCCAAACCACTTAGGTGATTTCAACTAAAATTAGCCATACTGCCTGTGGGCTCCATCAATTCTCAACTTCCTGAAACTCTGACAAGCATGGGGCAACTTTCTCCCAGCGCCCCGGAGAGCCGTTGCCTCCCTTTCCTCCTCCGTTTGTGGAAGATTCTCTCAACATCTCTCTTAGCATTGGATGAGGATGGACTAGTCAGACTAGTCGACCAAAACCGATTAGTATTCTATGCTACCTTTAATATTTTTAGCTCATTTTTCCAACAGTCACTGCTAATATGGTGAAGAATGCAGGACCAAAGGGTGGTCGCACAGCGATGCCATAGAAGGACCATTTTTGGTAGGGATGCACCGAAATGTTAAAATCTGGGCAGAAACCGAAAAATTCATGATGCACTTGGCCGAAAACCCAAAATATTTCATATTTAATAATCAACAAATAGCTAAAATCGAGTTGTACAAACATTTTTCAAACATCTTTTTAAGGCCAATTCAAGGAATAAATTGAAGGGAACATAACACGTCAATATGTTCTCTAAATTTAAATCACACAATGAGTTGTATTAGCAACACTTCAAAGTTTAAATACACAATTTCCAAATGACTTTAATAAATTTGACCAAAAAAAGCTTAAAAGTTTGAATAGCTCTGCTCCCAAACTCCCATTAAAAACTTTTACTGTACCTTCTGATCACATTACAAAAAGTGATGTTCTTTTTCAGTAGTTTTGACTTGTTTTGCAGTGCAAATATTGAAAAGATTCTTAAATCAACGTGCATTTACATGAGAAGCAAAATGACATAAGATACGAAATCCTGTGAAATATCGCAATCTTGTGATTTTATGATTAAAACAAGAACAAATATCTGCCAATGGGTTCAGAAAAATCTACTTTTAATTTTCATACCCAATGACAGATACTTATTCTTGTTTTAAGCATAAACTCACATGATTTTTTTTTTAATTTCTCAGAAAACAAGACTTCTTCTCTTTTTTCTTCTCACTTTCTTCTCAAATAAATGTATCTTGATTTAAGGATGTTTAGACATTTTACAATCCCGTTTTATTTCTACCAAATTCTGTGTTTTCCATTTTTGGGTGAACTATTTACTCACACGTGTAAATGATGACAGAATTAACTATCCCTTTAAGTATACTGACCCGTCCAACTTTTGATTTATTCATCCACTTTCTGTTCCAATTTAAAAAAATTTTAAGGCCTTAAATTGTAGAAGGCTTTTTAAGACCTTTTAAAGACCCGCGGAAACCCTGCGTTTATCACCTTTTTAATAACAGAATTGTTTCTTCTCCAGTTTGTAGGTTAAATGTAAACATTTAAATGACAATACATTGTAATAACTTATTTTCATGAAAGAATTATTTACGTTTTTTAAGTTATTTAAGATTTGTTTTTCGCATACTATATAGTAGGGAAGAATTCGATTTCGGACACAGCATCAAGAAACTTCCTGGCAGGTGTATTAGAGTAGGTTGAATATAAATTCTGTATAGGAAAATGGCTCTCCAGGAGAAGAATTGCACACCTTTGCCCTTTAAGAAAGATGTTTGTTTGGGGTCTGATCAAATTAACGTAATTATTCCAGGCTATACAAGGTTAACTACTTGACTAGTCATTCAGATGACCGTCAACTTCCAAAACGTGTGGTTTTGCACATCACTTTCACCGCCAGCAAAGCAGACCATACGGCTTTCCCGCAATCGGGCCTCCCAGCGGGACTAGGGATGGACATGTTTCATTCAGCCCAAACGGCACAGATGTGCCCATAAACCCGCATCACAGCCCGTCTCGGAAAAACGCACCACGCTGTATGATTAAGGAAGACAAATGACTGTGAAGAGCTGTTCTCTCTCGCCCTCTGATTCAAAGAGACGGTTGAGTGAAACCACTCTCTCCGAGACTGCACCAATATGTGCCGCTCTGCCTCACATGCTCCCTGGCTCTCTCTCTTTTTCCCAGGTGTTCCTTCCGTCTGTTGACTTACTCTGAGCTCGTAGAACTGAAACCACATGCTTTCATTCCCATCCTACCTCTACCGGGTCATTTGACAAAACCAGTGCCATTTGTCTTCCTACATGTGTATGAAAATAGTTTAACAAGGAATATCTGATTGACCATTTGCTGTTTTACTGTAGTTTTCTAAATGTAAAATCAACAATAAGCCAGTAATTCAATGGGCCTTATCTGGCCTTTCTTCACCTCTTTTTCCAAATTCTCCTTGCTATATTAGCAAATATACATAATTTTTATGAACAAATGTATAGAAATGGTTGAAGCTTTGTCCACTGGTTATGCGTCAACCCTGTTACCATCATTTAAAAAAAAAAAACTGAACTATAAAATAAAAAACACAAAAAAATCAAGTGAACTTCAAAGTCAGGTTAAAGTCTCATCATTCTTTATAACCTGATAATTTCTTATGGTTTACAGTAGCAGACGATCTTAAAATGCCAACCCTGTTACTATGAATTTGTATAGCAAGCAAATTATATTTGAAAGGTAGTTATTTGCAGAAATACCAGAAATAAATTATATTTCTAAAAAGCACATAGTAGTTTCACATAGTAGTTGTCAAAGTCAACTGTAAATCTGTCAACCTGTTACTGTAAACCTGGTTAGGCATAATCACAAAAAACATTTCTACCAAACGTAAATAATAATAATTAAAGCTGTGAGCAGCAATTTTTGGGGTTCAAGATCTTTAAGCACAAGCATAAAAATTAATGTTTTATTTAGCAAGTATGTAACCACTCAGACCATTTACAGCCAATACAGGCAAATATATAATTTGATTTTCTGTTTAGGATTTATAGGCTTTTGAGTATATTTTGCCAGGCCCATTTTCTAAATGAACCTTTTATAGCTACCCAAAATCGTAAAGTTTAGCTTATTTTTATAATTATTGATCTGGAGAGTTTGGAGAATTGTACCACATTTTATTCAGATTTATTCGTTTTTTACATAATTGTGAAAATTTAAATGAACAATTTGATTGACAGGACTGGTTCTTGAGAGAAAGTTGTTCAGTAGAAGTTGTTCACCCAGTACCACCCACGTCCCTAGTTCCTGGGGAAAGTTCATGCGGTGGAAACATGGCTTTTAACTAGTACTTTTAGGGGAGAATGCTGATCCTCGTCATCTTGAGCCCCTAATAATAATAAAATCAATTCTCTTATCAAACTGGAGTCACCCGTTTCAATAGAATGACCATACCACTCCTTCAGTTTTTCAACATTACCGTTTCATGGGGTCATTGCCATTTTATTAGGGGTTGTTCCATCTGAGACCCGGAATGCAGAATCGTATTGAATTCTGCAAGTGTCAACTGCTCCAAAAGAATGTCATTGATAGGTTTGTCCTTGTGGTGTACCACTAGGATGTGTCTGCCCTTCAAAACGAAAAACCGAGCGGCATATGTGGCAACGTTTATGCCCACCTGGTTCCCACAGGCGCCCTCTCTCTCTGCCCATACCAAATGGCCAGCCTTAGTCTCTATCTTAGCAGACAGGTGGCCAACCTGCCCTGAAAAATTAATTTCACATTTATTGTTAGTGTGTGTCAGGCCTCTCTCTGGACAGCTTGTACAATGGGGCCGTATCCCATATGGTGCCCTATGTAAACCAATTCATCACCAATTCCAGAAAGATAATGATAGTTCAGAATATTCTGATTAATATTCAAATATACTATACGGGTACAACGCATAATTAGAAGCATGTGTGAGTTGTTCAATTTAAAACTGTTCATTTTCAAAAAAATGGCCGTGGGAAATGTTATCCAGTGAGCGCACTCATACATTTGCTCACAACAAACTCAAAAAGGCAGAAAATGTGCTGCTTTGACTCGCTATGACATATAATCAGACACGCGTACATGGGTATAGAAAAAAAAACACTGACAGCTTTGGTTTCCTGCCTGACTGCCTAACCAGACCCACAGACCCCAAACAGATGAAGATGAAGACATTTCAGACGATCCGCCGTAGCACGCTCAAACCAGCCGAGTACACGAAACTGACCTATTCCTTAATCGCTTTTAATGAAGACAATGTGAGCCTGTGGTTCCGCTGAGACAGCGTGCTTAAGTGGCTCCCTGATCGTCCCAGCCGTGAACAGCCACAAAAATGAAACTGATGAATTCTAATTCAGGAATTGTGAATTCTGAATCGCTCTCCTCCCAGTGTACCTTCCCCCCACAGACTCCCATTTCCGTTTGTCCAATTAATGGGAATATTACTCCAATTAAAATGTCACATTCAACATGAATTTCATGTGAGATGACAATGACTGTGGGGTTGTTAAATTCTTCAGTGCAGGAAGACCACTGCCAAATATCATAATTATAAAATTGCATGTAATAATTTATTTTAGACAATTTAGTGTCATTAAATGTGACACCTTAATGATAACAACCCAAACAAAATTTCACACTGTACAGAGCCAACACTTAAGGGGATTTTATTTAAATTCAATAAGAGTGAACATAATTAAGGAGTCAATGTTTGCAATTAAATAAGAAATATTTTTGTTTGGTTATATTGCTCGCCTTGTGCTATGATTCAAAAATGTCTTACAGGGAGATTTTATATCAGCATTTTATAAGCAAATAATATTAAAGTCATCATGAAACAGCATTTGCAACCTATTCTATTACCGTAAAATGGGAGACATTTCCATAATATTCCATAAACTTCATTGTATTCATCCAGAATCTACTGGAACGAGAAGAGTGGTCTATATATCAAGAGTTTTTCAAAGTAGGGTCAAGGGACCGCGAGCGGTCAAAATTATGGACGGAGGCTTGGGCTCAGAGCGCTACTGGAGACCCAGAATGAGATGTACTGTACCGCTAAAAGGAGAAAAAAAAACACTGGAAGGATTGTTGTATTAAATTAAATATTAATTTAAATATTAATTAGTTGTCTTAATTTGTTGTCTTGTTAATTAGTAGTTGTTACCTCAGCTGGACCTTTGTCAACACCGTCAGTTTTGTTGTCAAATCAGTCAGTCAACTCTGTCAGTATTTGTCTTCAACTCTGGCAGTTTTTGTCGTCAACTCTGGCAGTTTTTGTCAATTCTGTCAGTATTTGTCATCAACTTTTTCAGTATTTGTAAACTCCCTCAGTTTTTTTCAATTTCATCAGTATTTGTCGTCAACTTTGTCAGTATTTGTCAACTCCGTAAGGTTTTGTCGTCAACGCTGTCAGTATTTGTTATCAACTCCGTCAGTCAACTCTGTCAGTTTTTGTCGTCAACTTTGTCAGTAATTGCCAACTCCGTAAGGTTTTGTCGTCAACTCCGTAAGGTTTTGTTGTCAACTCCATCGTCAACTCCATCAGTATTTGTCATCAATTCTGTCAGTCAACTCTATCAGTATTTGTCATCAACTCCATCAGTTTTTGTCATCAACTCCGTCAGTCAACTCTCTCAGTATTTGTCTTCAACTCCGTCAGTCAACTCCATCAGTTTTTGTCATCAACTCCATCAGTCAACTTTCTCAGTATTTGTCTTCAACTCCGTCAGTCAACTCTCTCAGTATTTGTCGTCAACTCCGTCAGGTTTTGTCGTCAACTCCGTCAGGTTTTGTCAATTCTGTCGGTATTTGTCATCAACTTTGTCAGTATTTTGTCAAATCCATAAGGTTTTGTCGTCAACTCCGTCAGGTTTTGTCAATTTCATAGTTTTTGTCGTCAACTCCATCAGTATTTGTCGTCAACTCAGTCAGTCAACTCTGTCAGTATTTGTCGTCAACTCCGTCAGTTTTTGTCATCAACTCCATCAGTTTATGTCGTCAACTCTGTCAGTTTTTGTCAAGTCTGTCAGTATTAGTCATCAACTTTGTCAGTATTTGTGGACTCCATAAGGTTTTGTCGTTAACTCCGTCAGGTTTTGTCAATTTCGTCAGTTTTTGTCGTCAACTCCATCGTCAACTCTATCATCAACTCCATCAGTATTTGTCATCAATTCTGTCAGTCAACTCTGTCAGTATTTGTCATCAACTCTGTCAGTTTTTGTCATCAACTCCGTCAGTCAACTCTCTCAATATTTGTCTTCAACTCCGTCAGTTTTTGTCATCAACTCTGTCAGTTTTTGTCAATTCTGTCAGTATTTGTCATCAACTTTGTCAGTATTTGTGAACTCCGTAAGGTTTTGTCGTCAACTCCGTCAGGTTTTGTCAATTCCGTCAGTATTTGTCGTCAACTTTGTCAGTATTTGTCAACTCCGTAAGGTTTTGTAGTCAACTCCGTCAGGTTTTGTCAATTCCGTCAGTATTTGTCGTCAACTTTGTCAGTATTTGTCAACTCCGTAAGGTTTTGTCGTCAACTCCGTCAGTATTTGTCATCAACTCCATCGTCAACTCCGTCAGTATTTGTTGTCAACTCTGTCAATTTTTGTTGTCATCTCCGTCAGGGGGGGAGGGTGTAGAGAATGTATTTTTTCACCTAGCTCCTTTACTGAATACCAGTTTTACATAATTGAAGATTTTACACTGTTGTTGGATGGATTAAATTAAAATAGCATGCTTTTTTACTAACAAATTTTACTAATAAAGTAAAACAACAATGTTTCTGCAACAATAATTTTCAGTTTTGAAATATATTTAAATATAATTTAAATGTATTTTACACAGTTAAAGCATTATTGAATGTCTTCAAACATGTCTTCAAAATATTGTGCTTAAAATGCATCTCCTTTTTTATTAATGAATTTCATTTATTCATCATTTATTTAAAAAAAATGTATATGTAAATACTTTTTAAAAATACATAAATAAAAATATGTACTTGAAATGGGTATTAAAAAGAGTAAAGGCACACATGGTATATACAGATGGATAAATTAAGAAGGCTCTATTATTTGGCACCTTGGTACAGCTGCTTGCCTGTTTATCAGCTCTACCTGTGAGGTGAGATCCTCTCTGTGCGTCTCTGCAGTCCTAAACACCGCTGAGCACCTGTAATTTGTCAGCAGCGTCGTTCAGACAGCCTGCCAGACGTACAGGGGGTCATCCTAAATTAAAACCTTTTGATCGCACTGCTGTTTGACATTAGAAACCTCACTGCCACTTTTCACCAATTATGCAACCGTCAACATCTGTTTGTTTCTCGGCATTTTAACACTTGGCCCTCGAAGCTGCAATGTTACGCAAGAATGCCGCCCATCTCAGATCTGGGTCTAAACTAAACATTGCGACTCACCACAAGTAGCGCCAACAATAAAACAGACCGTGTTCTGGATGTAGATGTTAAACGAAAACCAAACCTTGAGTCTTGCTGGAACAATAGTGCGACTTTCAATAGTTCCTGCAGGAAGAGAGTTAACTTCAACACGTATGAAAATAGATTTATTTTTCTCATGACCTCCACTCTCTCCCGCTCAGGCTGAATTCTTTGCAAATATATGCAGACAAATGTTCCGATCTCTAAGGGGAACATTCTCTGGGAATATCAGAGCGTTCCTTACCTCACATTATATTTCGGGCTTTATCTATTGTTTGTGTCTGACAAGGTGCTCCACTGAATCGGTCGGGCTGTTATATCAAATTCAGTGTAATAACCTCCGGCCTACTTTCGGGAGAAGGAAAAAATGAGAGAGACAGAGGAAAGTCGGAAGACAAGGGAGAAGTTACGATGAATAAGAGAGGAGACTTCCAAGGACACGCTGGACTTCCTAATGGAGTCTCCAGGAGCGGCGATGTTGGCCCGGAACGAGGTGAAGAGGACAAACAGGATTCCTGGCCGGGCGCTGAGGAATGCCAAGGTCAAAGGTCTAAAACATCCCATTATTGCTTTGCTGTAAGCGAGTAAAGGGAGAATAACTGATTGAAAGTGCTTGTATGCTTTATAAAATGTTCATTAACCAGATTTATAACCATAAAAATCTTATAACTGCTTAGAAGTGTCAGGTCACAGCACAGCGGTTTCTACAAGGAAAAACGAGCCTTGTCGAAATATGAAAATATGGAACTTTTGACGGTTTGTTTTGTCATCTGCACAGATTACAGCAGCGTTTTGATGGGACTAGAGTGCATACAAATGCACATGCTGTTGTTTCTGGCGATGGCTGAGGCTCATGGGAGATTTATGACACTTTAGAAATATATAGCTTGTCAAGTGGAGGCACTTTCAACAGAAAATGCTTATTTTCCCTATTAGACCTCTCCAGCGCACTTCAGAAGCACACGCGCACGCTCGCACATCAATGGACTACATCAAAAGCTGCTCAGAGTAATAGAGTGGCAAATGCTTCAGAACACAGAACTGTAAATGAACACAGACCTGCCTGGATTGAAGTTTAAACACAGCTCACATATTCTATACAATTGCAGATTTTTGATTAAAAATCTGATGAAATAAAATGAAACTGTACTTTCTGACCAAATATATAAGGTAAAAATAATCTGCCATTATAATTCAATCAACTTGAACCTGTAATACTGTAGAAAATGTATTTAAAAAAGCAGCATATGTGGGTGTATTTCAGCAGTGGTGTGTAACGCAGTCACTCCTACTATCCACTTTGTCGGTTTGAATTTTATATATACTATATATATTTTTCAAATGTAGTCTTTTAAAAAGGCATCTGAAATAATAAACTAAGAGCAAAGTAGCCTAGTATTGTCAAAAATAAAGAGTTCGATACATATCGAAAAAATGAAATATCTGAAACGCTTACACCCAAAGTGGGCACACATAAAGCTGCCTCTCAGTACTAAATTAAGTTCTTTTTTGCTGCTTATTGCATTTAAACAGTCAAATACACACAAAATAATGTCAAAATGCCCGTCTTGGCGAGTATTCACTTAAACACAGTCAGTTATGTTTTGAGTGAACGTAAACAGTTGAGAAAGAAAACACATGTGTAACAGTATAATGGATCTGTGCATCAGGTCTTAACGTGACAGCAGCCTAAAATACTTACTGCCAAATTATGAGATAATATTAAAGATATCAATATGGAAGTTTTTCTCCATGGTATTGATGTCAAAATTGTGGCCAGTGAAAATGCTGAGTGGCTAGTAATTTCATATTTATTATAGTGATAGACTATAGTTCAAAAGTTTGGGGACAGTAAATGAAAAAAATCTAAGAAATTAATACCTTTATTAAGCACTGATCACAAAAAAGACATTTATAATGTTACAAAATAGTTTTTTTTTTTTTTTTTTTTTTTTTTTTTTATCTGTTCAATTTCCCATTCATCAAAGAAAACATTCAGTGAAACTATTCATATTGAGCAACAGATTTCAACATTGATAATAAAGGTTTCTTGGGCACCAAATAAGCATATTTAATAAATTACATTTTTACATTACATATATTAGAAAGACATTGATGTTTTTTACTGTATTTCTGATCATATAAATGCAGCTTTGGTGAGTATAAGAAACACATTTTTTTTTTTTTAAATTCACATCACCAGTCAATCAAAACAGTACCAACATTTCCAACAACTCAACACAATTAATATGATTAAAATGATAAAGCAGAACTAGTTGAAAGTCATCTACTACACATCTTCAATTATCATTTCTATAGCGATTGTGCCAAACGTTACCATGTTATGAAACACCTAAGATTTAAAGGGGGGGGGGGGGGGGTGAGGAAAGGCTACAACTCTAATAATTACTGTTGCTATCGTTCAAGCTTTACTATTTAGCACTTGCATTAGGTCAGTTTAAAGGATGTAGTTATTTTTTTAAGTGAAAATACTTTTCTGTTACGGCTCTTGAATCTTTTTTTCAAATACAAATGTGTACACAATTATTCAGTATATATGTGACCCTGGACCATAAAGCCAGTCATAAGGGTCTATTTTTGGAAATTAAGATTTATACATCATCTGAAAGCTGAAAAAATAAGCTTTCCATTGATGTTTGTTAGGATAGGACAATATTTGGCCAAGATACAACTATATGAAATTCTGGAATCTGGGGGTGCAAAATTTTTGAAGTCCTTAGCAATGCATATTACTACTAATAATACATTTTTTTATATATTTACAGTAGGAAATTTACAAAATATCTTAATGGAACATGATCTCTACTTAATATAATAATGATTTTTGGCATAAAAGAAAAATCTATAATTTTGACCCATACAATGTATTGTTGGCTATTGCCACAAATATACCCGTGCGACTTATGACTGGTTTTGTGTTCCAGGGTCACATATGTGGTTACATTTGCCATCCCTAGTAGGTCAACTTTGGTCAACAGTAAAGAAGTCCTAGTTTGTGTAAATATCTATGGAGTAGAGATAGAGACATATGGATAACATAATCACAACATGCCAAACTTACCATTGACACCCAGGATAGAGGTCTGATTAACCCATTTTATCAAATGTTTCAACCAATCTGACGCATGGTATTTAATTTCAAAGTACTGGCTGCCATCTTGAGATTTGGGCCTACGACAATTCCATATGCCTCCATCAAAACAAGCACTCGAGGGCTTTATTGGTAAACCATCAACTTTTAGTTGAAAGTAAAACAAATGACAGACGTTTGGGCCCCTTGGCGTAATAGAGCGCGGGCATTGCAGCAAAGACATGCAGTTCGACAAAAGCCCGGCCAAGCCAGAGCTGGATAGAGGTAAAAGACGCTCTTCCTCAAACGAGCGCATCGTTCTTCAAAAGCCTCCTGCCATTACCAGCTCATCATCAAGACACTTGAGGGGCCGCTTTACCCCCAGCGGTCCGCCTGGAGCTGCAGGCCAGCCCGCGTCCCTGCGAGGAGCTGCCGCGAGGGGAGAGATGGGGCTCGGACCCGATGGGTCCTCCGAGCCGGGTCCGTGCCGCACGGCTGAGGCCCGCGCCAATTCCCAGTCCAACTGTCACTGCTGGCACGGGCCTCCGCCCCTTCAAGCACATAATCTGTGCTCGCATGGCTGTTAAAGCCCTCCGCCATCATCGCACAGCCCGTCTCCGTCGCACACACGAGACTGCAGAGCATTGTCTGCAACTGTGCGCTTCTGTCATCAGATAGGAAAGGAAACAAAAGAACTCTAAAGTGTTTCTTGTTTCTTGATCTGTAACAGGAAAACTTTGGTGCATTTGTCGTCCCACAATCCAAACCGCACAAGAGCACTGATTCTAAAAATAGAGCGCTTGCATCGAGTTTTCTTATGTTACTACAAATAATAGATAAGGAAGACCGCACCCATGCAGATGTGAGTGGAAAGCACGTCATTTGCTTGGCTTCACTCAAAATCTTAACAGGATTGAGGAATTCTGCAATCAAATTCTTTCACTGTCTGCAGGTATTTCACCTCTAATTTCTCAGTCTTAACTCTTTTCCTGCCAGCGTTTTTGAAAAACGTTGCAAGCAACCACCAGCATTTTGGTCATTTTCACAAAAGTTTCATGGCCCCCAGACAACCGGTTTTATTCTAGCTTTATGAATTCCTTTTTTATCAACACTTGAATGTGGGTAATTTTCATTAAAAACAGTCACATTTTGAGCAAAAAGCTGAGAAAATCTAATTTTTGGCAAAGACTTTGTCTGGATCAGATTCAGAACGATGACCAAAACATAGATATAGTAGATTGAGTCCAACTCCTATTGCTTGCATAGTCCTATAGCTCGTCCTGGGTCGACATTTCATTCAGTAACATTAGGCAGTTTTGATTTATACGCCGTTTATTGTTGGTGATCACGTTATTTTACATATGCATCTGCTAACATACGACATCGCTTGTTTCTGCATCTTCTTCGCCTGGGTTTTGATCAAGAGATTCTGTACTCTTTCAGAAGATGTGTAATAGTGAAATAGTGAAAACACAGAAAGCTAGAAATTTCCGTCAATGGCGGGGAAGCATTTTCTCACAAATGACGAAAATTTTTGTCAGTGGCGCGGAAAGAGTTAAGATGCGGTCCCTGTTAACATTTCTCAGTGAAATTTTGTGAGCAAAATCAAAGGGATTGGTCGAAAACAGAAACTGAAAATAACGCTTTGGTAATTCAATTTGTGGAATTCTGTCATTTTTCAATTTGGGTAATTCAGAACTTTGCATGCTGTTTAGGGTGTTGTGTTCATAGTTGATAAACCCGTCATAGTAAAGTTTATCGCAATGAGCCCCCTCTCTGTTTACATTTTTGTGCATGAAATAGATGCTGACAGAGTCAAAACATGTAAGCGGAGAAGAGCTAACTGTTTCGGTCTCGAGCTAAATGTTTCGATTTTGGCCGAATTTTGCTGTTTCGACTTAATATTTTCGGTAGCCAAAATTTAGGTCAGTCACTACTACTAATATAGGCTAGACTGGGTAAACCCAGCCTGATCTGCTGCGATTTGAATCGCAGACTGGCTTATCCACCTGGCGCGCTATTGGCGGGTTTAGCACGATGATGGATAGAGAAGCGATGGGACGTTGCCCGTTGATCACATCTCTTGTGGTCTGATTGGTTGAAGGACTATCCAATTGCATACAGAGTTATTTAATTTATGCTCGTTTATCACGTCTCTTTTGCAGTAGAAAATACATAGCAGACTCCCCAGACCAATGTTCAATCTTAAATTGAGCTTGGTCTGGTGATAGCCAGACAAAATATAGGCATGACAATTGTAAAAATGATTGTTCCAATTCTAAATCCACATAACTGTTCCATTAGTGTTCATTTATACTATTCAGTGCTTGATTCTGATTGGCTGACAGACGTTCTAAGGCGTTATATTGCAGTGCATTTCTAAAAATAGAGTACCAGGTCCTATCCATAATTAGTTCCATATCACTTTACCAAATTATTTCAGGTAATAGGACGAAAATGACACAATATTACATTTCTTTTCCAAAAACACTTTCAATATGTATGGAAAAACAATATTTCTCCAACAACTGCATAGAAAAGCTGCTTTCAATTTAGTAACAGGCCAGAGTGAATTTTTTTTCTTCTTAAAAATAACCTAAATCCGAAGCAGTAAATATATTTATACAAAGAATATATGTGGAATAATTGACCAATTCAGATTTTAAACTCACAAATCAGCTAAAACACTTAATTTGCCATGATGATGCAGTAAATTAGACAACACTAACAGAACTGGATGTTAAGAAATCATTCTGAACCAGTTCTTGATTGGCAAATCAAACAACAGATGAGAAAAACCTCCTTCAGAACCAGAACTAATTCAGTCTACTCCCTCAAACTGCAGTCTCATACTTTGTAAAGACGACAGTCAATGTGTCACAAGGCGTCCGCCGACTTCCTGCTGCCATCCTTCTCTTCACATCTCCCAGTGACAGAGCGCTAATGTCACGCACATCCAGGTGAGAGTGTGGCGCGTGTCACAGAGCGAAAAATGGCCAAGCTCGCCATGCTCAGCCGTCTCCTTTAATTGGGTAAAACAAAGTAATTTGAGTGCAGCGCAGGGGGGCGTGAGGGGCTAAATGACAGGACAGAAGGTCAACGCTTCTCCCTTACTCCACCGAGCGTCATCCACCAACACGCCCAGCATGATTTTGAGTTAATATTGAGATCTATTATCCAGCAGCCCTCCGCCATCTGCCCCACACGTGCGCACCGGCTCAGGCAATCAACTGTACGTGCTGTGAGAGACAGGGCTACAGTGCATTTTTCAGCTACTGTATGCGTGCAATGCATTGTGGGTCTTTTTTATCTTGTCATGCGATTAGTCATGAAACTTCACCACATCTTCTGTTGCAGCATGATCCCTCACACTTCGATTGCTTAGTCTAGACTTCAAAGGACATTTTTGGTATAAATTCATAAATAAATAAAAATACGGATAAAAGGATCTCAAGGCATCAACGGTAAAGATGGCCCACGAGCCATTACAAGAACGTTTTGCACCAGTTGAAAGAGCTGTCATTTGCCCTACATTACCAATAATAAATCGATAATATTTTGCATCAAAAGTGTTTTTATGAAGCTATGTAGTCATAAATGTCTGTCTATTTTAATCTTGCTTGCTGAAAAAAAATATTTGGTAAAGGGAAAAAATTAGTAAACAGTTTTATAGAAAATTACAAAAAAAAAATATTTTGGTAAATTAAATATAATGAGAAATATACATATTTTAGCATATAGAAAATGCATTGCTGAAACCAAACAATTATAAAAAAAATAAATTAAAAAAATCTAATTTAAATATAACTTTTGTACAGAAAATTAAAAAAATATATATATTTTGGTAGTTAAATTTAACGAGAAATATAAATATTTTAGCATATAGAAAAATGCATTGCTGAAACTGAAAAATTATTAAAACATAATTGTTCCTAATTTAAAAAAAAACTATTTTGTACAGAAACTTATGAAAAATAAATATTTTGGTAAGTAAAATTTTAAGAAAAATATCAATATTTTAAGAAAATATAAATATAAGATATTTTAACATTTAAAGGAAAAATAAATATTCAAGAACATATAAAGTCATTGTGTATGTTACACTGTAAAAAAAATTCAGATCTCCAATTGAACATTTTCTAGTGACTGATCACATCTAAATTTTTCAGTTGGCCAAATTGAATTTCTGTGAATTGATGCAATTTAATTCAATTTGGCCAACTGAAAAATTTAGATGTGATTAGTCACTAGAAAATATTCAATTGGAGACCTGATTTTTTTTTTTTTTTTACAGTGTACATACTGATCAATTTTAGAGCAGCACAATTCTGGATAAATTGAGAAACACGATTTTTTGTTTCAAACAGAGATCAAGATACTCCCATGATACTGATATGCAATATATTACAGCATTTTTTTTAAATAGGTTGGAGTAAATGATTCAATGACTCCCTCATAAATACTTCACTGTTTCATTACTGGATGAATCAGCCTTTTTTGAACGAATCTCTTTAAATTAATGATTCAATGTCAAATACATTTTTTTAAGAGCCTTGTCGCCACCTATTGGCATAACGATGTAATGGAGAGAAATGATTTACTCTATTTTGATCGCTACCGTAGACATCAGTGATTATATCAATACACTTTTATCCCAGTACTTCTGTGATAATATGAATATTTGTAACACTGATGTTATATGTGATGTGATGAAATAACGTGATGTTGAAAACATGATTGTGAAGCTGTACATGACAACTGCTCTCTTTGAATTTTCCAGTGTGATTGTGATAGCAATGAGAGGAATCGAGATAGCGATCTTTAAACGGTTAATTGTGTAGCTCTACGATATATAAAAGCTGTAGTGTAAAAACAGCCCAAAAATGTGTTCTGCCCCTTTTTAAGAAGTATTTAAAAACACACCGACAAAGAAATACCCTGAGTAACAAGCTATTTGCGGTGAAAAGGCAATCGAGTGGTTTTCAAGGAACCTTTCCAAGAGCGTTCAATGAAGGGTCATGAAGAACAACGGCGGATCCTTTAGGGAGGTCAAGCTGGTGTGTCGACAAAGTATGAAGATTACACTGCTATGAGATAACCGGAGCAGTGCCTCAGGTGCACACACACATTGCACACATTGGTTTCAACACAGAGCTATTTCCACATTCCTCTGGCCGCTGGCCTGCTCAGATGTTTCAACAAAGCAGCTGTGGTTTCATTGAAAGGAAGAAATAACAGAGGAAGAAAAATGTTTAGGGGAGTCACTTCAAACAGATGAATACTTCACATACCAAGTCCGCCACAGTGTGCATCAAAGCTATTCAAATGTGACATTTTGTTTTGTTAACCATGTTAAATTTACTTGTAAATGCGATGTAAGCTCATACTTGAACTACAAAAGAACATGCACGTATTTCTTACCAGATGTACTTTAGTTATCTTAGAAAAGAGACGTGTTAGTGGTGTTTGCTAAGGCAAACAACACCATTTAGTTTTGCTCAGTACTTAGGGTTAGGGATTAGAACTGGTAACCTCAAAATCATATTGAGGTGTGCTGTTACTTTTATAGTGATCTGCCAATTTTTGCCTGGTTAGTAATAAAACAGTCCAAAAAAAAAAAAAGCATATTAACACTGAAAAAGGAACCGAGGTATAAGCATATCATAGAGAGTTTGGGGTGAGCACTTTTGACTTGGGGCAGTAACCACCAAGCACTCAAGCAAGGGGTGTTAAAGGAACACGCCACAATTTTTGAAAATAGGCTAATTTTCCAACTCCCCTAGAGTTAAACAGTTGAGTTTTATCGTTTTCGAATCCATTCAGCCGATCTCCGGGTCTGGCGGTAGCACTTTTAGCATAGCTTAGCATAGATCATTGAATCTGATTAGACCGTTAGCATCTCGCTCAAAAAAATTACCAAAGAGTTTCGATATTTTTTATATTTAAAACTTTACTCCTCTGTAGTTGATATTCTTCAGGCGCAATGATATTACGCAGCACCTGAAAATAGTCACCAGCACGCTCCCTGTGCAAGCAGGTTGTCACGTTGGTTATGTTGACGGAAGTTAGCCTATTTTCAGGTGCTGCGTAATATCATTGCGCCACTGCATCCATGGGACGGCAGCAAAGTTCCTTGATTATTACGCAGGAATGAGAGTATTTTCCAACTTTTCATTTTCCGTCGGTCTTAGTACACAATGTAACTACAGAAAAGTCAAGTTTTAAATAGGAAAAATATCGAAACTCTTTGGTCATTTTTTTTAAGCGAGATGCTAACGTTCTAATCAGATTCAATGATCTATGCTAAGCTATGTTAAAAGTGCTACCGCCAGACCCAGAGATCGGCTGAATGGACTCGAAAACGGTAAAACTCAACTGTTTAACTCTAGGGGAGTTGGAAAATGAGCCTATTTTCAAAAAAAGTGGAGTGTTTTTAACGATTAATCGATGCTTGATTAATTTTCGATAATGAATTTAATCGATAAAACATATCGATATTTGATTAAGCAGGGTCATGCACATGCATGCTGCTCAACCGCGAAACATGTAAAGCAGACACAAGGAAATATGAAACGATGTTTGGGACCATTTTACAGCTAGAGTTACACCTTAATTATGATTGTTTGCGTGTGTATTCGCAGCCTTTTGTTTTGTGCAAATGTAAGTTGTAATATTGTCTTTATTTTGTGCAGGCCTACTATACATATATATCTGATTTATCTGATATAGGATGCGTTTGGTTAAGAAATAACGCGGTAGTAAAGTACTTTAATAAATGATTAATCACATTGACTCATTTTACAATCCTACTTGCCCTTCATTTAGACTAAAAACACTTCTCCTTCATTTGGTGAGGAATATGGTGCTTTGAGCAGCATTTGCACACACTGCAGTAGATATTGCATATTGCAGTGTTAAGGCTAACGATTAATGGATTACTTGATCATTAATTTAAACAATGATCGATCATGGGAATTTGTGTAAATTGATATCCCTAATAGCAGAACACCTTAGCAACTGCATATTAACATCTTTCTCAATACCCTAGTATTGTGGCGGCAAGTTACAGCTAATATACTTTGCAGCTGCTACAAATCACTGCCTGCGTATGTCGTTTTTCTCCCAGGTACAGCTCAGGCTCAGATCAGGAGATGTGCAACGCTTTGGGCTATGTTGGCACAACCTTCCTGGGAATAATCCTTTAATGTGTCCCATGAATTAGCATGAAGCGTTTTTCGGGGGCGGGGTTGTTGCTCACCTATAAGCAAGTGTGTACCACAGGGCTCCGTGCTAGGCCCGATGCCTTTAGGGCTCAATCAGGTGTTATATGTCTGTTTTAGGACACCACCATCAATCTTCCCCTGTCCACTCGCTCTCCCACGTGGGATCAAATCACCAGCCTCAAGTACGTACTCAGGCATCACGTCCCAGCTGCCAGCTTTTGTACTCTGATGGTACTTATTTGTCAGTTCTTTGTTACGCCCAGCATTGGTTTCTTGCCTGCGCAGTCTCTGCAGAACAAGTCAGTGCTAAAGCTCATGGAAAGCTGATGTAAATGCGCCATCTTATTCAATCCGTTTCAAAGGAAGTTTCAACAGTGCAAAATAAGATAACTAACTTTCACCCTGATGATTTCTACATGTCTTAAAGGGTTAGTTCACCCAAAAATGAAAATCATGTCATTAATTACTCACCCTCATGTCGTTCCAAACCCGAAAGACCTTTGTTCACCTTCGGAAAATGCAAATTAAGATATTTTTGATGAAATCCGAGAGCTTTCTGACCCCACAGCAACACAACGACCACTTTCAAGGCCCAGAAAGTCCATGTGACTACAGTGGTTCAACCTTAATGTTATGAAGCGATGAGAACACTTTTTGTGAGCAAAAAACAAACAAAATAATGACTTTCAACCATCTCTTCTCTTTGGTGTCACTCTCCTACGCGATTCACGCAAGCACCACAACGCATGCATGTGATCATGCTCAGCCAATAGTGAGCCGACGTTCTGCCGTAGAACCTGGAAGCGCTGCACTGTGTGAATAGCCCAACAACGTGACTAGCGTAAGAGAGTAACAGGTAAGTGGAGAAATTGTTGAATAAAGTAGTTATTTGTGTTTGTTTTTTGCACACGAAAAGACATTAAAGGATTAGTTCACTTTAAAATGAAAATTACCCCATGATTTACTCACCCTCAAGACATCCTAGGTGTATGTCTTATTTCTGATGAACACAATCGGAGTTATATTAATAAAAATCCTGATGTATCCGGGGGGTTAATAAAGGCCTTCTGAAGCAAAACGATGTGTTATAAAAATATATTATTTAACGCGTTATGAAGTAAATATCTAGTTTCCGTCAGACGAAAAAAGCATAAGATGAATACGGAAGGCAGTCTTGTGGAAGCTAGATATTTTACTTTATGAAATATGAATTTTTTCTTACAAAAACCAATCGATTCGCTTCAGAAGGCCTTTATTGACCCACTGGAGCCGTGTGGAGTATGTTTAAAATGGATGGATGCACATTCTTGAGCTTCAAACTCATGAGCCCTGTTCACTGCCATTATAAAGCTTGGAAAAATCAGGATATTTATTCATACTTGTGTTTGATTGTGTTCATCAGAAAGAAGAAAGTCATACACACCTAGTATGGCTTGAGGGTTAGTAAATCATTGGGTAATTTTAATTTTAAAGTGAGCTAATCCTTTAAGGTTGAATGACAGAAATGTCCTTTTTGGGTGAACTAACCCTTTAATGGCTCACACCACAAAGCGTATCTACAGATGCTTTATTCCTCAATACAGTTGTCAAAAAACCTTAAACACAGTCATTCTGATCATGCATGGCACGTGTACATGCTACATTCATGACTCATTAGCTTTACTGAAGTCAGGGGTACTGAGTGTATAAGTAATTCAGTCATCTTGACAGACGGAAGTACCGTGGAAGCAACTGCGCATTGCGTTTTTGTTCACCGAGGTGTTCTTTTTATTAGTTTTTCTCTTACGGCGTTGAGTGATAGAACACGCGGCAGTGAACATTAGGCCTCGGGCCACAAGGAGCGTGAAAGTGAGCGGGGAACCTGTGTTGACACCTCGCTGGCTCCGTTAATCCGACCTGTGAGTGATGGCCGGGAGTTTGAAAGGCACTTTGTCCAATTAGAACCGTGCAGCAAATTTCCACCTGGTCCTGACAGAGATGAAGTGGCTCTTTTGAGAAGACACAGTGGCTTCCAGCCAGGTAAGAAAGAAGTCCAAAAGGTTCTAGTCCAAGTAGCAATTAACAAACCTCAACCGGACAATCCCCTAAATGCAAATTGAAATATAAGAATTCTCGCAATCAATTAAAACTAACGATTGTCATTCACCTTGGCGTGTTTCAAAGTAGACACACTGCCATGTAGAGTGTCAACGCCAATGCGACGGGTCAATCACTGTCACAGGGAAGGAAGTCGCAGAGCAAATGGACTCCCGCTGATACAAATGACACATGTGTCTAATATATAACCTGGCACATAATGATTTCAACTCTACCCATTTTCTGCAGACCAGAGGTGTAATTTCAACCGTACAAATGTGAAAAAAATCTAATATTCATTCATTGTTCAGCTTATTCCCTCAGTGCCATAGAGGTGGTCCACATTCACTGCTTCGTGTCAGCCACTTTCATGCACATCATGTGTTACAATCATTCCCAAAACTAAATTAGGCTTATTTTTGAAGCCAGTTTACAAATGAAGCCCCCCAACCAAAATTTTAATACACTATCATTTATTCATCCTCATGTTGTTCCAAACCCCAACGCTACTTTTTCATTACGGTTGTATACAAGACACTCAAGAACCAATGATTTTATTACATTGACGTCGAAGTTGTGGCATATTTGAACATACATATTTGAGTAAATAATGATATAAAATTCAGTCTGTTCATTACACAAAGCTATCGTATAACGTCCGAAGCCCTGCAAAAAAAAAATAGGAAATAGGACATATGGAAAAGATCTATTTGAAGAAATTACTTCTTTGTGTTCCAAGGAAGAAAAACAGCCTAAGGGTTTAAAAAGACATGAGGGTGAATAAATAATGACTGAATTTTTTCATTTTTAGATGAAGTATTCGATTTATGGACTAAGACGGCAAAACAGATGATTTGATAGACAAATTCAGAAAGTATCTTGCCGTTCGAATCAAGTCAAATTTGCATTCAGATCAATGTAACATAACCTTCTTCTTTAGTTTCAGAAGAAGTGTTGGCGAATTTCCTCAAACACAGTGGCACCATTGTGCTCCATCTAACTTTTTCTTCGTTAAAATGCCATTAATTGCTATACGTCTGCCAGCCATGTGGTAAAAACTTCAATCTTTTAATCTGAAATTAATGCAGCAATTATAATGGGGTCTCAGAAAGGAATAATTTCACATTTCAAAATCCTTGAGCATTAACTGATGGCTTCCATCTTCCTATTTCTGTATGTCTATTTCTGTCTGTCACGTAAAAATAGGGTTTTAATAACCTGACATGGGGTTAATTATTGCATCCCGGGCGCCATATTAGGAAAATAAAGCGATAAAACACTGATCGATAAGGCTGATAAACTTTGGCCTGAAGATGGAGGGACGTGATTGGTGCAAACATGACAGCGGGAGAGTCCCGTTCTCCATCAGTGTCAGGGTCCAGTGGAAACGTCGTTCTCCATCACTGCTCGATCAATTCCTTCCCCTGGTCATCTATCCACAAGCTGAGATTAACTATTCATTACGTAAAAGAGAAATCTCATATTCTGTTTATGACTTCATACGAAAAAAGACTCAGTCACAAGTTAACAATCCAAAGTTTCCAACAGTCTCCGTAAATCGTAATTACTCAGAGGCTAATGATAGTGTTCAGACCCAAAGAAACTGTCTTTTGGTACTTTTGGTTAGATTATGTATTAAATCATAAATAGAATGACATGGATGGATGAAAACAATGCTCATAAATTATGCACTTATGTATTTTTTTCCGTTAACATTAGTTAGTGTATTAGCTAGCAAACTAACAATGAGCAATATAGTGTTACAGCATTTATTAACCAATGTTAATGTTAGTTCATAAAAATACAATTCTTTCATTGTTCAAGTTCGTTCATAGTGCATTAACTGATGTTAAAACTTTTATTCAGTGTGAAAGGGTCATAAAACGTGAAGTGATTTTTAGTAAGCATGTCAAAAGGAATGTTATTTTGATACTAACATTAATAGTACTATAAAAAACAAAGCATTTCTATAGAATTGTTGTACAAAATACAGACTCAATGGAGATCACCACAGTCAAGCCAACTAAGGCAAAAATATTGATGCGCATCTTTACAAAAACGACTGTAATCTACAGGAAGAGCAGAAAGACGATTCCTTTTTTCCTCCTCAATGAAATGGAATTATACTTATAACAATTGACTGCTTCACCGCAAAATTACTCAAATCAAATGTTAATGAAAAAATATGCATATTTATATATACAGGCTTGATATTAAATTCAACTTCTTAAAATGTAGAAGTATTTTCAATATTATAGAAGTATCAAAACTGGTATCAAGAATTTTCTGCAATTTTGGAATTATGAAAACCCTTAAAGACACCCTGTGGTGTAAATACATTTTTTATGTTGTTTATATGTCTATGTGGTGTTTTTAATATGCTTTAAGACAAACCATGTGCAAATTCATAAATCCATAAAACTGCAATAAAACTAAAGACAAGGTTTGAAATCTGCAGTGTTTCTTAAGCCACAAACTACCTTGCTTTAGCATATCATTATCTATGACCGCTTTGAAGCAGGGGAGTGTCAAAGCAATGATAACAGTTAGGTATATTTTTCTGTTGATATGAAAAATCGTGTAAATTCAGCAATATAGTGGGTGAATTATGTATATGATGTACATGATGTTATCATGAACTATATGCCTTTCTCCACTGACGTTCTGAATTGTTCAAAACGTTTCTAAGCATACTCATTTTTAGAAATCAGCTGTCTGACGCTGAGATGGCGAACAGGAACATGGTTTGTGTAACATTAGTAACGCATTATTAGCTGTTTGATAATGTAGTCAAGCCAAAGGCTAATCATATAAATTACTGTTAAGTATATGGGTGATATGGCAAAAAAAAAAAAAAACGATTTTTTTTTTAACTAGTCAACTTAAAAAGGTAACTACAATATGACTCAGGTAACATTCTCTTTAGTAACCATCTGGTGAAAAAATTTATATTCCAAGTGCACAACACCTGAAGTGATCATCATGGTGTAAATGTAAAACAAATTATGTTTTTTGTTAAATTTCTTTGCCGAAAATATGCAGGAATATGAACAAACGTATCTTAAACCTATTCTATATAATCAGAATTAATATAAAATAAGAAAAATGCTAAATATTTCTTAGCCAAAAAGTAATAGCAACAAATAACACCTGTAATAGGCTTTTATTAACAGCAAATTCTTAGTAAAAGCAGAAAATAATGTGATGGGGACACTATACTGTAACAAGCACCGTCCTTCGGATGAGACGATAAACCGAGGTCCTGACTCTCTGGTCATTAAAAATCCCAGGATGTCCTTCTATAAAGAGTAG
Organism: Gobio gobio; assembly: GCF_949357685.1. Lineage (NCBI taxonomy): Eukaryota > Metazoa > Chordata > Actinopteri > Cypriniformes > Gobionidae > Gobio > Gobio gobio. Next base: position 24,365,360 of record NC_137121.1, read on the forward strand.
GGGTGTAACCCTGGCATCCTGACCAAATTTGCCCATTGGCCCCTGTCTATCATGGCCTCCTAATCATCCCCATATATATATATATGTCTCCTCTCCACCAATCAGCTGGTGTCTGGTGGGCGTTCTGGCGCAATATGGCTGCCGTCGCATCATCCAGGTGGATGCTGCACATTGGTGGTGGATGAGGAGATTCCCCCCTTCTATGTAAAGCGCTTTGAGTGCCTAGAAAAGCGCTTTATAAATGTAACAAATTCAAATTAATTAAATTATTGAGCTGTTTTTCCTATCGTTTTTATGTTTGGCGGACGTATTTGGCTGGTGCACTCGCGTCTTGTGTCTTTAGCAGCGTCTCATCGGCTAGAACGGCATTCTAAAAACACGGCGCTCAAGTTAGAAGAAGGTTCAACTCGCGTCTAATATCTTTCCCATTCCACTGCCCCCGTCTTGTTTTTTTCAATGCAATATCACATTCTGTGTGAACAGCCGCTTAGAAGTGATGTTCGTTCACTGAGTGCGTCAAATGAGAACGGTTAATCAGGCGCGCCATTATGTGGTCGAATCATTTTCTTCTCTTAACTGTTATCATTGCTGTATTGACAACATCATTAAAAATGTAACGTTTACTAAAATATTTATTCAAAACCGAGATTTCTCGATTTAAAAATAATAAAATCACGGCAAAATAAATTACCCTACTGTTATGTGTCCGACATTGTAAAGAACGATACCATTGTGCAGAGTTTACAACAGTAACTTGAGTAAAAGTTGACCGAGTGGATCTCTGAGCTGGTGTGAGTGAGTGGAGGCGGGGCTCATTTGCATATTCATGGTCCCATATATTGTACACGAGGCAAGGGTGTAGAGTTACATTCAAGCTATTTTAAGGCATGAAGAAACTTCTTCACAGATATAAAAAAAAAAATGCTGGGTTGTTTTAACCAAAATTTGGGTCAAATTTGGCCAAACCCAACTGTTGGGTTAAACATTTAATTGAAAAAATGAGTCTGTAATTTTGGTAAAGATTAGTTTTAAGGGATAAAATTATTGACTATAGGGGGACTTTAAAGGGATAGTTCACCCAAAAATGAAAATTCTGTCATTATTTACTCACCCTCATGTTGTTCCAAACCTGTATGAATTTCTTTGTTCTGCTGAACACAAAATATATTTTTTTAAATGTTTGGTAATCATTTTTGGTTGATGCCATGGAAGTTAAAGCAGCTCATCAACTGTTTGGCTCCCCATATTCTTTAAAATATCTTCTTTTGTGTTCAGCAGAACAAAGAAATTCATACAGGTTTGGAGCAACATGAGGGTAAGTAAATAATGACAGAATTATTGGGTGAACTATCACTTTAACCCTTAAAATTAAACTGATAAATGAAAATAAGTGAACATGCCTTAATTTAACAATTTAACAAGTAACTAAAAGGATAAATGGTAGAATAAATGGTGAAATCTCTGCCTGAGAGAGTTAAGTTGAAGGTCAGGGAGGACAAACTGAGTCCTCGGCGAAACCTTGTCCCCTCCCAACCGCTGTAAGACATTTAAATAAGAATCAACTAATGGATTCACATCCAATGCAACTCAACATGATTAATAGTTATGGGCATTGTTTAACCACTCTGGTCCACTGGTTCACTGTAATTGGTGGAAAAAAGAAGAAAAAAAACACGAGAGTGGCTCTGATATTAATAATTAGCTGGCTGAATCGTCACAGGAAGAGCCGAGACTGTCCAAGCCTGCACGATTTTAATCAAAGACTGAAAATAGGAGCTGATTATAATCTGCATTGAGAAGTCACCGGGGGTGTTTGAAGAATACGACATGCCCGGATGTGAGGATAATTTGATTAAGAGCTTGCCGCACCTGAAGGGACAGAATTTCGCTCTCTTTTTAACTCTATTTACTGGATTAGGCGCCGCTTCTTAATCATATATGAATAATCAAGTACATTGAGTGACGCTAATTCAAAACACAGCTTATCTTTTCGATCAGCCTGATTTTTATTTGTTAGGGGACCCGGAATTGTTTTAACCCGAGAAGGATGAACAGTCACTTAACTTAGTCATCTGAACGCGTGTTAAAACGAGTCAAAATCAATTATACGCCGAAATGGCTGAATAAATGAGAATTACACGCATGAAACACGTCTGGGGCTGTAAGACCTAAAAATTAAATTTGATACGAGTGAGTGAAGAATAGGTGTTTGCGTAATTCATGACAACAAAAAAAAAGTAAGACACACATATGCATGAATTACAAGCCAGACGCTGTGACTTCAATGACTCGGAATTCACGGCAGATACAAAAACGCCAAGCCAAGTTCAGGAAATGGCCTACTTTGGCATGTCCCTCCTGCATCTCCATACTTGCTTTTATGAGCATGGTAAACACATCTTGTGAGGGAACATTTTAAGATGAAAAGCAGACAGTATTACACAACATCTGTGCCCATTACACAAATAAATGGAAACAAAAACATTTTGCAGAATTCGGCTCATTTAAAGTTCGGCTCAGACCAACTTGAAAGTCCTACTACAAGACAAAAACAAAGAGAAATTGTTCAACTATTCACTTTCCATGATATTTGCCTCTTAATCTTGAGTTATGGGGCAAATGACAATTCTACACTCAAAAGAAAAAGAAACAATGAATACACAAACAACAGTACATATGATATTAAGCCAGGACAATTTTTTTTTTTATATAAAAAAAATCAAGAAATATGATACATAGAAATTCAATCTATGAAATCAAATCTTAATATATTATGCATTTTTGTTTTAAGGGTTTTTGAATTTTTTATAACTCAAAAACAAGTATTGAGGATAAATTAAAAACGAATAAATAATTTTGGAAAAATGAAATAATCAACTAACAATGAAAAATAATATATTTATCTTGATTTCAACATTTAATAATACATTTTTAAAAATCAAGTTGCATCTGTTAATATTATTTAATATCAAATATGAACTAACAATGAACAGTTCTATACGTTGACAAAAGTTAATAAATAATTAACAAATGTTGCCAGAATTTTTTTGCATTGTACCCTGAAATTTTTTTTTTTTTAAAGTTGTAGATAAAGTGAAGATTATTGTAATGCGAAGGGGAAAAAAATCTATTAAATTCAATGCGTTACTCACCATTTTATGTAATTGTGAAATTTACAAGCAATTTCTGACTGGAAATTATTGTTGTTGTTTTTTCAGTGCACTTTGCATTTTCAATGTGGTAAAGTCCGTCCACAACCCATATACTTCCGCAATGTGACATATTTCCAAGGAAAACAAGATATTCAACATGGGAAAAAAAAGATTTATATATGTAAATAGAGTCGGATCAAATGAAGAACCAATGCCTACATTTTTGGTTATTGGTTAACAACACTATTCATTAACAGACACAGCCATAGTGAAGACAGCGGAAAAGAGCAAGACATTGAATGAAATGTTTCACGTGCACAGAATCTCTGGCAATTGCTAGAAATCCATCAAATCTATGATGAGATATTGACTATCTTCTTCTTTCTGCGTGCTTTCAAGTGAATTGTTTGGACTAATATGACATTAAAACAGTCTGCAGCACTTTGCGTTCGCTATCAAGAGTTGTTTTGGCCTTTGGAAATTCCACTGAGAAATCCTGTCGACCTTGGTCGACCCCCTACGTCCCCTGTGAGGACCCAAAGGAGAGGCCCATTTCGAGGTCCTGCACCTCAGCGTCACCACAGCCCTAGTTAGGTCACAGCCCCGCCCCACAACAGTAAATATAGATCTCTTTAAAGGCTTCCCATAATGCATCTGGAGTGCATTAACTCATTACTATTTAAAATGTCTATCTCAGATATTAACTTCTGTAAATGGGACGTAGATCTGAGATGTCCCCCGCCGCTGGAGATGTTGCATCAAAATCTGGTTCTTCTCACCAGCTGAGGGCACATTTGCCAGCCCCAGTTTGGCCACTGGTGGCTTTAACTCCAAAATAAGCTCTCCCATCAGAGCAAAACTTTCCATTTAGTTCAAAGAGGGTAAACTTTGTCTAATTTGGACACCACATCATTAATTATCCATGAAATATCAATATAGGAGATGTGGGGCACTTCTTACTTCTAGTAAACTTCAAACGCAGTTAAAACATCGTAAGATTTAAGCTACCTTGGGTAGTAGACATTTGAAACACTTGCCAAAATGTTTGCAGAAACTTTTTCGAAAAACTTTAAGACCTAGTTTCCTGAAAAGCATAAGAAACTTTTCAACTGCAACAAATTTCAGCAAAAACTGAAAAGGTTTTCCACTTGTTATTGCCACTAAGCAGATGACAAAATCACACTGGATGTTTGGTTCGATCGAGGATGGTGTGATTTCAAAATGGATATTCAAAAATTACCTGATGTTGTCATTGATGCGTTCAGCCAAAAAATTATAATTGAGCCTCATTTATGAAACACTAGCCAAGCAAATGTATGTAAATCATTCATTAAACCATTCTTGTATATGTTTTTGCATTGAACTGAATTTCAAAACAAATTCCAAATACATTCAAGATAAAACTATTTGTAAATTGGCAATGTATTCAACGACTAAAACCATTCATAAAACGATTGTCTCGTAATTTGTTCAAATCAAGTGCAAACGTTCATAAAACCATTTTTACGTAACTCAATAAAAAATCAACAACTGAAACCATTCATAAAGCTATTTATATGGAATTTTTAATCAATTCATCAAGTAAAACATCAACTATTCAGAAAACATTTCAATAAATTATTCAATAAAACCATTCTTACATAAATTGAGTAAAAGAGTCTGACGATTCTTAAAGCATTTATATAAATTGTCAATCAATTCAATAACCTAAACATTCATACAACAATTTTTACATAGAAGACTAGAAATCACAATAATTTAAAAATAGCAATTTATTCATGTGAGCTTGTGACTGTCATGTGACTGTCACTGAAGCCCACTAGCAGGATCCAAGAAGAAACTAGATCATAGTTTTAACCTTAACAGTTTTTGGAACATCAATTAATTTTGTACATGACACTACAATTGAAAGCATCTCATGATATCTATGGATTTACGATATCTTCACTCCAAAGGTGACTCTGACTAGACTCCTCGGACTTTGAGCTGTTTTGTACAGCAATAATTTCATGTGGAAATGCTGAGACGGATTTCAGGGCTTCTAAGAGATATTGATTGTTCCCAGCTTCAACGTGTTGTTCTGCCCTGTTTATCTAATATAAACCACATCAGTGACCAGTCTTTTAAACCAGTTGAGCACTTAGCGAGAAGCTGACTTCTCTTTGGAGGAAAGGCGCTTTGTAAAGTTAACTGATTGTTTATGGTCGATCACACGCGAAATACGTCAAATGAAACAGCTTAACCTTTGAGCAAACACATTGTTATAACACCCATCTTAAACCATACCATGGTGTGATACATCACACCTCTGATGATCAAAAACAAGAAGTGGAGGGAGGCATCATTATGTCAGGAGGAAGGCTGCCAAACAGTGATCCTCATTTTGGGTCTTCACTCCAGGATGTTGGCCTGGCATTCGCCTGGCATAACAACACAACTTGGCTTTGCTCGACTTATAAGTTGGTCTTTTCAGCAGATGATGACTAGTCAATTTTTTTGGATGGCTCTTAGAAATCTCAAGAAATGTTTAGGTCACATTTGACACTAAAAAACAAAAGAAGTATTACAATGAATGGATACAGTGAAATCGACTGATCCACCACAATCCTTGACAGTGAGGATGAGGTACTTTTCTATGCTGTTTCTGTCTATGCCAAATCCACCTCTGGTGTTTTTTCGTGAAATCATGGGACTTGTCATCATACCGATGGATCGAATAATGTTTATGAGGAAATAATGTTTTTGGATGAGTGAACGCATTCATGTTTTTTAACATGACTGTGGTATGAAGCAGGACGCGATTACTAATAAGAGACAGATATCAGCGCCACAAGCGCGAGTCCCGAGTGATATAAAGAAATGAGGACATTTCATTCTACCGAACTACCCACAAGAGCTGAATTACTACTCATACAGGTCCGTTTATTTGATAAATTCAAATTGTGAGGAAACACAAGGCTGTTTCACTTGTTCTACACTATCTTAACTGCTTTTGAGTGTGTTGAAAGTTATAATGGTATTCTGTGTGTTAGTTTGTTGGCTGTAGGGGTGTGACGGTGAGGAAGTTTTCCCACCGGTTAATCGACGTGTGACAACACCGGTAATAGAGGTATCACCGGCGGGGGCTTTTAAATCACTAATTCTATCTAACCGAAAGTAACATGCACACGACCGTTTGGGCTTTCATAATGCAACTGAAAACTGAACTGAAAACGTGCCAATGCGCACTCACCGTGAATGACTCTTCGTCTGTAAATGCGCGCTCTGTGAGGCCATGGGTGCGTCTCAATCAGCTCCCTAGTTCAGTAGTCAGGGCATTGATCGGTATATGATTGAGACGCACGCCATGAATGAATGACAGTTCGTCCGTAAAGCCTTGTTTATACTCGATGCGTCCGCACGAGCGCGAGGGTGCGCGCGGCAAAAATGACGTCAGTTGTGTCCGAAAACCTAGGCAGCTGACTCGTTGCCTTGCTGCCTTATCAGACAATGACTCTGCCGGCAGCATTTTATGCATGAAGGCACCTCACGAAACTAATTTCGGACAGACTTCTTAGGCAGTGTAACCGTTTAATGATCTACAGCAAAATAGAGAGAGCTTTGGTGAGACCTAAACAAATATTTAACTACTACATTAGTAATTTTCGCTAGAAAGGAAGTCAGAAGTAGAAAATGTTGGTAAAAAACTTTTACACACAAACTGACCAGCAAACGCAACTTTCGGACGCCATCTTTTTTTCCCAGCTCAACTGTCACAGAATGGAAAGCACAGGATTGTGGGATATCAAAAGGAGCGAAGGATACAAATATGCTGCCTTCAAAATTCGATCAGATGAAGGTATCTCTGGAGACAGGAAGTGAAGCTAACATTAGATTCGGACGTGCCTTGGTGCCTTCCTGCCTTGAAATGTGTCCTCCAAAGGCAGCATTTTCCAGGTTTAAGACGCAGCCGTCATCGCAGAGTGCCAAGCGGATGAGGCGGAGGCGCGCGCTGCGGAGCCAGACGGAAGTAAACAATGCGCGCTCTGAGCGGCCGTGCACATTTTACTTTCAGTTTTGAATTAGCGCCATTACGTTTCGCTTTGAAACCAAATCTCCCGCGATCATCTCAGTCAGCTCCTCACTCTCTGATGAATGAAATCTGATGAATGACTCCTGCCACTGCCGAGACTCACGGTCGGATCATGCATTATTAAGCAGACACATTCAGTTTTTATTTGTATTGTCTGTTCCCAACGACAAAATTATTTTATTACTATAAAAAAATCAAAACGACGGTGGGGCGGTGCCACGGTGGGCAAGTGATGTAACCGGTGTTGAGTCTGAACACCGATTATCGTAGCAAGCCTAGTTGGCTGTATGAGACTAGCAGTAAGCTACATCATACTCATGATATTCTAATATTTCATCGTGTTGAGCTACGTAACATTGATTCGTTTTATGTACATTTGCTCACCAGTCTAACAAAGCACATGCTAAGAACGGCATCTCTGTCAAGTCGAAGTTTGTTGGAAAGCTCTCGCCATCTCGAAAACGGCACGTCGATACTGGTCCTTTTGATTTCCCATTTTGTTCCAAAGTCTGCTTGCCATTGTCCATAATGTTTGAACGAAACTACAACAGCGTGCCGCGAGATGTTACGCAGTTGTCCACGTCTGTTGCCATGGTTTCTACGGCAGTAAAAGCGGAAACCGAGGGTAACGCGGATATGACGCCATTGACAGGCGACTCCCTCACACGTCGCAGTTCCTTGGTTAAAATCAAAATTTCTCACGATTTACAAATAGTTGGAAACATTTGGGTTTCCTTACGAGAGTACTCTCGTATTGCGTTTTGCTAAAACGCTATGGGGGAATTCCTTTCCTCGAGATATTGAAGCTAATTTTTATCCAAAAATACCTTTTATACGCAGTGCAGCTGCACAACTCTCAGCAGGAAGCAGCTGCGTGCTGATTGGCTGTGCCGCTGCAACTGCAGCAACCTATAGCGAGACCGTGGGGCAGGACGGACCAATCAGGTCCTTCCAAATTCCCGCCACAAGGGGCAACAGAATTTGCATAGCCAAGGGTATATAAGACCCACTCTCGCAAGGTTAGTCAGATTAATTCTTCTTCAGCGACTTGCAATCGTTGAGCTCTGGATCGAAGCCTGCCGTCAACACGCACCCAGCGGAACACTGCAGCCTGAGGACGTCGGATTCTCCGCCTTCAGCCTGCCTTCCAGCTGCGCCATCCGGCACTATATCCTTTCATACCTTACTGTGTTTTACACATTCAAAAAGAGCCGAGACGTTGTTTCAAATGTCTCGTTCCTGCGCCTCGTGCAGAGGTTTTATCGCGGACGAGGATCGGCACATCATCTGCGTGTCATGTCTCGGACGAGACCACACGCAGGCTGCACTCAACCAGGGCAGCTGCCCTGAGTGCGACGAGCTGATGCTGCAGACCCTTCGGGCTCGGCTCGCCAGCTTCGACTCGGATCCCGTCCCTTGCTCCCAGCCTCTCGAGCCACGGAAGAAAAAACGTCGCGACCAGAGGCCACCGGAGCGCTCTGACGAGCACACGCCGGGCATGTCCCCGCTTGCCTCGCCATCGCCCGTGTTGTTCGTCGACGAACAGCACAGCTCCCCTCGCATGGCGGCTGCTGCTGTTTCATTCGGCGGACCGGAGGAGGAAGAGGATGACAGCCTTTCCCTTGCTGCATCCGGAAGCGGGTGGTCGGATGCCGCCTCGGAGCACGCCACTTCGACGCGGACAGCTAGCGGCGTTATAACCTCAGTCGACGCTGAGCTTATGCGCTTGCTCACCAAGGCCGTGGACGACCTCGGCATTGACTGGTCTCAGCCCGAGGAGCCCACGAGAAGCCGACTGGATGAGTGGTTTTTCGAAAACCGCCATCAACCGACCGCTCAAAGACCCGCTCCCTTCTTCCCAGAAGTCCACGAGGAGCTAACAAAATCGTGGAAGGCGCCATTTTCTTCTCGCGCCAAATCCTCCTTTTCTCCAGCGCTCTCGGTAGTCGATGGCGCTCAGGAAAAAGGATATCAAGCCCTTCCTCCCCTCGAGGAAGCCGTCGCTGCACACCTTTGCCCGCCCTCCGCCAGAGGATGGCAGTCAAAGACTCCGCCGGCCAGGCAGCGTCAGCGCTACACTCTATGGCTGTGCTTCAAGTCTTCCAGGCCAAACTCCTCCGTTCCCTGGACGAGTCTGTTCCTGACAACGAGGCTCTGAAGGATCTGCGCGGCGCCACTGACTTGGCCCTGCGCGCCACCAAGGCCAATGCTCAGGCGATCGGCAGATGTATGGCCAGCCTGACGGTGTTGGAGCGCCATTTGTGGCTTAACTTAACTGAGATGAAGGACGCGGACAAGACCGCTTTCCTGGACGCGCCCATTTCGCCTTCAGGATTATTTGGTTCCGCCATGGTTGGGTTCACGGAGCGCTTCACTGAGGCGCAGAAGGCTTCGCAGGCAATGCGACATTTCCTGCCTAAGCGTTCCAGCTCCTCCGCTAGCCGTCACGCTAAAGCTGGACCAGCCCAGCCCACCAAGGCGCCGCCTTCAGCTCGCCAGCCTCACGCGGCTTCCAAGCCCGGTCAGCGTTCCCGCTCTACGAGCCGCAGCAGACCGCCGGAGCGTCAAGGTCCACGACCCAGCAATGTGTCGAAACCTGAGTCTCCGAAGCCGTCCTAGCCAGAGGTATGAAGAGAAGGCGGATAGTGCCCGCTTCGGCCGGTGCACCGCTTCGCTCTCTTCTAAAACGTTCCCCAGCTCCCTTCAAGGCGGCTGGGAACGCCACATTCACAGCCAACGAGCCCGCAAGCAAGCGCGCTCGCCTGTACACAAACGCCGTTTTCACGGCGACCCATATGAGTCATAAAAAGAGCTTTTTCTCTGTAGGCAGTGTGCCAGCATTAAAGTATGTACCCCTACACTCAAGCACTCCCCCATGTTCCACAGCCCCCTGCACTCAGGTGGCTGGAAACATTATTCTCACAGTCAACGAGCCCGCACTCAAATGCGCTCGCCTGTACACAAGCACCAATACTCTATGTCCCCCGGCCCCCTGCACTCAGGCGGCGGGAAACATTTCCATCATAAGCGCCAACTTAGCGCAAGGTTATCGGGCCACCGAGTCCCTGTTACTCAGCGACTCGCCCCACAGATTAATTCAGCCCCTGGCTTCGAAGGCCGTGGCCTGGCGGGCAATTCCCGGCAATTCGAAATGAGTGTTGAACATTATAGAACGAGGTTACTCGCTACAGTTTGCTCGCAGACCACCGCGCTTTCGTGCCGTGGAAGAGACAACGGTGAGAAGCGACAAAAGTCACGTGCTTCGAACCGAGATATCAAAACTGTTAATAAAGGGAGCGGTAGAAGCCGTACACCCCTGACAGAGCGAGTCTAGCTTTTACAGCCGTTACTTCCAAAACCAAAAAAGGACGGTGGTCTAAGACCCATCCTAGATCTCAGACCTCTGAACAAAGCCCTTATGAAGCGCCCATTCAGAATGTTGAGAATGAAACAAATCCTCGCGCACATTCGCCCGGGAGATTGGTTTTTCACTGTGGATCTAGAGGATGCCTATTTCCACATACAAATAGCCCCCCATCACAGGCCATTCTTGAGATTCGCCTTCGAGGGGAAAGCATACCAATACAAGGTGCTACCTTTTGGTCTATCTCTAGCCCCCCGCACGTTTACAAAGTGCATGGAAGCGGCGCTAACCCCGCTGAGGCTTCGGGGAATGAGAATTCTCAACTATCTCGACGACTGGCTCATAATAGCTCAGTCAGAGATACAGTTATTAAACCACAGATCTTGGCTTCTCAACCATTTACAATGCTTGGGACTCAGAATCAACGTGGCAAAGAGTTTATTGTCTCCCACACAGAAAGTTTCGTTTCTGGGAACAGTATTGGGCTCACTGCAGATGAGCGCGCGGCTGACGCCACAGCGCGCGCTCTCTGTTCGGAACCGAGCGGTTTCCCTCAGGTCCGGTGCACACATTCCTCTCAAACACTTTCAGAGGATGTTGGGTTTCATGGCCTCGGCGGCGCCAGTTCTCAGACTGGGTCTGTTGCAGATGCGCCCCCTACAGCGCTGGCTGAATCGCCGCGTTCCAGCTCACGCATGGCTTTCGGGCCGATTGCAAATCAAGGTAGACCACAGCTGTGTGTTAGCTCTGGCTCCTTGGAAAAATCCCGTCTGGTACAAGACGGGTGTGAGTTTGGGCACTGTTACGAAGTGGAAAGTTATCTCGACAGATGCATCCAACCTAGGTTGGGGAGCCCTTCACGAGGGCAGGCCGATCTCCGGTCTCTGGTCAGACTCGGAGAAGAGCCTTCATATAAACTGTCTAGAGATGAAAGCGGTCACGATATCGCTAAGAGCTTTCCTTCCGTACATAAAACACCACCATGTCCTGATCCGAACGGACAGCAGGTCGGTGGTAGCCTATATAAATCGCCAAGGCGGTCTGAGATCTATCGATCTGCACTCAATGGCGGAAGAAGCCCTAATATGGGCAGAGCACAATCTGAGCTCACTGAGAGCGACTCACGTGCCAGGCATTCTGAATTTGGGTCCGGACATGCTGTCCAGGGGCAAAGTGTCCCCAGCAGAGTGGTCTCTTCACCCAAATATAATTCAGACAATTTGGGGCAAGTTTGGAGAGGCAAAAGTGGATCTTTTCGCCTCACAAGACAATGCTCAATGCCGAATATATTTCTCCAAGCACTAAGATGCGTTGGCCCACGAATGGCCCAACCTTCCTCTTTATGCTTTTCCCCCAATCTCAATGTTACCTCAGGTCATAGAGAGGATCAGGGAGAGCAAATGCGCTGTGCTTTTAATAGCCCCGCTTTGGAGAAATCAACCTTGGTTCTCACTGCTGAGTCAGATGTCAGATACAGCTCCGTGGCCGATCCCGCTGAGGAGAGACCTCCTTATGCAGGCGGAACGGCAGATCTGGCATCCCCGTCCCGATCTATGGGCGCTTCATGTTTGGCCCATCAACGGGTACATGAGAACCTTTCTGAAAGCGTAATGAATACTATTACTGAAGCTAGAGCCCCCACGACTAGGCGGCTCTATTCAGGCAAATGGTCAGTCTTTTCAGACTGGTGTAAAGCGCGAAGTCTGACCCCACATTATTGTGCAGTGTCAGAGGTGCTTACATTTTTACAAGAGCTTCTGGACGCGGGTCGCTCCCCCTCCACGCTCAAAGTTTATGTGGCTGCTATAGCAGCGTATCACATTCAAGTGAACGGACTGTCACTAGGAAAGAACGATCTCATTGTTCGCTTCCTTAAAGGGGCTAGAAGGCTTCACCCACCTCGCCCCCCTTCAGTCCCTATATGGGACCTGTCCACGGTCCTGGATGCCATGAAGAGCTCTGCATTTGAGCCTCTGCATTCAGTGAGCTTAAAGCTCCTGTCACTAAAGACCGCTTTACTGCTAGCGATCGCATCAGTTAAGCGACCGGGTGATCTGCACGCGCTCTCTGTGAGCGCCTCGTGTCTGGAATTTGGGCCAAACGACTCCAAAGTCGTCCTCAAACCAAGACATGGATATGTACCTAAAGTGCTTTCAACTCCGTTCAGAGCACAGGTCATTTCACTTTCGGCCCTTTCATCACAGTTAGATGAAATAGATGCTAATTTGCTCTGTCCTGTCAGAGCGCTGAGAATATACATAGAGCGTTCCGCTGCTTACAGGCAAACTGAACAGCTCTTTGTATGCTTTGGCGGCCGCACCCGAGGGTGCGCGGTTACAAAGCAGACTCTGTCACGGTGGATAGTGGATGCTATATCACTGGCTTATGAGTCTAAAGATCTCAGTTGCCCCTTAGGCATTAAAGCCCATTCTACTAGAGGCATGGCCTCTTCGTGGGCTTGGTCTACTGGCATTTCTCTGAATGATATCTGTGCGGCAGCAGGCTGGGCCTCCCCGTCCACTTTTATCAGATTCTATAATTTAGATGTTCCGGCTTTACAAGCTGGGCTTCTTGCTGTGTGAACAGGTTTAACCCCTTAAGGCTCGATAAGTCCGGCCTGGGTTGAATATTGTATAAGTCATAAGCATATTCCTTATACGGCTCAAATTATCTGGCCACTCATTATTCCTGACCCGACTATGTCTGGTCTATACTTATTATTGCACGTATATCGTGTTCATTCTCATTAGGGCCCGACTCAGGTCTGGCTCATTCTGAATTATTGATATCATATTACGGGCCCACCTAGGTTGGCCTGGGTTTGGTGTCGTCGGCTTTAGAGCCGTTAAGCAAGCACGGCGTTTTGCATTGGTCCCCCATAGCGTTTTAGCAAAACGCAATACGAGAGTACTCTCGTAAGGGAACGTTTCGGTTACTAACGTAACCTCGGTTCCCTAAGATGAGGGAACGAGTATTGCGTTTTGCTTGCCGTGCTTGCTCACTTGCTCAGGAGTCGCTTCAGTCGATTAACCTGACTAACCTTGCAAGAGTGGGTCTTATATACCCTTGGCTATGCAAATTCTGTTACCCCTTGTGGCGGGAATTTGGAAGGACCTGATTGGTCCGTCCCGCCCCACGGTCTCGCTATAGGTTGCTGCAGTTGCAGCGGCACAGCCAATCAGCACGCAGTTGCTTCCTGCTGAGAGTTGTGCAGCTGCACTGCGTATAAAAGGTATTTTTGGATAAAAATTTGCTTCAATATCTCGAGGAAAGGAATTCCCCCATAGCGTTTTAGCAAAACGCAATACTCGTTCCCTCATCTTAGGGAACCGAGGTTACGTTAGTAACCGAAACGATATTGTAAGTACTCAACTGAACAAAATATATAACACTGACCTAATGGTTTTTGGATATTTTACTGCAAAAATCCTACATATTGCACCTTTAATTAAAGGTTAGAATTTTGTGAATAATTTGTATGAAAGACTAAAGACAAATTTTCAGTCAGTTTTGCTCATATTTACCAAGGGTGCCAATATTTGTAGAGCCCACTGTAATTGAATTAAAGGAAGTGCAATAAATCACAATTATGAATCTTTTTTTAATTACAATAATTATTTTTTTCATTATGCTAATGAGAAATTAGTTACTTTTATAGTACTTTTTATAGTAAATATTTATAGTAAATATTCTTCCAAAACAGTGTGTTAAAAAATTATTGCATTGAACAAATGTAATGTTTTTTAATTGAAAAAAATAAATAAAACATGAACATGTTATCTTTGACAGCCATAAAAATCTTTCTTGTGGACCATTTTGAAAACGTATGGTTATTAAATCGTATAAAAGGCATCCTTTTAAAGCTTGAATGTTCCTATACATTACAACAGCATGAAAAAGAGTGACCAGTGCATTATTAATCCTTAAATGCATGAATGTTTCGCCATTTATTTAGCAACCTGGATCTATATCTAACATGGATGGATCTCTACCTGTTCAATTATTGCTGTGAAGAAAAAAATATACTTACACTGTTAAACACCTCAGGTCATTAGCGACCCTAAACAATTTTTACCAAAAATGAATGGGAAAACAGACATTCTTTTATAATTGTATGATTTTTTTCTAGTTGTATTGTTTATAATGAATTGATTGAGGAATAGTAAGAAGGTTGATGTCTAACTTTAAAAAAAATGACTGAGGAGGAGGAGGAGGAGGAGGTGAATGTGAATGACGTCCCAGGTCGATAAAGACCTGAGGTATGCATTTAAGTGTCAAAATAAAAGAACAAACAAACTCTTATAGGTTTGGAAAGACATTAGTAAATGATAACAAAATGTAAATTTTGGAGAGAAGTAAAGCTTTGCAACACAAGTCTCCCTTTTTCTTACTTCAGATCAAGATTTGGGGACGCAACTACTTCCAGATAAGCAAAGAAGGGTGACTTCCTCTACGAGCCTGTTCAAGCACAAGGAAATCCTAATCCCTGCTATTTGAGAATGTCACAGGCTCTTGGAAGCATTGCTGTCAGATAAAGCTGCACACCAGCTCTGGGCTTCAGGAGAGCTTTTTTGTACAGAAACCTTGTTTAGAGGCCTCCACTCCTCTACGGCCCATCCGTCTTCTGTCATCACTGGGTAAACATACGCCACCGCTCCTGCCCACAACCCTCAGAGTAAAACAACGCTGGCTGCAACGGTAAAAGTCCTCAGACTGGGGCCAGTGACTGGAGCCCGTACCACGCTGGGGTTTCCAGCAGCATACTGCTGACCAGCCAACAAAAACAACTGCCACGGCCAGACTACCATTAAGAGGTGTGTGCTCCATTAAAAGCAGCATGTAACTGCATATCTGTAGCCAGAAGTAAGTGGAATAGTTCACGCAAAAGTGAAAAATCTGCCATTGTTTACTCACCCTTCTGTGCGACTATATATACCAATCACTCTTTTTCTTGTGATAGTTAAAAAAACACTTTTTCTAAACCGTCCAGAGACCCTCAGGGGTCCACAAAGAGATGCACAGAAAACTTCAGAGAAAAAAAAATTACAAAATGTTACCTATTTTAACAATCTGAGCGCATGGTCTGAAGAGCATGGCGCAGGTGCAACTAGGGCATGTCCGAATCCACTTTTGCTAGTTTAGCAACGGAAAAAGGGTCAGTGCGCCAGGAGCATGGTCCAAAAGGGTTGTACCTAGTCTCTTAATGAGTCATGGGTGTTTTGGGTGTAACGTGCAACAAACCAATCAAGAGTCTCATCTCCCATTCCCTTTAAAAGCCAGTTGCGCTCGCACCATGGTAGATTTGCTATTTACATGGAGGAATTTGCGAGCGGAAAGACTGAACGTTTCTCCAGAGTGGAATCCTTTTATTTTTAATATTTAAAAATGTTTGTTTGCTTTGTGTGTAATAATCAGAGTGTACGTGTGTTGTGTATCCGCCTATAGGCGCATAACTACTAACGCACCCTTTAAATAACACAAAAAATACTGCGCTATTGACTTTAGACCAGGTTTTTGTTGGTCAATGGCGCAGTCTTTTTCAGTTCTTCAAAATAGCAACGCGCCAACAATGCGCCTGAACACACCTCGTTTTCAGACCAGCACGCCTATGGGCGAACAAATGGGCGCGAGTGCATCTGCTATTTAAACAATGTGGCGCTGGATGTGAAAATTATAACTGTGTCAAGCTGAAACTAGCAAAAAACACTTCGTGCATGGCGCCGTATTGCGCCGGGTGTATGATAGAGCCCATCATTTTACAAAATTACATAATTTTTATGACTGTCAAAGTTTACATAATTATTACATTTTCTTATTTAATGCAATATTTGACACACTGTTTTGGAAAAATATTTACTGTTAAAAGTGCTTTAAAAATGTCTCATTACCATAACGCCGTAACGCCAAAAAAACCGTATTACAGTCGTGAGAATCTAACAAGATGAACTTAACACTTAAAATAACAAAAACACTTAAAATAAAATGCACCAATGCATTATGGTAATGAACATTTTGGGGGGAAATGTGCTTAACTATTTTGCAAATTATGTCACAATGCAAATGATCCTCAATGAATGGTTGATCAAAAATGTACAATGTGTTATTATTTCATTGTAATACTATGAAAGAGAGTGTCCAGTACATTATTAAAATAATAATTGAATATTAAAATAACTTAATTGAACTGTCAACTTAATAAAATATTTTAATAAAACTGCATTAGTAAAATAGTGGAATAAAAACAGTGCCAATATAGCCAATTATTTAATTTTGAAATCATGTTACTCTTCTAAGTGTGACATAGCCTTATTACATTTTTACATGGACTTATTTTGCTGCCTTTATTTTTTTTAAAAAGGGCCTTCATTCCTTTCGGGTGAGCCATTCCTTTAAAAACCAGACAGGGTGACATAATGTTGAATATGTTAAACTGCACAGGTTAAGCTAGAGTCCATTGGGCGGTGCAACGTTAAACGTTAAACGCTGGTGTCAGCGTACAATATCTGTTAGGCTAATTGCAGGGTTTGAATAAAGGGGCTCAGCTTGGCTCATTCAGCCGCTAAAAAATCCCCCCTGCTGGAAGGAGTCAATCAGCTCACCGCCAGGTGACAGATTTCACCATCACACTCTGACACCGAGGCTGGGAGCAAGCAAAATATTGTTGTCTGCCATGCCAACTAATAAGTAATTATAGTCTAGTCCTTCACAGATGGCAGACCCCACAGTCATTCCGCTGTCTTCCAATAAAGGAGAAATTAAGTTAAGGCACTGCTCTGCACATGTGCATCTGCAACACGAACAAGCCTGAGTCTAAACAAGCGGCGAACGTGCCTGAGAGTTAACAGGAAAGAGCCCATTAAAACAATCTCATGACACTGCAAATCTACTCAACCTGATTGATGTAAAGCCCCTGATCCGTGCGCACGTGTGTAATTATGGAAGTGTGCAATAGACATCGCCACTAAAAGGTTGGAAAGCAAACCATTGTTTGGAGTCCAACTGGAATGATCGAAGAAGTACTTACAAAATCTTTAAAAAAACACCCAAAACAGAGTACCATACTGATACCGTTCAAAGGGTTAGAGTCAGAGTACAGTTTAAAGGAGCTGTTTTCTATTTGCATATATTTTGAAATGGAATACATTTCTGCGATGGCAAAGCGGAATTTTCAACATCATTGCGCCAGTCTTCAGTGTCACATGATCCTTCAGAAATGATTCTCATATGCTGATTTGCTGCTAATTTCTTATTATCGTCAGGTTGTGATAAGATTAATTAAGATCTTATTTGCATCCTTGTTCAGATTTTCAAAAAATATCATGTGCGCTATATATGACTTCTGAAGCCATATAAACCTTATTGGGACCATTTAGGGAACATTTATGGTGTTTTGTCCATTTTGGAACTTTTGGAAACATATGAGTTCACTGAACTGACAATATGTGGACAACATGTCAAAACCATGACATGAGGATAATGGCATAATTGTCAATTTTGGTTAAATATTGATATGCCTCCAATGATTCCTTGAAGGGTTAGTTATCCCGTTATTTATTCACCCTCAAGCCATCCTAGGTGTATATGACTTTCTTCTTTCAGCCAAACACAATCTGAGTTATATTTAAATATCCTGGCACTTAAAATTGTATAATGGGAGTGAGTGGTACCATTTTTTAAGCCCAAAAAAGTGCATCCATCCATCATAAAAGTAATCCATACAGCTCCAGGGGGTTAATAAAGGCCTTCTGAAGCAAAATGATGCATTTTTGTATGAAAAATATCCATATTTATAACTTCATAAATTATAATCACTGGGTTCCAGTAACAGCCGTACACTGGTCACGAATTAGAAGTCTAAAATGAGAATTTTTCAGCCCTATTTGTTTGAACCGCGAGAGGCATCAACACTCATCTAAGCCTACGTCATGCATCGGGTCAGAGGTCACTCTTCGGCCGGGACTCACATACGGCCGTTACCGGAAGCCAGTGATTCTAGTTTAATGTCATAAACATGGATATTTTTCTTGCAAAAATGCATCGCTTCACTTCAGAAGGCCTTTGATAACCCCCTGGAGCAGTGTGGATTACTTTTATAATGGATGATGCACTTTTTGGGCTTCAAAACCTCTATTCACTCCCATTATTATATTTTTTAATATAACACAGATTGTGTTTGAGGGTAAATTATGGGATCATTTTCATTTTTGGCTAACCAACCATTTAAGACACACAATCCAATCAATACCCAATAGATAAAACCAAGCGCTACCCTACATTTTACATTAAATAATCAATTTCACTTACAGGTGAGATGATACAAGTAAACTGGAAGCAAAATACCATCATAAGATCAAAAGCCCTAAGGCTACAAAACACAAGCCTGAACCTCCACTGCTCCAAACCGACAATTAAAGATGCCATATATAGTCATAACACGCTCTCTAAATGATTTAAGCATTTGTGTGCTTGCTTGTCTGACCCTTCATTATCCTTCAATTGGCTCCTCTCAAATAAGACGTCAAAGTGTTACCACTCAGGGCTAAAACATCACGCGCCGCTCTTCAGCCCTGCCTTTCAATTCCTAGAAGGTCAAATGTGATGTTTGACCTGCTCAGAGATCTTTTTGTGGATGTGGACAACCACAGTTAAAAATAATATCAAGCAAAAATGAAGTCAGAATTGTTATGTCAAAGGCCAAGTGTGGGCATAGTGTAAAAAAAAAATGAACAGGGAAAATTTGTTCCTTCCTAAATGTCTTCACATCCAGATGTTGGTTTCTGTGGACAAAGCTAAGTGTACCGTCTGAACAGCACACTATAATTTGCAGAATACTTTAGATGTTTGACACCAAAAAAATAAGCCGCAATGGCTGAACGTTTACTTTTTTTTTTGTTGGATCATTTTAGATGTGTGCAATAAACCTAGCTAAATAAATATTGGAAATAAGACTACATAACAATGTAGATTCAATTCCTTAAGTTAACTATTAAGTATAAAATATAAAACATGTTACTAGGGTACATTTGCACGACAATGATGTACTAAAAACGGAAACGTTTTTTCTTTGCGTGCAGACGACAACTCTCGTTCACATGGATCCAGGAAAAATGCTGTATTATTCATGCCAGGCCAGTAGGTGGCGATGTCACTTTGTAAAGAAACGCGGCAACAGACTGAACACATGGTAACACATATGCGCATGACGTCACCATTTTCATAAATTCGTGTTTCTGTACATGGAGATGATGGTCTCATTTTCAAAAACTTGCACTTTTAAACCCGTTTTCAAAAGTTTGCGCTTCCAGGCCCCCAAAGTTGTGTAAATGAATGGCCAAAACGCATAAAATCATAACCATGAATATTGTGCTGACTATTAATTGTTATACAGATTATTGCAATTAATGTTTCAATTCTGTTTTGTTCATGTCACTTACAGTATAAGCCAAATACATAACTTTTTTAGGAATCGCTAATAATAAAACAAAAATATTTGAGTCCATATGAGTCGCTGTAATGCTTTGATATTTAGTAATATTCATAACCACATCCAGGCAATTTATCAATAATCAAACAGGCCACTTAAACAGTATTGATTATAAAAAATATAATACAGGCAAAATGCTAAAGTTACTGAAAGAGAAGCACAATGGGTGTGGACTAACTTCTTTCCTGAGATTTTCTTTCAATAAGTTTCAACACGCATTTCGTATTTTTATATAAATAATGATGAGTCTATTGGGTGACTTGTAGGTCAACATTACATAAATATTTCCTTCTCACAGTCAAAAAGGTTCCAAAATACACTGCCCGGCCAAAAATAAGTTGGATAAGTGTTTGGATTTAAATAGTCAAATGATTAAGAGTCTATGATTGAATAATTATTGCAGTGATTATGACGTTTCTAGCATGTTGTTTGGCAACAGTAACAGTTCTTCTAACCCTAAATGATGGAGTGTGTCGCTTTTCATTTCTTAAACAACCATGTAGGAAGACACATCACGGCCATATTCCAGGATGTCAAGATTCATCAGGCTCAAAGAGTCCAGACCTTAAATTCATTGAAAGTCTTTGGGATGTGCTGGAGGAGACTTTACAGAGTGCTGGACTCTTGCATTGACAATACAAGATCTTGACCAAAAAATTTATGGAAATAACATCACAACATTTATCTTAGACAAGTCCTCTGTAAAGTCTACATCCCAAAGACTTTCAATGAATCTATCAATTAAGGTTAGAAGAACTGTTGCCAAACATATAGCTAACATGCTAGAATCACTGCAATAATGATCCAATCATTGACGTCTCTCCAAAAAGAGACATTTGGGCATTTGACATTTGGGACATTTTTGGGGGCTGGGCAGTGCATAAACCAAGCCAAGTGTGGTTTAAGGTTGTCTTTTCCTGAAATGTATACTTTCTTAATAAAAGAGGCATAAAATGTTTGAACTTTAATAATCTAACACTATCCGAACTTGAATGCATAAAAGGCAAACTTAAATAACAGAAACCGAGTTACTATATTTTCATTAGAAATATAACCGGTCATCCTAAATCTTCCAAACGCCTCAGTCATGTTCCCTTTTCACTTGGGATCAAAGCGATGTGGTTTGCTTCGTTTCATATATCCGCTGAAAAGTGGTTCATTCATCCCTGCGCTGAGATCGCCTCCGAAACCCACAATCACAGCCAATGCAGCGAAAGCCAAATAAACTTACTAACACACCACAAGCATAACCACAAACTGCTTGTGGTTAACTAATAATAAACCACTTTGGCATGTGGCGTCCTACTGTGCGCAATTATGAGATCTGACTAAACCGCAATCTTAAGTGTTTAAGCAGCCAAAATATGATTAACAGTCACAGCTGCTGAAATGTGTACTTGAGTGTGACATTGATATTTACGTAGTCTAAAAACATTGCAATGGTCCAAGGACACGAACACGATAAGCTATTATGACAAATCAGCATGTAACATGCAAACTTTATTGTTGCAACATTTCCTGTCTCTCTTACAGCATCTAATGGGGGCTTCGCAATTAATCAGAAGGAAAAAAATCTAAATATCTGTAGTGATGAAGTGTCGATTACATGATAAAGCAACACATTTACATGCATGTTACGTCATGCGTCTAATATGATGTGTTTCTGAGCATTGCATCTAATCAAAGTTGTACACATGAATACAATGGCGAAAAGTGATCAGTTGACTTAACTTAAAAAAAGTGAGGAAACCCGTTGCCTCAAAATTATTAAGTAATAAACTTCATGCGTAATTGAAAAAAATGTATGTGGACGTGTCAAGTTCATATAACTTAATTTTTTCTATTACGCATGAAGTTTATTACTCAATAATTTTGAGGCAACGGGTTTCCTCACTTTTTTTAAGTTTTAAGTCAATTGAACACTGTTATGTCAACTATTTTTTTTTCTCCAAAATGCTGTTTCGGCTAAATATTGGTATCGGTATGTTGATTTAAAGGTGCGGTATGTAGGATTGACAGCTAGTGGTCGAAATAGGTACTGCAGTCCAAATTCTAAATATTGGAGATCGTTGTTTCCCCGCTTTTTAGTGTAACGGACGCCAGCTAGTAGTTGTTGTGCGAGTAAACCTCACTCCTCTGATCTCAAGAGACACTCTCACGACTGATGCTAGAGGTTGCAGCCTTTAGCCTCATTGTTAGAGCATCCGACTCTCATGCCGGCGGACCCGGGTTCGAGTCCCGCTTGGAGCGGGGCAGTACGAACAGGAGGGGTTACATTGGTGCCGTGACCCGGATGGGAGTTAGGTATAGGGGGGTGAGTGTAACGGACGCCAGCTAGTAGTTGTTGTGCAAGTAAACCTCACTCCTCTGATCTCAAGAGACGTTTTAACAACTGACGCTAGGGGTTGCAGCCTTTAGCCTCCTTGTTAGAGCGTCTGACTCTCATGCCAGCAGACCCGGGTTCGAGTCCTGCTTGGAGCGGGGTGGTTTGAACAGGAGGGGTTACATTGGTGCCGTGACCCGGATGGGAGTGAGGTTTAGGGGGGTTAGTGTAACGGACTCCAGCTAGTAGTTGTTGTTAGGGATGGGCATTTTTGTCAATTTCTCATTTCGATCATCGATAGGTCTCAAAAACGAGTACTCGAGTAATTGGGGGCGGGGCATGTGCAGGGGGCGGGGCATGTCCGTCATTGAGATAATGAAAATACTGTTATGAAAACGGGTATATGAAAACATGAACATATAAAACAAAAAATAACTGCTAGATTATGATGCATAAATGTCTTTGAAAAAGAAACATCTTTATAAAATGACCGCCTCAAATAACCAAGTCAGTAATATCGAGCATTGCCTTTGAGCTGAAACTGTGAAATAACACCACCCTGCAGAGCTTGCTAGCTGGTTAATAAACTCAACCAAACGCACCATATATCAATATTAATATGAAGATTATTATGAACCTATTACGACATAAATCAACACAAAAGGACGTGAATGCGCACGTGAACTTCAGCGTGCTAGATTTTACAGGCGAAGGGTTTGAAACGGAACATTTTGAATGCGCTCTTCCCTTAACAACGCTCATACACGGACAACGAAAGCACACAGAAACAACATTTTATTAAAATCGTGTTCTCATTATAATGCTTTGACAGATTGACTCTGCACATCATGTTACTTAATTTTATTATTCATGATCGAAGTGTTTACAGACATCACTGCGCGTTTTCGAACTCATAGCGAAAAACCAACTTTAAATAAACTAGGTCTACTGTTAAAAAATATGACACCAGTATAGCACTGCTGCATTACTAATATCAATGATTCTGAGAAAGAAATAGCCTATCTGAAAAGAATATGACCGTCTCTAAACCATCATGTCGAGCATTAATGCGTTTGAGCTGAAACTGAAGAGAATGAACAACAGCCGGTATAACGGCAGCGCTTTTCTAGCTTATTAAGCTCAACCAAACGCTTCTTATATTAGATTAATCAGATATAGACAACATAAAAGTAATCTTACAACGTGCATCTGCAGATAAGGACGCGGATGCGCACATGAACTTCACGCGCTAGTCTGAGTGTTCTCGCTAGTTTCTCTGTGGATCAGCTGATATACGGGGAACTAAGCACAGATCATTTACAGCTTTCTATTTCCATCGTGTTTTCATTATAATGCTATGTAGGCTATGACAGATTGGCGCTGCACATCTTGCACTAACCATTTAATGATCTCATGATTCCAGACATCACTGCAGTGCACGCCTTTATTTCGCCGCGGTCTGGAGGCGTGCTGTAAAACGCTAACCAATCAGACCTCCGCAAAACGATGCAATAACCAATAAAAAAGAGACAAATATATTTTTTTTCAGGGCGATCATCGTTCTCATGATCGATGATCGCTGTCACGTTCGAGTACTCGATTACTCGACCACTGTTGCCCATCCCTAGTTGTTGTGTGAGTAAACCTCACTCCTCTGATCTCAAGAGACGCTGTAATGACTGACGCTAGGGGTTCCAGCCTTTAGCCTCCTTTTTAGAGCCTCTGACTCTCATGCCGGCGGACCCGGGTTCGAGTCCGGCTTGGAGCGGGCGGTTCGAACAAGAGGGGTTACATTAGGTCGGGTAGAATCTGCAATCTCTGACCCAGTTTGTTTGCTGGCTTCCATGGCTGCTGCAATATGCTGTATTTTCCAACAACTGGCAACCTGTGGTGTCGAAATACTATTGGGTAGGTCCGACACGGAACGCACATTCCAAAGTAAAATAACTGGCTGCAGCATTGTTTTTCTGAGAAACAAGTAGGTGAATTTAGCGTGTTTCCTAAATATCTGCAAACATATTATGGTATTTTTATGTTTTAGTAAAATGAAAAACTTACATACAGCACCTTTAAATCAAGAATAAAGTAGAATCCGCACACCAAATAACAATTTCAATGAAACTTGATGCCAAGAGTATAAAAAATTATCAAACTTGTGCATCATGTACACTTTTGAATTTCCAAGTAAATTTAATTTGTAAAAAAACAAACTGTTTAGTACATTTTTTAAATGTTTCATTAAATTAAGTATGACATTTTGATTTACAGTAATTAAATGCCAATTCTATTGCCCCAAATTATTAGTTGTGAT